>NC_136894.1:30899631-31187131 GCF_949152265.1 Phoxinus phoxinus | reverse complement strand
AGTAGATCGAGTCCAACAACCCCAAAGCTTCACAGTAGTTTTCTCTTCATGTGTTACGCTTTATTTCATTTGGAAATATTAACCAGTTATGTTCACATTACTGGAAATCCGCTTTAGTCTGATCACTCTGATCATGAGGAATCATGTCACGTAAAACTTAAACATGTCAGACGTTGTTATGCGAAAATGCTCAAAGTTGCTGCAGAATAAAGTCACTCACACAAGTCTCCGTTTCGGCTGCTTCCAAGCACTAGTCCAGCGAGGCGGCTACACATTTTCATGTTGTAAATAAGACAACATCTGTATTGAAAACCCCTCCATTCTAGTTTAATGCCGGCTCTCGAAACGCTTTAGTTTGATCCCTGCTGACGTGTTCTCGTGTTTAGAAGGAGGCGTGGCTTTGGAGACGCTCTGGAGGGAGGGTTGGACCTTATGATTTCAAAGCTAGCTCGCTATTATAGCCTGTAGCCTCTCCGAAAATTACCAGCGCAACCTTTAAAAGTCACACTTTTTTTTCTTTCAATCCGTGACCACATTTTTTGCTATTCTGATAATTTTGCATTTGTTTCTCAGTTTTGTGCAATATATATGTGTTTTTCAATTTTTTGATTCACACACATTATTTTTGATCCATGACCACAATACTTTTGGTGGAAAGTTAATCCCATACATCTAAAAGTTTACAGATTATTTACGTAGTGAGTTCAAAAAAGAAAAACATTGAAAATGTTTGTTCTCTTCCTATCTTCCAGCTGTAATGCGTTGGGTTTTGAGTGCTGGAATGATTTTGTTTGGGATTCTGCTGGTTCAAGAGCACAGGATTCAAGAGCACAGGATTCAAAAGCACAGGATTCAACAGCACAGGATTCAAGAGCACGAGATTCAACAGCACTGGATTCAAGAGCACGAGATTCAACAGCACTGGATTCAAGAGCACGAGATTCAACAGCAGAGGATTCAAGAGCACGAGATTCAACAGCAGACGATTCAAGAGCACGAGATTCAACAGCACTGGATTCAAGAGCACGAGATTCAACAGCAGAGGATTCAAGAGCACGAGATTCAACAGCACTGGATTCAAGAGCACGAGATTCAACAGCAGAGGATTCAAGAGCACGAGATTCAACAGCACTGGATTCAAGAGCACGAGATTCAACAGCAGAGGATTCAAGAGCACGAGATTCAACAGCACTGGATTCAAGAGCACGAGATTCAACAGCAGAGGATTCAAGAGCACGAGATTCAACAGCACAGGATTCAAGAGCACAGGATTCAACAGCACTGGAATCAAGAGCACGAGATTCAACAGCACAGGAATCAAGAGCACAGGATTCAACAGCACAGGATTCAAGAGCACAGGAATCAAGAGCACAGGATTCAAGAGCACAGGAATCAAGAGCACAGGATTCAAGAGCACAGGATTCAACAGCACTGGATTCAAGAGCACGAGATTCAACAGCACAGGAATCAAGAGCACAGGATTCAAGAGCACAGGATTCAAGAGCACAGGATTCAAGAGCACAGGAATCAAGAGCACAGGATTCAAGAGCACAGGATTCAAGAGCACAGGATTCAAGAGCACAGGAATCAAGAGCACAGGATTCAAGAGCACAGGATTCAAGAGCACAGGATTCAAGAGCAATGGATTCAAGAGCACAGGATTCAAGAGCACAGGATTCAAGAGCACAGGAATCAAGAGCACAGGATTCAAGAGCACAGGAATCAAGAGCACAGGATTCAAGAGCACAGGATTCAACAGCACTGGATTCAAGAGCACGAGATTCAACAGCACAGGAATCAAGAGCACAGGATTCAAGAGCACAGGATTCAAGAGCACAGGATTCAAGAGCACAGGAATCAAGAGCACAGGATTCAAGAGCACAGGATTCAAGAGCACAGGATTCAAGAGCACAGGAATCAAGAGCACAGGATTCAAGAGCACAGGATTCAAGAGCACAGGATTCAAGAGCAATGGATTCAAGAGCACGGGATTCAACAGCACAGGATTCAACAGCACAGGAATCAGGAGCACAGGATTCAACATCACAGGATTTAACAGCAATGGATTCAAGAGCACGAGATTCAACAGCAGAGGATTCAAGAGCACGAGATTCAACAGCACAGGATTCAACAGCAGAGGAATCAAGAGCACAGGATTCAAGAGCACGAGATTCAACAGCACAGGATTCAACAGCAGAGGAATCAAGAGCACAGGATTCAAGAGCACTGGATTCAAGAGCACGAGATTCAACAGCACAGGAATCAACAGCAATGGATTCAAGAGCACAGGATTTAAGAGCACATGATTCAAGAGCACGGGATTCAAGAGCACAGGAATCAACAGCACTGGATTCAAGAGCACAGGATTTAAGAGCACATGATTCAAGAGCACATGATTCAAGAGCACGAGATTCAACAGCACTGGATTCAAGAGCACAGGATTCAAGAGCACAGGATTCAAGAGCACGAGATTCAACAGCACTGGATTCAAGAGCACAGGAATCAAGAGCACGGGATTCAACAGAACGGGATTCAACAGCAATGGATTCGAGAGCACGAGATTCAACAGCACAGGAATCAAGAGCACAGGATTCAACAGCACAGGAATCAAGAGCACGGGATTCAAGAGCACAGGATTCAAGAGCACAGGATTCAAGAGCACAGGAATCAAGAGCACAGGATTCAAGAGCACAGGATTCAAGAGCACAGGATTCAAGAGCAATGGATTCAAGAGCACGGGATTCAACAGCACAGGATTCAACAGCACAGGAATCAGGAGCACAGGATTCAACATCACAGGATTCAACAGCAGAGGAATCAAGAGCACAGGATTCAAGAGCACTGGATTCAAGAGCACGAGATTCAACAGCACAGGAATCAACAGCAATGGATTCAAGAGCACAGGATTTAAGAGCACATGATTCAAGAGCACGGGATTCAAGAGCACAGGAATCAACAGCACGAGATTCAACAGCACTGGATTCAAGAGCACAGGATTCAAGAGCACTGGATTCAAGAGCACGAGATTCAACAGCACTGGATTCAAGAGCACAGGAATCAAGAGCACGGGATTCAACAGAACGGGATTCAACAGCAATGGATTCGAGAGCACGAGATTCAACAGCACAGGAATCAAGAGCACAGGATTCAAAAGCACAGGAATCAAGAGCACGGGATTCAACAGCAATGGATTCAAGAGCACAGGATTCAAGAGCACGGGATTCAACAGCACAGGATTCAACAGCACAGGAATCAAGAGCACAGGATTCAAGAGCACGGGATTCAACAGCACAGGTATCAACAGCACGGGATTCAACAGCACAGGATTCAAGAGCACAGGATTCAAGAGCACAGGATTCAACAGCACTGGATTCAAGAGCACAGGATTCAACAGCACTGGATTCAAGAGCACAGGATTCAACAGCACTGGATTCAAGAGCACAGGATTCAACAGCACAGGATTCAAGAGCACAGGAATCAAGAGCACAGGAATCAAGAGCACAGGATTCAACAGCACAGGTATCAACAGCACGAGATTCAACAGCACTGGATTCAAGAGCACAGGATTCAAGAGCACAGGATTCAACAGCACTGGATTCAACAGCACAGGTATCAACAGCACGAGATTCAACAGCACTGGATTCAAGAGCACAGGATTCAAGAGCACAGGATTCAACAGCACTGGATTCAAGAGCACAGGATTCAACAGCACTGGATTCAAGAGCACAGGATTCAAGAGCACAGGAATCAAGAGCACAGGATTCAACAGCACAGGAATCAAGAGCACAGGATTCAAGAGCACTGGATTCAAGAGCACTGGATTCAAGAGCACTGGATTCAAGAGCACAGGATTCAACAGCACGGGAATCAACAGCACGGGATTCAACAGCACAGGATTCAAGAGCACGGGATTCAAGAGCACAGGATTCAACAGCACGGGATTCAACAGCACAGGATTCAACAGCACGGGATTCAACAGCACAGGATTCAACAGCACGGGATTCAACAGCACAGGATTCAACAGCACGGGATTCAACAGCACAGGATTCAAGAGCACAGGATTCAACAGCACAGGATTCAAGAGCACAGGATTCAAGAGCACAGGATTCAACAGCACAGGATTCAACAGCACAGGATTGAATATAATAATCTCTCCTGAGGGACTATAATAATCTCTCCTATAATTTTATTTAATGTATATATGGACGACTTGTCAAGGTTTTTAAATGATTGTGGAACAGGCTGTAGGGTTGGCAACAGTACCATTATGTACACTGATGACCTTGTTATTTTTTCTCCATATAGTGCGGGGTTACAAGAGCTGTTGCATGTGTGCTCTCAGTATGGAATAGACTTTGATATAAGATACAATTCAAAGAAAAGCGCTATCATGATAGCCCGGAGTAGAGAGGACTCCAAACTGACATTCCCTGATTTCTTTATGTCAGGCAATAGACTTAAGGTCACTAATGAATATAAATATTTGGGGCACTATGTGACTGCAGACTTGTCTGATGACAGAGACATTTACAGACAGTGTGGCATGCTTTATGGACAGGCTAACATGCTGATCCGCAGGTTTGGAATGTGCTCAATACCTGTTAAAATCAGACTCTTTAATGCGTATTGCACTACCATGTCTACTGCACACCTGTGGAGGCGCTACAAAAAGAGTAGTATGCAAAAGCTAATTGTAGCGTATAATGATGCCTTGCGGATGCTACTGAGCGTCCCATGATGGAGTAGTGCAAGTCAAATGTTTGTAAACGTGGGTTTGCCAAATTGCCCTGTTGTACTGCGAAATCTTATGTACAGGTGCATGTGCAGGCTTTCGAGCTCGGCGAACAGTGTCATCACTGCACTGACCAACCCTGGAATAAGATCAGTGCGATATTCTTCTAGTATGTGGACTCACTGGCTTATGAGCCTATACAGGAGATAAATGTATTGTTTTTATGTGTGTTTTTATGTGTGGACCATTTTTACGTGTCTGAAATAAATTAATAATAATAATAATATAATAATCTCTCCTGAGGGCCTATTATAATCTCTCCTGAGGGCCTATAATAATCTCTCCTGAGGGCCTATAATAATCTCTCCTGAGGGCCTATAATAATCTCTCCTGAGGGCCTATAATAATCTCTCCTGAGGGCCTATAATAATCTCTCCTGAGGGCCTATAATAATCTCTCCTGAGGGCCTATTATAATCTCTCCTGAGGGCCTATAATAATCTCTCCTGAGGGCCTATTATAATCTCTCCTGAGGGTCTATAATAATCTCTCCTGAGGGACTATTATAATCTCTCCTGAGGGCCTATTATAATCTCTCCTGAGGGCCTATAATAATCTCTCCTGAGGGCCTATAATAATCTCTCCTGAGGGCCTATTATAATCTCTCCTGAGGGCCTATAATAATCTCTCCTGAGGGCCTATTATAATCTCTCCTGAGGGCCTATAATAATCTCTCCTGAGGGCCTATAATAATCTCTCCTGAGGGCCTATAATAATCTCTCCTGAGGGCCTATTATAATCTCTCCTGAGGGCCTATAATAATCTCTCCTGAGGGCCTATTATAATCTCTCCTGAGGGCCTATTATAATCTCTCCTGAGGGCCTATTATAATCTCTCCTGAGGGCCTATAATAATCTCTCCTGAGGGCCTATAATAATCTCTCCTGAGGGCCTATTATAATCTCTCCTGAGGGCCTATAATAATCTCTCCTGAGGGCCTATTATAATCTCTCCTGAGGGCCTATAATAATCTCTCCTGAGGGCCTATTATAATCTCTCCTGAGGGCCTATAATAATCTCTCCTGAGGGCCTATTATAATCTCTCCTGAGGGCCTATAATAATCTCTCCTGAGGGCCTATTATAATCTCTCCTGAGGGCCTATAATAATCTCTCCTGAGGGCCTATTATAATCTCTCCTGAGGGCCTATTATAATCTCTCATGAGGGCCTATAATAATCTCTCCTGAGGGCCTATTATAATCTCTCCTGAGGGCCTATTATAATCTCTCATGAGGGCCTATTATAATCTCTCCTGAGGGTCTATAATAATAATAATACATTATCTTAGTGATGGACTTCCTCCTTTAGTTTTTAAAAACAACAGAAAACACATGAGCACTGTTTTGGAAGTTTAAGCAGAACACTTAAACATTACATGTGTTAACATGAGACTGATATGATAGAACTGAGATCTATATGTAAAGTTATATGCACCCTTTTTAACTCATGTTCATGTAAACCAGGAAGAAACTTAATTTATAACTGAATAATTAAATGTATCATGATGTGCACAATTGTATGATTAAATAAAATAAAAGGCAGTGTCTGCCCAAAAACATATATGTATAATTCTGGCTCAGAATTGATTCTCATTTTCAGAGATTCTCAATTTAAATGTTTAATTTGCATTACCTTACATTTTAAAAAGAAGAAAAAAGAATGTAGCCAGGCTAGGCTACTACTATGACACTACTCATATATAATGTCCACTATTACGGCCTTCCACTAGGCCACTGGTGTTGGCGGTAGAGGGGAGCAAGTACTTAGACGTGTGATAATTACATCCATGCACACAGATGTTAAAATGCATACAGTGTAATAATTCATTAATCATAATTCGTTACATTTATATAGCGCTTTATCTGAGACCTCAAAGCGCTTTACATAGAAGGGGGGAATCTCCTCAACCACCACCAATGTGCAGCATCACCTGATGATGCGACGGCAGCCATATTGTGCCAGAACGCCCACCACACACCAGCTTACAGATGGAGAGGAGACCGTGATTAAGCCAATCAGTATACAGGGATGATTAGGAGGCCATGATGGACAGAGGGCAAGGGGCAAATTTGGCCAGGACACCGGGGTTACACCCCTACTCTTTTTTTTTGAATGACCACAGAGAGTCAGGACCTCGGTTTAACGTCTCATCTGAAGAACGAAGGAAGTGTATTTCTTTATTTTGTTCCAATCAATGAACATTGCTTGCAATCAGCTTCCTGTGAGCTCTATTCTTT
Source organism: Phoxinus phoxinus (assembly GCF_949152265.1). NCBI lineage: Eukaryota > Metazoa > Chordata > Actinopteri > Cypriniformes > Leuciscidae > Phoxinus > Phoxinus phoxinus. The sequence continues at coordinate 31,180,104 of NC_136894.1, read as the reverse complement.
GAAGATCATGACATGCAAAGTTGAAGTTCATACCTTGCAGATAAAGCAAACATATTCTCGATAATCCATATTGTTTCTTAGCGTTAAACTCAGCCCAACACAATATAATCCAATTGACACAGTTGTGAGCATGATAAGCACGTAGCTGTATGGTAAAGCACGGTCAAAAACCGTTTGCTTTCCTACCACCAAACACACCTGTTGGCTAATTACCCATGTGTTCCTAATATACCACAGTTAGTACTTGAATACACCTTGTGGTGCAACCTGGACACATCGTCAGTGATACTCCCGGGGTCATAGGGTGTTTCGGGTCTTACATCAGACACCCTCACCCGGGCGACCCAGCCGGGGGTGATCAGGCCCCGACTTGTGTCCAGGTAGCGCCCTACGCCACGCGTCCCCCCTCCTTAACCAGAGCCACCGTGCTGCCTTTTCAGCGGCTTCCAGGATGTTCTTAATGGCTCTTTGCCTGTGCAGTCCGCAAATCCCTAAGAGTCCCAGGACCCGGTGTAGAGACTGTCCTGCGAAGCCCCTACAGCCCACTTCAACAGGCTCACAGCGGGCCTTCCACCCATTCCTCCGACACTCAGCTACCAGATCAGCGTACTTGGCCCTCTTCCTTTCCTGGGCTTCCTCCATTCTATCTTCCCAGGGGACCGTTAGTTCAAGTAACACCACCTGCTTACTTGCTGCAGACATCAAGACCATGTCCGGTCGTAATAATGTGACGGCAATGGATTCTGGGAACCTCAATTGAGTCCCCAGGTCCACCAGGAGGTGCCAGTCTCTTGCTGTTGCGAGCAAGCCCCCTTGGGTCTTTCTAGGGGGCTGAGGCTTCTCGCCTGCTCGAACAAAGGCAATTGCAGACTTGGTTGGATGATGCTGCTTGCTGATATTAATGCCAGTGCAGATGGCGTCTGCTACTGCCTTCAGGATCTGGTCATGGCGCCAACGATAACGCCCATCTCCCAAGGCTTTTGAGCAGCAGCTAAGGATGTGCTCTAATGATCCCCTTTTCTGGCAGAGTTGGCAAGCAGGTGAGTCCACCAGGCCCCAGGTGAACAGGTTGGCAGGGCTAGGAAGGACATCATACACTGACTGGACCAAGAACTTGAAATGGTGTGGTTCCGCCTTCCAGAGTTCTGCCCAAGTGATCTTACGGCCAGCTGTTTGCTCCCACTTCGTCCAGGCCCCATGTCCGGTCGTAATAATGTGACGGCAATGGATTCTGGGAACCTCAATTGAGTCTCTTGCTGTTGCGAGCAAGCCCCCTTGGGTCTTTCTAGGGGGCTGAGGCTTCTCGCCTGCTCGAACAAAGGCAATTGCAGACTTGGTTGGATGATGCTGCTTGCTGATATTAATGCCAGTGCAGATGGCGTCTGCTACTGCCTTCAGGATCTGGTCATGGCGCCAACGATAACGCCCATCTCCCAAGGCTTTTGAGCAGCAGCTAAGGATGTGCTCTAATGATCCCCTTTTCTGGCAGAGTTGGCAAGCAGGTGAGTCCACCAGGCCCCAGGTGAACAGGTTGGCAGGGCTAGGAAGGACATCATACACTGACTGGACCAAGAACTTGAAATGGTGTGGTTCCGCCTTCCAGAGTTCTGCCCAAGTGATCTTACGGCCAGCTGTTTGCTCCCACTTCGTCCAGGCCCCCTGCTTGGACATGCCCACCACTCTGCTGAAGCGAGCTTCCTCCACCTCGGCTCGTACCTCCTCCTGGATAAGCTTCCGCTTCTCCTTTCCTCTGGCTTTGCTGTAGCATGGCTTGGGATTGCTACCAAGTCCGGCCCGCCCAGTAGCCACCGTACCCACCAGGGTGCTATGCCGCAGCCTTGCCTCCGCCCGTTCCACTGCATCCTGGGCGCGCCACTTCCTTCCTGTTCTGACCTCTACCCCTGCTGAGGAGACCTTGGTGTCAACTGAGTCTCGGTAGAGTAGGACTTCTCTGGCTCGGGTGACCTTGAACTCCTCTGCCAGACTACTAAAGGGAAGCTGTAGCTTGGTGTTATGGCCAAAGAGAGCAATGCTGCTTAGGCTCCGTGGCAGGCCCAGCCACCTGCGCAGAAATCGGCTGACCTTCCGCTCAAAGCCCTCCACGGTGGTAATTGGGACTTCGTATATCAGCAGTGGCCAGAGGAGACGAGGGAGGATGCCATGTTGGTAGATCCAGGCCTTGAACCTACCAGGAAGCCCTGACTTATCCACTGCCGAGAGCCATGTGTCGAGGTCATCGCTGGTTCCCCTCCGTGCAGCGGTGTCCTTCAGGTTGTGAGTGAAGAGCTTGCCCAGGCTCTTCACTGGCTTTTCTGACACTGATGGAATTCTGGTGTCTCCCAACATGAAGCGGAACTGATCAGCTACTTTTCCTTTCCTCAAGACCAAGGACCTGGATTTCGCGGGCTTGAAGCTCATTCTTGCCCAAGTAATGAGCTGTTCGAGGCCTCGCAGAAGCCACCTGCATCCGGGCACTGTGGTTGTGGTGACCGTGAGATCGTCCATGAATGCTCTAATCGGGGGTTGTCGGGTGCCAGATCTGGACAGTGGACCTCTACATTCCACTTCTGCAGACTTCACGAGCATATTCATGGCCAGTGCAAACAGAGACACAGAGATTGTGCAGCCTGTAATTATACCCTTCTCCAGACGATGCCACTCCGATATTGAAGTCCCAGAGGACACCCTAAGACTGAAGTTGTTATAATAGTCAAGGATGAGATTTTGAATCTTCTCTGGGACGTGGTATCTGCTCAGGGCCAATTCCACCAATCTGTGTGGTATCGATCCATAAGCATTGGCAAGGTCCAGCCACAGCACTGCCAAGTCCCCTTTGCCCTCTCGTGCCTCCCTGATCAGCTGTGTCACAACCCCTGTGTGTTCAATACACCCTGGGACCCCTGGTATTCCTCCTTTCTGCACCGAGGTGTCTATGTAGGTGTTCTTAAGGAGAAATCCCATCAGACGATTGGAAACAATCTTGAAGAAGGTTTTGCATTCCACACTGAGGAGGGAGATTGTCCTAAACTGCTCGATGTTACTTGCATTCTCCTCCTTGGGAATCCACACGCCCTCTGCATATCTCCACTGCTGAGGTACTTTCCCTCTTCTCCAGATAGTTCTTAGAATCTTCCAAAGACGTTCCAGAAGCCTGGGGCAATGTTTGAAGACCTTGTATGGAACTCCACTTGGGCCCGGTGCTGATGATGTTCTGGCAGATTTAATAACCTCTTTGACTTCCTTAAGGGTAGGTTCGTTGATGTTAAAGAGGGTGCTAGGTTCAGGTGGGCATATAAGGGCTGCACAGTGACCAAGGTCGTGCTCCCTCATGCCATCGCTGTAGGTGTTGCGGATATAGCGGTTGATATCCTCCTCCGGACATGAGAGTTGACCACTGCGTTTCTCTCCCAGCAGCTTCCTTGTAAAACCGAATGGATCTGCAATGAAGGCACTGCGCCTACGTGCCCTCTCCTTGCCCCTCTTCCTGTGCCACTCAGCCCGCCGAAGGGTGATTAGCCTTTTCCTTACCACACCCCTAAGTTCTGCCAGGGCTACCTTTTCCTCCTCGCTTGCCTTTCGGTACTGGCTCCTGAGTGTCCTCAGCTCTTGTCTGTGTTGGGCAATCTTGACCTCTCGTCGGTTCGGAATTGGTGCCGCAGTAGACGTCTTGGTGGCGCGTTGTTCCTTGGCGCCAAACCTTTCTAAAGCGATGCTGATTATGAACGTGCTCATGGTTCGGAGCCTCTGGTCCACACCACCCTTGGCTGTTGCTTCAAGGGCTGCATCAACATCTTCATCAAACTGTCGCCACACTGACTCTTTGTTGGCAGCAGGCCACAAAAACCGGCGCCGCTCTGATGGTCTGCTTTGGGGTGTAGCTTGTGGTGCTTGGAGGCTCTGGGCACTGTGGTATGTGTCCGGGCCTGGTTCCTCCTCCGTCTCACCAGGTGCTGTACTGAGTACTGGCACTGTGCGTTGCGTCACAAGCTTCCTTAGGCAGCCCATCTTGGTCTGGTGTATTTTTAGACCAGTCGTGTTTTTGCAGACCTTGCCACATTTGCAGACTGCACTCGTCGTCGATTGTCCATTTGCATTAGTCGTTGCCAGAAAAACAGTCCGTTCGGGGCGCTCATTCTCCCCCCCTCTCGGGCGCCCCTGGGGGTATTTCTCTTTAGGGTTTTTCGTAGCGTGTTTTGGGTGCTCCCTCTCGGGAGCTGCAGTTTGGGGTGCTAACCCGCCCTGCCCCGGTTGCCGTCTCTCCGCGCTGTCCACTGTCTCTCCAGTTGTCACCACACTTTCGAGGTCGTCATCCAGCCTTTTCCTGAAAGTCAATGGCGATGCCATGCTGGCTTAGTACTTGAATACACCTTGTGGTGCAACCTGGACACATCGTCAGTGATACTCCCGGGGTCATAGGGTGTTTCGGGTCTTACATCAGACACCCTCACCCGGGCGACCCAGCCGGGGGTGATCAGGCCCCGACTTGTGTCCAGGTAGCGCCCTACGCCACGCGTCCCCCCTCCTTAACCAGAGCCACCGTGCTGCCTTTTCAGCGGCTTCCAGGATGTTCTTAATGGCTCTTTGCCTGTGCAGTCCGCAAATCCCTAAGAGTCCCAGGACCCGGTGTAGAGACTGTCCTGCGAAGCCCCTACAGCCCACTTCAACAGGCTCACAGCGGGCCTTCCACCCATTCCTCCGACACTCAGCTACCAGATCAGCGTACTTGGCCCTCTTCCTTTCCTGGGCTTCCTCCATTCTATCTTCCCAGGGGACCGTTAGTTCAAGTAACACCACCTGCTTACTTGCTGCAGACATCAAGACCATGTCCGGTCGTAATAATGTGACGGCAATGGATTCTGGGAACCTCAATTGAGTCCCCAGGTCCACCAGGAGGTGCCAGTCTCTTGCTGTTGCGAGCAAGCCCCCTTGGGTCTTTCTAGGGGGCTGAGGCTTCTCGCCTGCTCGAACAAAGGCAGAATGACACCCAAAGGACAAATATATTGCCCCCTGGTATGGTCCCACATATGGGATTTAGAATGAAGAGTTTTTTTTCCTTACTGCTGTTGCTTTTGACGACTTAATAGGGGATTTTTGTATGGTTTTATGCTTTGTAAAGCTGCATTAAAATAATATTGTTTTGATTGTATTGAGAAAAACACTATAAAACATTAATTTTTTTGGAAACCAGGTTTGATACAGCGATATTTTTATAGGTTTCTAATGAAATATTTTAATATATATTTTTGTGTTCATTTTCTAGTCTGTTTAAATTGAATTATTGGAGCAGCTACATTTTTGTTCATTATATACCAAATGGAATAAAGGTGCAGTAAGTGATTTCTGAGAAACGCTGTGGAAAGTGAATATCATACTGGGCACGACAACACACTTGTAGCCAATCAGCAGAAGGGGGCGTGTCCAGACTACACCAGACTATCGATGTAAATGTCTGTTGAGAGATTAATATTAGAAACCAAACCTTTAAACCATCTCTCAACAGACATTTACATCGATAGTCTGGTGTTATCATCTATTTGCTTTTGGTGTACTGTGGAGTGGGTAAAACTGTGTTTATTGGCAGGCTAGCAGATACCGTTGACTCGCGCTAGCCTAGCACATGCGAACTATGACACTGGAAGGACTGGATGAAAAATATTGAAAACTGTCTCCACTGATAAATAACACCCAGGCTCACTTGGAAATGAGGCCGATGTCCAAAATCCTGAACCGCCCCTTAAATTTTGTTTTAATTAAAATAAAAAAGTTTTCTGCTTGCATTTAAAACCCAAGTCCTACAACTATATCGCAATACAAAAATGCAACAATATGTATCGTGGAAGTGACGATATGTATTGTGTATAGTTCACCCAAAATAAAAACTACTGTGTGAGAATGTTTTAGTTTTAGTTTTAGTGTCAGACATTAAACTACTATATATAATGTTGAATATAATGTATAATAATGCAATAGGGGAATATTTGTGTCCTGATAATGTCAAATGTCTGATGTTACCAGTAATAAGTGTCCTACATTATTTTAAATATATCTAGTCAGTGACAGAGATCAAGCATATTCGTCTAAAATAATTCTGTATTTTCATCTTCAGAATCATGAATATTGTTATTCTGGTGTCTCTATTGTCCTGTGCTTTGGGTTTCCAGTACAAGTCCGAGACAATTCATTTACACACACAATGTAATATCAAATTTAGCATTTTAATCAACAGAAATTTTTTTGTTAACCTTTTATCATGTGTCGTGGAGTATCGCAATAATATGGTATTGTTGAAAAAAAAAATATTTTTTTAAATGTTGCGTGACATGAATATATAATGCAGTATATTGATCGAAAACATGAGGCCGAATACCAAAGAACCAGTGAACAAATCAAAGTACAAAGTAACACACCATACTGTATAGAGTTCATCATTTGTGCTTTGCATGTGAATAAAAGTGGTAAAAATAACCACAAATCTTAGTGTGTGACAATCAGCGTCTGGAGTGCCCGCTTGAGCCACTGGGGGGCACTCCTTCTTTAGTTTTCATTCCTCTTTATGTTTTACCCTGGACTGATTATGGTTGATTTTATGAACCTGTGTTTTATTATCTTGTTTAGCGCACCTGTCTTAAGCCTGAGTGGCCCTTTGTACCAGTGCTCAGTATTGTTTGTCTGACTGCATTACCTAGCGTTTTCCCAGTTCCTTAGTGTTTCCTAGTTTCAAAGTTCCTGGACTCCCTGCCTGTATCTGGTTTTCCCGTTTGCCTTGCCCTTGCATTGTACTTCTGCTGTATTGGACTGCTTACCTGGGGCCTCATTTATAACCGTTGCGTACGCACAAAACAGGCCCTGAGAGAGCCGTACGCCACTTCCGACGCATAAGTTGTGATTTATAAAAACAAACTTGACGGGAAAATGTGCGCACCTGCACGCAAACTCTGACCCATGCGTACGAACGTTTTGGAGATGGAGCAGTGGCGACACCGATGGTGAGCTGGAGTTAAATGTCTTTTTGGTCACTTTTAGACCGAAAATCGAAATAAAATTATACATTTACAGAAAGATAATACAAATATAATTTCAGCCTATCACTTGAAGCAAATATCCACATCTTAAATGTCCGCGCCAGCGAGTGCGTTGGGCCGTTTAGTGAAACTGACGCATATCTAACGGCAGATGAAGTAAAACTGTAAATTTTCATTATGAGTCCTAATCATAAATAGGCTACAGTTTATAAAACAATGATTTAAACTATGTTTTATTTCTGATATAAACATTTAGATTAAATATGCCATTCTCATTAACGGAGTTAACACTTAAACTACATGACATTTAGGCCTAGCCTACTGAAAAGTTCATATATATATATATATTCAATAAATAGCCTAGCCTATAAATATTTGTTGTGGATGCAATGCTTTTGAACACTTTTCCTTTGGCATGCTGTGCAAAGATTGTGCAAATATAATGCACAACAAGGTCTATCTGTTTCCATTAAAAATATAAATCCATTAAAAAGACTATTTGGCCAGTGGAAAAGATTGAGAAAAACTTTCTCTGAAATGTATTTTACACTATTTGATTTATTTATTCAAAAACAAGGCAAGGATATACGCTACTAAAATATTTGTATTAATGTAATGTGACGGCACATCCGTATTTCATATTTTCCTAATGTCTTGTACCGTTAAACATGTTATCACGTGGATGAATAATCATATGCAAATGATATGCAGATGAGGATATACATAGTAAAACTAGGCGTTGTAAGCTCCATATATGGTTACTTCGGGGAGGAGACGTGCATGTGCGCACAATCTTCCGCTGACTGGGATTTATAAAGTGAATCCTGCGCAGGTTCTGGCGTACGCACGGTTTCATAAGTCTGAATATTTTTTTGCGTACGCCATTTTTGGCTTTCGGGCGCACGTACACTTTTAGTAAGGATCCTACGCACAGTTTTATAAATGAGGCCCCTGGACTCTGACCCTCTGCCTGTTATCTCGTACCTGTTTCTGGATCTTCCTCAATAAAGCCTGCATTTGGATCACCACTGTCTGTTCCACGTGCAGTTTCATGACATAGTGAATAAAAAAAACTGCATTTAAACGGAAGTGAAGAGGTTTGCTCGTGTCATGTAATTATCTTACTGCGATTACATCCTTACTCTGAATATTGGAAATAATCACATTATTGGTTCCCATCTAAATGTAATCAATATTAATGAGCAGGAATTTGGTGCAGGAATTCATGCAAATTAAGTTTCTTTTCTTTATCCAGATGGTGCTCTTACAAATTGCTCTAACAAACTCCTGGGGCCTCATTTATAAAGCTTGCGTACGCACAAAACGGAGCTGAAAACATGTGTACGCCAGTTCCTGCGCAAAAGGTGGGATTTATAAAGAAAAACTTGACGTGAAAATATGCGCACCTCCACGCAAACTCTGACCCATGCGTACGCACATTTTGGAGACAGAGCAGTTTGGCGACACTGATGGTGAGTTGAGGAATTGACTGCGGATAAAGGGAATTAATCCTTTGCAAAATGGCAAAATTAAGTTTGACATATTTCAATATTTACAATATTTACAAGTTGCTCATAGGTCCCGGTTACAACAAAAAATACAAACTAGAAAAAAAAGTTTGTTGAGACAAACTTCAAGTTGGTTTGAGAAAGCCGGACCAGAGAGTTTGAAGAAGTTTAAGGTAGTTTGATGTTTAAAGTAGGTTAAAGTTTGATAGATAGATAGATTAGTAAGAAAGAAAGAAGGATAGATAAGTTAGTTAGTTAGTTAGTTAGTTAGTTAGTTAGTTAGTTAGTTAGTTAGTTAGTTAGTTAGTTAGTTTGAAAGATAGATAGATTAGTAAGAAAGAAAGATAAGTTAGTTAGTTAGTTAGTTTGAAAGATAGATAGATTAGTAAGAAAGAAAGATAAGTTAGTTAGTTTGAAAGATAGATAGATAGATAGATAGATAGATAGATAGATTGATTGATTGATTGATTGATTGATTGATTGATAGATATATAGATAGATAGATAGATAGATAGATAGAAAGATAGATTTAGAATGGTAGTTTAATTGATTCTAGGGCTTCAGGGAGTTTAGATTTGAGTTTGAGTGGCTTGTACACTAATGGCCCACCGTAGTCTTGGCTCAATTTGAGCACTCTGCAATGTAAGTCTATGGGATTTTTATGATTTTTAATATTAATTTTTAAGAAAACTGAAAGTCAAATCAGTTTGAAAAGATATATCACACCAAGTCAGAACAGTCTGAAGGTCTGACCCGAGTTTGGAGTTTGTAGAAGAATAAGAAAAATAATAATAATAATAAGTTTACATAGGATGTCAGTAAGTTGGCTTTCTCAAGCCAACTTAATAACATTAAATCACCATTATGGGTCCTAAAGATACATACATCCATGTTTAGTTTAAAGACATAAAAGGAACTATATTCTGAAATTACGTAAATTTAATTTCTTTCACTTCCATTCTTAAATGGATTAGGCCTATCACTCATTATGTGATTAATGTGATAAGGTGTAAATGATTAAACCTTTGATAAGGTGTAAATTATTAAATCTGATCGCTGAAAACACAAATTTCCTTGCTCCTTTAATATATGCATGGCTAATGAGGTAATTTGCATTGTCTATAAATGGTTGAATGTGGGTGGAGAAAGGGCGGTACATGATTTTTTTTTTTTGCGTACGCCATTTTTTTGCGTACGTACACTTTTAGTAAGGTTCCTACGCACAGTTTTATAAATGAGGCCCCTGATCTTTTTTTTATTCTTTTTATTTTTTTATTATTATTGCAAGTTAAAACATTGTAGCTTATACAAGGTAAAAGATCAATGTCATGTCATATATACAAATACAGAAGACAGAGGAACATACAGAACACTCAAAAAATAAAAAAAAATGTGTCCCAGTTCAGAGGCCATGGAAGGTCGGACCAGCGCTGTTAAATGTGAAAAATGCTGTATGAGATATTTATATATATGAGATATTTATATATGAAATATTTATATAAATGTTTTATTTACGAAGTATGTTGTTGGCTATTTCTTCTTTTTATTTACAAATAATGCAGAAGAAGCGGTAAATTATACAGAGACAATGCACATTTTTTTATTAAATTATTTCCATTATAAATGGGTTTACTGTTAATATTGTGATGATTCTTTGATTTGTTTAAAATGATTGATTAAATAATAATGATACAAATAATAATGATTGCAATTAGATTCGATATTACTGCCTGTTTTTTGATGAAATAATGCAAGTTTCATGGCTGGTAAACAGTCCTGTCAGTCCTCTGGCTTACTGCATTGATTTAGATTAGTTCATAAACTATATTACCTCAGACTTCATACGAATCATGTAAACTTTATATTATTTATTATACAGTCTCAGTTTTCGCTATTAATAGTCTGACTTTGGTAGCCAACTAGTTGTCAAGTCAACGATGTTAAAAATGACCAAATAAAAATGCAACAAATGTTCAGACTTTTATGTAAAAGTAAATTTAATTCAAGTTTATTTGTATAGCGCTTTTTACAACACACATCATTTCAAAGCAGCTTTACAGAAATGCATGAGTCTATATTACAATTTAGATCTGTTATCAGAGTAAACTGTCTAAGTTATGCATTTCAGAAATGTACATATACAAAAACTAAAAATTTATTAATTTAAACAATTTAATAATTTAATGCAGACACATTTAAGCTCATTGAAGTAATAAATAGGCTACTAGTTTGTTAACAAATTATTATGACATTTAGAAATTTTTTGCATGGGTGCATGTTAATTACCTGATATCTGGTTTGGGATTGTAGTTTGTACGACGTTTTGTAAAACCTCAAAATAGTAAGGCATCTGTTCTTCAGTCTACATAGGAGAGTTGCGGCAAGGTGCCCGGACCAATATGGCGGCGCCGTTGACGTACGATCCAGCGAGTGAGGCGTCTCGTACACGGCTGGACTGGGCTCGTAGCTCGGCTGATCTGACTGAGATAAGATTTCTCCAAGTAGTGCTCACTGCAGAGTCAAATGACGTCCAGCTCATCCTCTCTGGACGTTTAACGGGGTGGAGGGATAGAGTTGTGGGTAGGGTTATATTGTTGTACCCGTGACCTATAGGTCCAAATTACAATCGCTATATAATATACTAAGACACGTCCACTAAATAACCACTAGAGGACATAGAGCTACCTAAAGGAAAATAATGACCAAATCAGACTCCTCCTTTGACTGCGAGGAACACCTAAGTAAGTGTAAATACTTTCGATTTGAAGTAGGCTATTACCTTTTGTGACCACTCATTAAACATTTAGTAATTTACAAAGATTTACGCTCCGAAGATGACGCATCGACTCGTCCCGAATCATATCAGGTAAATGTCTTAAATATAAATCCATCTTGTGTGTTTTTGTGTTATTATACAACAAATTATTTAGTTTGTTTGTGGAAAACTAAACATGCCGTGAAGCCAATAAAATGAGTCATTGCCTTTATGATTGTGTCCATTCGTGTGATTGTCCTGATGACGATAATTAAAGGCTAATGATATATATATATATATGCTATTTATTTATTTAAACCAAATTCATGTGTTTTAAAGTTATGTCAGTGTAACAACTTTCTTAACCATTCCTGCCAACATACTTTTAAAATGTAAGGCCTATTATTTAAATATAGCCCACAGCTAAGTTGTATGTTTGTCTCTTATTTAGGCAAAACCTTTGTCTCTGTCATTTCAACTAGAGTGGCCTCATCGTTATTTGTTTTAAAATCCAAGTTAAAAACATTTTTGTTTGATAAAGCATTTAACACATGCTGACGCATTGTATCGTATTATTATTTTAAATCGGTGAAGCACTTATTTTATGGTATTTTACTTACATTTATATTTGTACTGTTGTTTTATTGTTGTTAGTTTTTATTATTTTGTATTAGTATTGCAAAGCACATTGGACAATGTAAATTGTATTTAATTGTGCTATATAATTGCCATTGCCATTCTCTATTTAGAAACAAAATATAAAAACAACAACAAGACTTCTACTGGCTAAACCTTTTGAGAGAGTCAGCTGAATTTACCTGTTAAGAAAGTTTAAAATATTGTTAGTGGGATTTTGTTATTGATGTAATTATTCACATAAACTAATTTATATTATTCATAATAATACTATAATTTTTTAATTTATATAGCGCCTTTCCAACACCCATGGCCGCTTCAGAAAGACAGGTTAAGGAACAGAACCAATTTAATCAACATCAAAGCACAACACACATACCAAGGGTATAAGTAATATAAGGCAGAAGTCGCCTATAAAGATAGGGTAAAGATACAAGCAAAAAGGGATTGAAACAAATAACATGTCTATAACAAGGTAGAATTTACAGACTGCGGAAGAGTATTCTGAGGAAATACATGTTTTTAAGAGTTTTTTGAAGGAGAGAAGGGTGGATGCTTGACGGATGTCTTGAGGAAAAGCATTGCACAGCACAGAAAGCCCTGGCTCTCATAGTCACCTGACTAAACTTAGGGGTGACTAACAATCCCACACTAGAAGAGCGTATGGAAAGAACAGGAGCGTATGTAGCCTATGTAGTATGTAGGACCAAGGTTATGAAGAGCTTTGTGAGTGAGAATTAGTACCTTAAAGTTTATACGCAAGGAAACCGGAAGCCAATAAAGGTGATCAAGTGGACTGCAGAGTTTTGAACATTTTGTAATCGTTTGATATTTTTAGTTGAAAGGCCATAAAGAAGTTAGTTACAGTAATCTAGTTGAGATGTGACAAAGGCATGTGTTATGGTTTCAGCAACCTACTGACTAATATGTACAATATGTAAGAATTTTGTAATAAAATTTCCAAAAAATCACTACAGTGTGATATATTTCCTGCAGTTGTACTTACAATATCTCAAAAGTTCCCTGAGATTTTTAATTGCAGAGAAATTCCAATTTTAAATAATGTCTCGTGCATGTTCACTGTCGCCTGTCACTGACGTAATATCTGCGTTATCTCTGGTTTCCACTCGTACTGCTGTAGCAACAGAGGTGAACGACTGCGTAACGTCTAGCGGCGCTCACGCTATTGTTGTTTCGTTCAAACATTATGGATCATGGCACGCAGACTTTGGGACAAAAGGAGAACTAAAACGAGGATCAATATCAGTGTGGCGTTTTCGAGACACCGAGAGCTAGCAAGCGCGACTAACTTCCACTCGACAGAGACGCCGAGAGCTAACGTCCGTGACTAACTTCCACTCGACAGAGACGCCGAGAGCTAGTGTCCGCGGCTAACTTTCACTCGACAGAGACGCTGAGAGCTAGCGTCCGCGACTAACTTCCACTCGACAGAGATGCCGAGAGCTAGCGTCCGTGACTAACATCCACTCGACAGAGACGCTGAGAGCTAGCGTCCGCGACTAACTTCCACTCGACAGAGACGCTGAGAGCTAGCGTCCGCGGCTAACTTCCACTCGACAGAGACGCCGAGAGCTAGCATCCGCGGCTAACTTCCACTCGACAGAGACGCCGAGAGCTAGTGTCCGCGGCTAACTTTCACTCGACAGAGACGCCGAGAACTAGCGTCCGTGACTAACATCCACTCGACAGAGACGCCGAGAGCTAGCGTCCGCGACTAACTTAGACTTGACAGAGACGCCGAGAGCTAGCATCCGCGGCTAACTTCCACTCGACAGAGACGCCGAGAGCTAGTGTCCGCGGCTAACTTTCACTCGACAGAGACGCCGAGAACTAGCGTCCGTGACTAACATCCACTCGACAGAGACGCCGAGAACTAGCGTCCGTGACTAACATCCACTCGACAGAGACGCCGAGAGCTAGCGTCCGCGACTAACTTCCACTCGACAGAGACGCTGAGAGCTAGCGTCCGCGGCTAACTTCCACTCGACAGAGACGCCGAGAGCTAGCATCCGCGGCTAACTTCCACTCGACAGAGACGCCGAGAGCTAGTGTCCGCGGCTAACTTTCACTCGACAGAGACGCCGAGAACTAGCGTCCGTGACTAACATCCACTCGACAGAGACGCCGAGAGCTAGCGTCCGCGACTAACTTCCACTCGACAGAGACGCTGAGAGCTAGCGTCCGCGGCTAACTTTCACTCGACAGAGACGCCGAGAACTAGCGTCCGTGACTAACTTAGACTTGACAGAGACGCCGAGAGCTAGTGTCCGCGGCTAACTTCCACTCGACAGAGACGGCGAGAGCTAACGTCCGTGACTAACTTCCACTCGACAGAGACGGCGAGAGCTAGCGTCCACGACTAACTTCCACTCGACAGAGACGCCGAGAGCTAGCGTCCGCGACTAACTTCCACTCGACAGAGACGCCGAGAGCTAGCGTCCACGACTAACTTCCACTCGACAGAGACGCCGAGAGCTAGCGTCCACGACTAACTTCCACTCGACAGAGACGCCGAGAGCTAGCGTCCACGACTAACTTCCACTCGACAGAGACACCGAGAGCTAGCGTCCGCGACTAACTTCCACTCGACAGAGACGCCGAGAGCTAGCGTCCGCGACTAACTTCCACTCGACAGAGACGCCGAGAGCTAGCGTCCGCGACTAACTTCCACTCGACAGAGACGCCGAGAGCTAGCGTCCGCGACTAACTTCAGCTCGACAGAGACGCCGAGAGCTAGCGTCCGCGACTAACTTCCACTCGACAGAGACGCCGAGAGCTAGCGTCCGCGACTAACTTCCACTCGACAGAGACGCCGAGAGCTAGCGTCCACGACTAACTTCCACTCGACAGAGACGCCGAGAGCTAGCATCCGCGACTAACTTCCACTCGACAGAGACGCCGAGAGCTAGCATCCGCGACTAACTTCCACTCGACAGAGACGCCGAGAGCTAGCGTCCACGACTAACTTCCACTCGACAGAGACGCCGAGAGCTAGCGTCCGCGACTAACTTCCACTCGACGGAGACACCGAGAGCTAGCGTCCACGACTAACTTCCACTCGACAGAGACGGCGAGAGCTAGCGTCCGCGGCTAACTTCCACTCGACAGAGACGCCGAGAGCTAGCGTCCACGACTAACTTCCACTCGACAGAGACGCCGAGAGCTAGCGTCCTCGACTAACTTCCACTCGACAGAGACGCCGAGAGCTAGCGTCCGCGACTAACTTCCACTCGACAGAGACGCAGCTCTTACATGAGCTTTATTAGACAGGTGAGCAAATGTACATAAAACTAATCAATGTTTTACAGCTCAACATGATGAAATGTTAGAATATGATCAGTATGTTATTCTAATGTTGATCTAGTTTACTGCTAGTCTCATACAGACAAACTAACACACAGAATAACATCATAACTGTAACACACTCAGATGCAGTTTAGTGTGATAGTGTAGACAGTGAGACAGCGCTGCATTACCTCACAAGCTTCATTCGTCTAATAAACTGTCCTGTGTGAGTAATTCAGCACTTGTGGGTACGTTAGTTCGGTAGAATGGAATGTCCTCATTCCTTTATATCCGCGGGACTCGCGTGTGGCGCTGATATCTGTCTCTCATTAGCACTCGCGCGCTGCTTCACACCACAGTCATGATAAAAACATCAATGTATTCACTCATCCATAAACATTATTAGATCATCAGCTTGACGACAAGATCAATAATTCTGCAGGAAATTTTGTGTCATCAACGTACGCTTTTGTTATTGTAAGAGGTTAGTGACCTTCTAAATTGATCTACATTATTTATACTTACATTAAATACTAGACTCGACAATACTTAGTTTGTAATTTAGAAATACATTTGTTTAAACATATGTATTGTTTTATACAAATAAACAATTGTATTTGAAAACGTGTATTTTGTTCATTAAAGTAATGTCATAAATAAAAAAACACTAAATTCACCTTTACTGCGCATGCGTAACTGTACGTACACACCGCCGCCGACTTGAGCTTCCAAAATTACCGGAAGTCATTCATTTTCAATGGAAGCTTCTCTCGGCTGCAAGGAGCGTCAAATCCATCGGTGTCGCGTTTTGGGCGTTTCGAGCGACCAGAGCGTCAATCAGAAAGTTGAAAGTAGCTCAACTTTATGGTAATGAGCTATGACGCGGTTCAGCGGCAAGCAGCGGCAACGAATCGGAATATAGACGTCCTTCACGCTGGCTGATTCCGGAGAAACATACGATGTAAACTTTCGTTCCTACCCAAACATTAGTTCCGAGAAAATGGAGGAGAAGCTAATAATCGCCGTTGCTGGGTTTCCTATAATTTATGATATGACGTTGTTTGCTTATAGGAACGAGGCATGGGATAAAATAGCTGGGATAGTTGGAGGGTGTCATGAACCCAAAATCTCCGAGTCCGACGTCTTCTCCGCAAATACAATAAAGCAGCACCAAACACAACAACTTTGCGATTATCCATAATGATCCAGTGATACACATTTGAGAATGAGCGCAACTTTTATTTGAAATATTTACGAACGCTCGTTGTAAGTGGGAATGCAATTCATTTGCTCACGGTAACACCGATTTGACACTAATGCAAATGCAAATAATAATAATAATAGCTAATAATAGCTAATTATTCTTTTTTTCCCCCCGACCAAATGTGACCAAAACGGTTATAGAAATGCTGTCATTATAAAAGGTTTCTTCAATGTATTGCTTGTTTTTTCTGTTTATTAAATTTCATGTTGTGACCAAAGACTGTAAAAAAAGGTTGTGACACTTCTCTTCTCCCTGCTACGTCAGAGCGGCCAAAGCGTCAACAAGCTTCCCCGTACTTTTGGACAAGCGTCCTTGACAGGGCGGCCATAGCTTTTTTGCAGCTCAAGTCGGCGGCGGTGTGTACGTACAGTAAAGCCTCACTGAGATTATAGACGGAAACATAAATACAAGTTATCGCGCAATTCGTCTGGCAGGATCATTTTTATTTAGGAAAATATCTTGGCATTCACTGAAATGCATTCAAGGCTGTTCAAGGCAACAGCATTCAGGTCGCTCTCACTCAGCATTATATGTTTGGTCTAAAACACGTCTCATGTTTCACCGCAGGACAGCAAATGTGAGTAAATTCTGTCTTATCTTTGCAGGACTGTGATATGAAGAGTGTGTAATATATTTTATCAACAGTGTGAAAGTGAACAGCACATAACAGGCACAATACCGGCATAAACATCAATATCTATTAGTACAATACGCGTCACATGACTAAACTTATGTCATCCGTTTTAAATCCCTCCGTTTTGACAGTCCACACTACAACACGAAAACAGCGTTTTCAAATTTATCAACTTAGGAGAGCGTTTTTTAAAACGCTGTCTCAGTGTGAAAGGAAGGCCGAAACGGAGAGAAAAAGATGCGTTTTCAAACAAAATTGTATTAGTGTGGACAAGGCCCATGACCATGCCTTTTTAAAGGCATACTATGCAGCTTTCCGTTTTTGTCAAACAGCGACCCCTAGTGTCGCTGTGGAGTACTTGCATTGTCGTAAGAAGCGTCGGGCATGGAACAGGGACAGATAGAAGATATTGACCAGGTGTTTCACGATTTCATACAAATATTAGGCTACTGCATAGTCTACTGAACTACTGATGATGGTAATAGGATAATAACAAGTTTATGTCAAGTGTTAGACTACTTTATAATAATAAAGTAGCCTACTGCGTTTGACGTTTTACATGATTGCAGCTAAATCACAAGTAAATAGCCTATAGTCTAGGCCTGTATAATTTAATTTGTGTTTTTTGATTGTAATGTAAACATTACAAAATGCCAGATGACATCAATAAAGTTAAATGTGCGTCGCATTATTTCATAACATTGGCCGTTATGATGTCATGAGACATGATTATTGCAATTTATCATAATAGGTTACAAATTGTGCTCGTTTACACTATTTACAACCTCTAGGCTTATTTATGTCCTGATAATTATGTGAGAAATTGATGACTGTTCTCATGATAATCGCAGGAATAAATGTCAACAGCGTCTGATATAATGAATGAATGAACAGCATCGTAAAAAAATGACATACAAGCAAGCGCAACAACATAGAACGCAAACAAGTTTACAAATAAGAGATTTATTTACTAGTCCATCAACAAGATCGCCAGGTCAGCATCGCTGCTGCATCCAGTGCTGCTTTTTAGCTCGCGTCCACGAGTGAAAGCCTGACCGAGTGACTCTCGTCCGGTTCCTTACGCGGTCAGATTCTCTTTTCCTTTTCCTAGTCTCTTCCGACCACGTTTTCTTTGCTTTTTCCATCGTCGAGTATCACGTTTGAAATGCGCTCAAGTGTCTTCGTGCTTACAGAGCGACCGGTGTTTCATATGTTGTTGATGTGTGTGATGTCGTTGCCGTAAAGCAAGTCGTGATTCTTGCGAGATTTGTCGGTGCGCTCCTCTCAAACTTGCATTGCTGGTTTTTCCAGCGGCGTCCCCCCCAAGCTTTACTACCAGGATAATTCGCCCTATACTATAATAATAATAATAATAATAATTCATTACATTTATATAGCGCCTTTCTGGACACTCAAAGCGCTTTACATAGAAGGGGGGATCTCCTCAACCACCACCAATGTGCAGCATCCACCTGGATGATGCGACGGCAGCCATATTGCGCCAGAACGCCCACCACAGACCAGCTTACTGGTGGAGAGGAGACCGTGATGAAGTCAATCAGTATATATAGGAGGATGATTAGGAGGCCATGATGGACAGAGGCCACTGGGCAAATTTGGCCAGGACACCGGGGTTACACCCCTACTCTTTCGAAAGACACCCTGGGATTTTTTGTGACCACAGAGAGTCAGGACCTCAGTTTAACGTCTCACCCGTCACTACACTGGGCCGTTAGGACCCACACAGACCACAGGGTGAGCGCCCCCTGCTGGCCCCACTAACACCTCTATCAGCAGCAACCTGGTTTTCCCAGGAGGTCTCCCATCCAAGTACTAACCAGGCTCAGCCCCGCTTAGCTTCAGTGGGCAACCAGTCTTGGGTTACAGGGTGATATATGGCTGCTGGACTATGAGTTTGTTTACCATCGAAATGACTTTGAAGCTGTTATATTAAGGTACATTTTCTACATAGTGTGCCTTTAAGAACCGGGGTGACCGGAGCAATCTTAAGCTTAACCCTAACGTTTTAACCCTAAAAGCAGGGTCAAGCATGAAGTGTTATGTTTGGAGTTAATGGTCATTCACCTTCACTCAGACCAAGTGCTATACCTCTTTGGAAAGTTGTAGCTTTAAGTAAAGATCTGAAATATGATCATGTACAGATATACCACATAACGAGCCCTTCTGTATTCTCCTCAGGCCGAAATGGTTGATTTTACTGCTGTTGATTTCTTTTGCAAGTGAGTATTGTATTTCTGCAATGTTTTTAATGTCACCTTTTTTTTATTTAAAGAAAACATATTAATGGTCCATTGTTTATATCCTCAGGTTGTGCTCCTCTACAGAAGCCATGTATTGAGTGTGCTTTATCTTGTGATGATGCTCATGAGCTGAAGAAACACCAGAGCGTTCTTGTTGTTGTAGAACATCAATCAGTTGATTTTATTAATGAAATCCGTACGGTCTCCAGTTTACTTAAAGGAAAACACTGTTCTGTTGTTTTGCCGAATTGTTCAAACATCGACACAGACACACAGTTCACATTAAGAATGTATCCTAATGATAAAGAGCGAGTATCTGAGCATTTCTATATGAAAAATGGTTTAAAGATTGGTAAGCTCATAAATCATCTAACTTTGTAATGTTTTAAAGAATTAGTTCACGCAAAAATGAAATGTACTCATCCTCATTCTGTCCCAATGCAGTAATATTTTCTTTTTCTGTGCAACATATAGGTGGATGAATAATAATAAAAAAAAATAAAAAAAAAATATATATATATATATATATATATTTTTTTTTTTTCATTTCAATTTTCATTTAGATTTCATTTAAAAAATGCACATCTATATTCATTCTGGACAAGTGATTGATTTACTCACCTTCTCAAATTTTCCACAGACTGTATTTCGGAGGGCGTTTCAGACACCCGAGGTAAGTAAAACCTAAGTAAACTTGATTTTTAAACACCGCATCACTTTGTATTAATTTAAAAAAGTGACTGTGCCGATGTTTGAACCGTCATAAAAAAATAGCAGGAACTTGGTGTTGAAACTGAACTTTGTAAACTGAAACTACAAAGATGTTATTTCAACCTGCTTTTCTTTTAATCCAGATGATGCAGATATGAATCACTCAAACAAACTCCTGGTCCTGCTGCCGGTTTGCCTTTGCATCTTCCTCTACCTTAAGGGATCAAGCTGTATTGCGAGTAGACGCAGCATAGTTCCACCATTCATGTCAGCGAGGGACATGTCTTGATGTGCATAAAGCATTACAGCACCCTGCAAAAGTGCATTAGACCATTATTCTTGCTAAGCCAGGCTGCTATAAATAGTTTTTATACCAAGGGTTGGTTTCACAGACAGGGTTTAGATTAAGCCAGGATTAAGCCTCAATTCAATTAGGACATTTAAGTAACTTTTATAAACATGCCTTCTAAAAAACCATTACTGGTGGGAATCTTGAGACAAAACAATGCCACTGATATATTTTAAGATAACAAAATTTACTTTTTTAGTTAAAACATGCCTCTGAAACTGGGGGTGAATATCTGTCTTTCCCTGCATTCTCTTACTCATTTGTCCCTGCAAAAACTGAACTGTCAATTTATATGCTCCTTTCTTGTATTTTCTTATCTTGATACAGCATTACAACACATGAAACAATCATTGTAGACCTCAAATCAACACAACACTGCAAAACAATGGACTTTCTCAGACCAGAAGATCTTTATGACCAAAAGTGCATTAAATAGACAATTGTTATTGCTAGACCATTTTGCTATAAACTAGTTTTTATATGACATTTTGGTAACACTTTATTTTACAGTGCCCTTGTTACATGTAGTTACTGAAATAATAACTATAAATTATGCATAGTTACATGCAACTAAACCCTAAACCCAACCCTATACCTATAGTAGGTACACTACATGTACTTGTTACTACACCGTAACACAGACACCTTAAAATAAAGTGTAACCTAAATGTATTTATGTTTTTCCCTGCATACTCATTTTGACCTTTATAGCTGCCACTTTATATTATTTTTTTTGGCATACAGTTTGTGTGTGTGTGTGTGTGTGTGTGTTAAAAATTGCATTCCATTGATGTGAAACAATAATGTTAAAAGTGCTGTATGTCTGTGGTGTTTCTATATTAAATATTTCTGTATTTAAATGTTTCTTAAACTCTTTTCACTACATTTCTTTCTTTACAAAAGGTATACCTCAACCCACAAACTACGCCCCTGTGTTCACAGATAGAAATGACAAAGAAGTCAGAGTGGAGTAACAGTGCGAACAGTCTTTATTAACTCCCAAATATAAAAAATTGAGAATAAACTCTGTCGGCACACTGCCTTGGACAATCACAAAATAAACAGTCCAATCACAATCAGCACAGCATAAGTCTCTCTCTCTCCCTGTCCCAGATCTGCGGGTGCTTATGTCCAGTCCCTCCACCAATCACTAGAATTAGAGATAGGTGTTAGTTATCATGCACTTGACCTCCTTATCACCGCTCGTTCCCCAGACTCCACTTTACTATGCCACCCTCGCCACAATTTGTATTAAGGATAATTATGTCATTGCAGGTTAAAGATTGATAAAGCTGTAATACAGCACTGAAAGTTACATGGAAGCGGTTATTCAAAGCTTTATGGTCTGGAAAGGAAGTGAATCACTTTGTGGTTTTAGTGATTCTGCATTGTGCTCAAACCTGTAGTTTGATTGGCACCATTACGAACGAGAGACACAATGGAGAAAATCATTTTCTTTTGTGTTTGTTTGTGCAGGATTATGCAGATCACTTCCAGTGGTAAAATTTATTCTGCTTTAAGCTTTTACATCATTTAAACCTAAAATATAACAGAGGTTTTAATCTAAATAATGTTAAAGGCTCAGTTCATGTTTTTTCCCCCAGATGTTCCAGAAGATGAAGTGACTCTGTTCAGAGTCGAGCTGAACGAAGACATCAGTCTAAACTGCAACATGACCGACAGATATGAGATCGCCTGGTATAACCAGAATCCTGATTCAGGACGACTAACACTACTGATGATTGCAAAGATGAGCAGTGCAGCCGGAAGAAAACTCCTAGTAACATACAATCTCAACAGAAGTCGTCTGAAAGTTGATGCAGACGCAGAGATCACTGCAGTCACGCTGGTTATCACTGGAGTCACCGAGTCAGATTCAGGACTTTACTTCTGTGGAACTAAATCTGTGTCTTCAGAGATGCACTTCGAGAAACCCATCAGACTGGAGATGAAGGGTTAGTACTGGCGACTTAATTTCACTCAAATCTTCCTAATGCTGAGATTGTTTTGAAAATTATTTTACCATTGCTTAGTTTATTTTAATCATTACTATAGTGATCATTACTATAATGCTGCTAGTCTGATCAAACCTCTTGCACTAACCATTAAAGTTGAGTGTGAAAATCTGTCTAGTTAAGGAGAGCTGTGCTGTTATAATAACATTGGAACTATAATAATATTGAAATTCATTTTGATGACCTTCTCTTTGTTTTTGATAAAGTGATCATACATTAATATATTTTCAGATAAGCTGACAGACAGACAGAACAAAGATAAATCTGTCACAGAACCGCCAAAGTGTGAAGTTGAGATCACAGGTAAGAGTGGATGTTATTCTTGTGTATCAAGGCTAGATTATTGTAATGCTCTACTGGGTGGTTGCACTGCACGCTTAATAAACAAACTACAGCTAGTTCAAAACGCAGCAGCTCGAGTTCTTACTAGAACCAGGAAGTATGACCATATTAGCCCCGTTCTGTAACACTGCATTGGCTGCCTATTAAACATCGTATAAATGTTAAAATATTGCTGATTACTTACAAAGCACTAAATGGTTTAGCTCCGCAGTACTTGAGCGAGCTCTTAACGCATTATAGTCCTTCACGTCTATTGCGATCTCAAAATTCCGGCCAGTTAATAATACCTAGAATATCAATACCATTCAAATACCATTCATCTGGCCCGTGCTAGTTAGCATTCTTCCCTGGATTTTCCCTCTTTGTGCTTTAGCGACCGCATTCTGTGTAACTTTCTCATTCTTCTTTCGGTGAAGCACAATGGATTTGCGTTGTTGCCAGTTTCCATGCTTTCGCGTCATTGATTCGCTTCAAGCGACGACCCGCACGGTAAGTGTGTGAAACGTCTCATCTTGTCACATGCTATTTTTGGAACATCAGCCTCCGATTCTCAAACCTCCAAGCTCGATGAGCTGTTCTGAGGGGCCAATCCACTTTGCGCCCCATTAGAAGAAAGCTGCCATTTTTCAGCGATCTTCACTGTGAGATTTCAAGGCCCTGGAAGTAGCCTTTCTCTGCTCGGCGAACTAATGCTGCGGCCCTACCTGGTGGTTCTGTGGAGCAGGGCTACATGTGCACTTCAGTGGTTGAGGACACATTGGCCACTCATCTTTCACCTTCTTCCGCTCCTTCCTGAAAGTCCCCCCTCTTTTTCCTTCTATCATTCGCCTACCAAGTGGACGTCCTTAAGGAAATGGACGAGGAGCTCCGCAGAGATACCGACCTTTCTCTAAGTGCAACTAAGCACACTGCACGCGTGGGTTTGGTGGCTGTTTAGCACCACCTATGGCTAAATCTCACTGAAATCCACGAAAAAGAAAAGGTCTTTCTACTGGACGCTCCTATCTCCTAGTCAGGTTTGTTTGGAGAGGCGGTCAATTCAGTGGTTGACAATTCCGAACTGCTAAGATGCCAGCGGTTGCCCTTAAGCAGTTCATGCCTAGGAGGGCTCATGAACCTCCCACTCCTGCCCCCGCACCCAGGGGCCGCTTCACACACAGAAAAAAGGCCTCTAGAAAGAGTGACAAGCCGAGACATCCCCCGCCTGGCAGCGCCCCCGTAGATGCGTTGACACTAAACCCGCTGCTTCAGCTTTCCTGAAACCGAGAGCTTCCCCCATCTCAGAAGGCAGGGACAGACCACTGAAGGGTATCTCAAGCTTGTGGAGGATCTGCAGGGTCTTTCTGTGAGTGAGCCTGGCATGGAGTTTGGCCCAGGTCTTGTGAAGGTGACAAGACACCTCGCCACCTCTAAGGATCTCTCACTGGGTGAGAGACACAATTTCTTTGGCTTATGAGGTGCTGACTTATGTGTTAAAGCTCACTCTACTACTGTAGGAGTATCACGTCTTCCCAGGCTCTTTTTAAGGGAGTTCCTTTGGAATATATTTGTGTGGCGGCAGGTTGGTCCTCTCCGCACACTCTTATCAGGTTTTATAACCTGGATTTAGATGCGGCCCCTGGTTCCCGGGTTCGTTCCGTATGAACTGGTCGCTTCGGTCCTAGTTCAGTTTGGTCTAGCTCAAAAAAAAAAAGTTCAGTAATAGGAGAGTTCCTTTGTTTAGCCAGATCCGGCAGAGCTTAGCTTGGCGTGTGTGGTATATCGTTCCCATTGCGTCATCGCTACGCAGCATCGAGTGAACCTTTGAAAGAAAATGTCTGTGGTTACTTGCATAACCCATGTTCTCTGAATAGGGAATGATATGCTGCGTTCGCTGCCAAGCTCCTCTCGCTGCCGAAGGGGCTTCTTCTTCGGTGGAAAATCTGAGGAGCTAATGGTGCGTTCGCTGTATAAGAGTGAGTGACGTAGCGCTGCCGAGGAGGCGCCCGCGCCATCAGTTAATGAATTGCCGTGATTCTAAACGGGTTCAGACAATCAGCACCAATCAGTGGTATGATTTCCCCGAGGCGTTCCCATTGCGTCATCACTACACAGAGTCTCGTTCCCTATTCAGGGAACATGGGTTACGCAATTAACCCGAGATGTTTTGTTGGTATAAATTAATTGGTATTTAGATTCAGTGGCCCTCATTTATGAAAAGTGCGTACACCAAATTTCCAGCGTACACCTGGCGTACACCCAAAACCACGGTGACTTTGCGATTTATCAATATGGACGTTGGCGTACGGCACGCTCAAATCCTACGCCAGCTCAGGAGGTGGTGTACATGTACGCACGTTTTGAGTTAGTGCTGAAATGCGCAGAAAAACAATTCCTAACACCACAAAACGCACAGACAAACTAAAGATATGATATATTATGACCCACTGTAAAAAAACAACAACATAGAAATGATAAACTTCAGAGTTTATTTTTGTGAGTTAAGCCCGGCAGGTGCGCACGGACTGGGTTCAGGAATGACAGGCTTTCAATGACCAAAAAATAATTCAGACTGACAAAATAATTAAAATGACATTCTTCTTCTTTAAATAATAATAATAATAATAATAATACAAATAACAATAATAACAACGACATTCTTCTTCTAAATAACAATAAGCGTCATTAATTATCAAAATCGTAATACTAATAAGAAGAATATTACAAATTGTCATGCAATTATTCACATCATCATCGCTATTGTACGCCCCAGTACATGTGACGTCATGCGAAATTCAACGCTAATAGTTTCAAAACACGTGCTGTAAAATAATGCATTGTTGTGATAGGCTCAACCAACCAGCGATTTAAACTGGATTTCCACTGGAGAAGTTTCTCCTCTTTGCCGTCTTCCGTGTGTCCATGGTGTAAAATGAGGGCGTGGGGGAGGCGGAGACGTGAATATATAGGGGCGTGTTAATCTAATGACGATCGTTTTCAGCCGCCGCATTTATCAAGGGCAGGTGTTGCGTACACCTGAATTTCAAAGGTACGCACAGCTTCATAAATCAGGCGGTGAGAGGAGTGTAAGCATAATCTTACGCCAACATATACGCCCGTTTCGACGCAAGATTGATAAATGAGGGCCAATGTATGTAGACTCAGTGATGCTATTTTTTATTTTTTTATTTTTTATTTTTATTTTTTTATAAAACCAGTTAATTAAGATCTTACCATTTTTTAGGTTACCCTTTTTCAGTATATACTGTAAGTTTGGACAATCAAAAAGTTTTTTTTTCTTGATCTGAAAATTTCTAAAGGCCCTGATGTGTCATTATGCACCATTTATATTACACAAAGGACAACTTAAAGTTAAAAACTACCCCAGACAGCTTCATAGTGTCGGCCCAGATCTGGTACACATGGGTTCCTCACGTACGGGATGTGGGCCGGATCTGGGCCGACACTATGAAGCTCTTCTTAACCCACTAACCATACAACTAACAACTAAAACAGTTTTTTTTGTCTGTTTGTTTGATAAACTGATCATTTTTACTGGTCTTTTTGTAACAGAAGAGCCAAAAGACGCTGTTGACATCACAGGTAACACGTTGATCGTTATCTTGGATGTTAATTTTTCATAGTGACAAGTACTAATCCAGTACTAATACTAAAGTTATGAGTTAATACTGTCCGTTTATGAATGTGAGTAACTCTTCTGTGTCTGTAGACGAGGTGACGGTGACGGAGCGTGTGTTGATGTTCGCTGGTGTTGGACTGGCTGTGTTTGTGTTTTTTCTGACTACAGTCGTCGCCGGAGGAATCATTTACCATCGCGGTTGGCAGAGAGGCTTGAAAGCAGCGAAACATGGAGCTCTGATGGACCAAAGATCAGCTGAATGACAGATAATCCTGCTTTATTTTACAATCTAACTCAATATAGGCCTGTCCCTGAGCTTCACATTGCCAGTTATATCAGCACTGCTATTGTCACAAATTAAAATAGCAAATTGTGGCTCAGATGTCTTTTCCTGTTGGCCTGATTTCACTTCCGTTTCAGAGAAACTGAGATGATGTGGTCAATCTAGCCAGTTTTATAAACAGCAACACAGTCAGTAATGGTGTGTTTATTATCCAGGTTTGTGGGGTTTATTTGTGCTTTCAATAATATTCAGTTAAATATCAAATAACTTCTGTCGCTGCCCCAATGTTTATTAGTTCAGCATATATAAACAATATTCAAAGTTTAGAGTTCAAGTGGTATGATTTCCATAACTGCAGTTTTTACATGTAAAGAGTGAGCTAAAAAACAGCAAACATACTTAAATATCATTAGGTATCTTTAGACATTATATATTTATCTATGAGCTTTAAAGCTGTTTTCAAGAGAAAATATAAATGCAAACTATTCATGATTAAATAAAAATGTCAACAGATGTCTTCAATAATAAATGTATCACTGAGAGATCTGATCAAATAAACAGCAAAATAATAATTATGCTTTTGTGTGCATTTTCTGGCAGAATAATTCCCAAAGCTAAACCTGTTCAAGCACAACTGTATATATTCAGTCATGACTCATGTCAGATCTGCCATGACAATGTAGAGAAGAAAGAAGGTTTCACATCAATGTCATGCAACAAACAATAATGATTTCCTGCCTGACTGCATTATGATGATGCAAAGAAAACCACAAATATGCGGTGAGGGTGATAACAATCTGACTTGCTGACTCAAAGGTCAAATGAGCGAATAAGCTAAGCAAGTTAACTAAGGCTAATAGAATACATTAGTAAGACTTAAAACCATGTTTTAAATAACCGAATCAAGGAGAAGAGAATGAAGATGCTCCCTTAAAGGAGTCATGAACCACTTTTAAACATAATTTTTCATAATGTTCTCTGAGGTCCAATTATAATGTGATAAAGATTTTTTACATCAAATACATCCTACTTTAGAAATTAGGCTACGTGGCATCGCGAGAGAGTGTGTCATAGAGGCAAGGTATGTGTGGTTGCAGCATGGGGACTACAAACCAAGATGGCCACCCGGTCCCGGACTACAGGTACCAGGTTCCTCAGCGGTGGGGACAGCTGTTGAGTGAAGGAGAAAAGCTGTAAATGAGCTGAGAACTGAGAGACTGGCTGTTTTGTGTTATATAACATTAAGAGAATCTGGAAGAGTGTTTTTGATTAAAACGTTGAGTTTTGAGTCGATTATTAAAAAGAAACTGACTTGATCTCTGCCTGGACTCGATTTGAGAAGCAACCCACACTTTGGTGATACCCTATTCTCACGATGCCACAGCTTTCTATCCCAGCCGAAATCCCGCAGCATACACATGCACAGCTCTCCGTTGCACTAATATATAATAAATATTGGGTCACACTTTATTTTAATGTGTCATTGTTACAGTGTAATTATCCATGTACTGAGTAATATTAATGAACTACATGTACTTACTATAGGGTTAGGGTAGGATTAGGGTTTGGTTGAGGGTTAGTTGCATGTAATTATGCATAATGTATTGTTATTACTATTGTAAGTAGCCTACATGTAACATATGTAACAAGGACACCGTAAAATAAAGTGTTACAAAATATTGTTATATTATAGGCTATAAATATTATGCAAGCAGTAAGGTGAGCCACATGACTATTTCCTGCTTTCTCCCCACACACACACACACACACACGCACACACGCACACACACACACACACACACGCACACTCACGCACACACACACACACACACACACACGCGCGCGCGCGCGCGCGCACGCACGCACACACATTGAATTAATTATTGATTTGATACCATACTTGCAATCTATTGTGTCTTGAGGATCTAATGCAGTACAAATTGACTGTCTCTTTCCTTTACACAGACTTATAAAGCTGATGCACGTATCTCTCTCTCTCTCTCTCTCTCTCTCTCTCTCTCTCTCTCTCTCTCTCTCTCTCTCTCTCTCTCTCTCTCTCTCTCTCTCTCACACACACACACACACATAACACATTTTTGACTAGACGGACAGAACAAGGAACTGACAGACAAATTAAGTAAACTTGTGTGTAAATAAAAGCCCGACGTTGCACTTGAAAACATTCTAAAGTCCATTTCCATGACGCAGCGATCACTGACGATCGGCTTCCCAGCACTGCGAGTGCCCCCCCCCCCCCCCCCCCCTCTCTCTCTCTCTCTCTCTCTCTCTCTCTCTGTTTGTGTGTGTGTGTGTGATGATGATGATGAAACTTGTAGGCATATGTGTTTTTTTTGAGTATCATATTTATACATCAGGGTTTTATGGCTCATATAGCCTATGCAATTCAATAGCTTTGTTTTTACTATACAAATGTGTTATTAAAAAAACTTGAAACTGAAACGGATTGGTTTAGCGGCTGATGAAAAGGATAGGCCTACTTGATGTAGGCTATTAGATGTATGATTGATCTTTGATATACATTTCAATTTCAGGAAGTGCTACATTTGTGGGTTACGTTCAGTTTTGGGTTTGCTCACTTTACTTCACACTAGGGATGGAGAAATTAAGCCTCTTTATCTCTGTTTGGAGAAAAGATTAGAAGCATCAAGAGTGTATAAAACAGCGCCATCTTGTGGAAGGTCAAATTTACAGAAGCCACAAACTCCGTTGTTTTATCCACTAAGCAAATAAAATCTTGAATACGCTGAATGTGCTTAGTTTTCTTATCATATTATTTACATATTAAAGTGTGGCAATACATTAAATGTAAAAACAACAATAATTATAATAATTATAATTAATATCAACAGAGTTGGAGGCAAATGATGCCCTAATTATTGTATGTGGTTAGGCTATATAGCTTTTATGGCAGAATATATGATAATGTAATATAGGCGATACATGAACAAAACAATTTTTTAGTAGGCTAAATGGACATTGACTTGAGCAATCACGTGACTTCAAATAAACAGACACTGCTCCGGGACAAAGGTATATAGGCTGCTACAGTGAGTGACTGAGAAACATAAACACAGAAGAACTCATGAAGCGTGCAGCACAACATCACAGTGCTCAGACACGTGCATCAGCTTTATAAGTGTGTGTACAGAACGAAACCGAGCTGAACGAGCTGTGGATTACAACGTGTTGACGAGATACAGTTCTTGCAGAACCATGTAAGTTTTTAAATATAAATTATCCAGGTTGTTTGTGTTATTATAGCTACCAATAGTTGTGTTTCTGTTTGTTTAATCGTGATATAGTGACGCGGAAATAAATCGGCATGCTGAATCAATAATTGCTATTATGATTATGCTTCTTTATTTATAGAGATACTCATTAGATTGCTATTGAATATCTAAAGCCTGTTTGTGTTTTGTGTTTTGAGTTTGACGGATCATTTTCAGAATTACAATCATTTACAAAAACCAAACATTCAGGTTATAGTTGATGTTTTTTATGTGACATGTTTATTATGTTAAATATTCACAGAAAATTAAAGTCATTGTTTAGTAATATTTGACCATTCAGGAAAGTGTTTTATCCCTGTATAAATGTGTGTCTGTGACATAAACCAGCTCTTCTGTTTTCATCATCAGGGTTTCAAAACTTCTGCTTCTGCTGGTTTGCTTTATCAAATATAGCGGTCAGTATCATTTTAATCTATAGTTGATTGTTTCTATTTTGCACCAAGTGACTTTGCTTGACATTGGTAATGGAAATCACCCAGCATATATATATTACATCATCACTGACATGACATCATTCAGTTCATCTATTAATAAACACAGTTCAGGAATTCACCTCAACTGGCTGTATTTTAGCACCTACATTTCTTTATAATGATTTTCTGATCTTCCCCTGTTCATGAATGAAGATCTGAAAGGCCAATAAGACACAATACTGTCCTGAAAGTGGACCGGGTCTTAACTGAGAATAAAGTGGGAATAATCCGCTGAATACATTACTGTATTTTTGCCATTTTGGACTTTTTGACCAGTTTTGTTTTGTTATTTCCCAGCCTCAGTCTTGTACAGGTATTGATTTGTGTGTGAACGAGTATTTGTGTGTGTGTTTTGCAGAAAACACCCCTCGATCTGTGCCGGGGAAGAAAGGAGGGAACGCCACCCTGTCGTGTGAATCTGAGGATATTTCTGATATAGTTTTAAGCAGACTCTCAAAAAAAATTCTGGATTGTCAGAATGAAAAATGTGAGAGTAAAAATAGCCGAGTGTTTAAAGAAGGATCATGTGACGTCGTCATCAAGGATCTGATCTACAGTGACGCTGGGAAATACTTTTTAAGAGTCCGTTACACTAATGATCAGACAAAGCCAAAGCAACAAATCAGGGAATATCATCTTCATATTCATGGTAAGGTCAGAGTTTTCTGGATGTCCTTCAGTGATCGTGTTACTCTTGCATGCAGATTTTAAATGTTTAAATTTTGTTCCCTTTAATACTTAATATGTCTCATGTCTTGATTGATTGACACTAGGGCTGCATAACGGTTAATCGCAACTAATCGTCTGCAGAATAAAAGTTTTTGTTTACATCATATATGTGTGTGTACTCTGTATAATAATTATGTATAAATATACAAACATGCATGTATAATTTTAAGAAAAAAATCAATTTATATATTAAGTATTTATAATTATATATAATATGAATCATATTTAAATATAAAAATGTATATAAACATGTAAATATTTTTTAAATATATACATGCATGTGTGTGTATTTATAAATACATAATTATTATACAGAGTACACACACATATATGATGTAAACTTTTATTCTGCAAACAATTAGTTGCGATTAACCGTTATGCAGCCCTAATTGACACCATTATAATAATGCTGAATGTGTCTGTGTCTCCTCAGATGAGATCTCTGTGAAGAAAGGAGAGGATCTGGAGTTGGACGTTCTGTTGTCTAATGCTTATAAAGTGGAGAGAAGCTCTAATGAAGGCTGGAAGAAGATCTGGACGAGAGGTCACGGGGTCAGCAGTGATCGACTGACTAATCGGGATGTAAATCTGACTATTAAAAAGTTTACAGACGCTGACACTGGAACATACAGAGTTCTGGATTATGAAGGAGAAACATTGATCACAGTCACAGTCACCGGTGAGAGAAGATCAGTGGAGGAGTGGAAATATAATTTTTTTAAACATTTGGACGGCTGAGGTTTATTCATCATGATTTGAACAGTAAATGTGAAACTGTGTGAGTAACCTTTGATATTCTCTACAGTTCCTACACACTCGACGAGAACAGATGATCACACAACTAATGGCACTGGACATAGTAAGTAGAACAGGAGACATTGAGAGATTTACACAATCTTTAAACAGTGAGTATGAAAATATATATATATTTTTTAAACGGTGTTCTCTTCCTCCTTCCAGATGTGAGGCTTTGGACGGTGTCTGTCGGACTGCCGGTGCTTCTGGCGTTCTGCTGGCTCTGATTATATTCACTGTCATCAAGAAACACAAATGTTTGATCAGGAAAACAGAACATAATTCCTCAAGTGGATCATGACCAAAGGATGACAATATTGTACAGTATCCAGAACATCTAGTAATGTCACTGCCTTCAGAACCATCAGATCTGCACAGGATTCTGCCGACATCTGTGTGCAATATGTATTTAATATACAACATTTGGACTGCATTCCTACTGTACACGAGATTCTGTTTGTTTACTGGGTAAAGTGGCCTATAAAGATCAGCTGGAAACTGAAAGGTGACCAATTATAATTCATGAAGTATTGTTTCTATTGAATCCATCAATTATTGTTTGAAAAAAATAAATAATAATCTTAAAGTATTCACAGTATGATCAGTGAGTCTATGACACACTGTGAAAGATAGAAAGTGCATTTATATATGTACATTTTTTTCTTTTTAAATATGCATGTTTAAATAATATGTATATGTAATTATACACAGGTTTAGCGTCTCCTGAAGTGTTCATTCCTGTGGATGAAATGGTGCATGATGAAAGTTGCATTATTCCTCGTAAATATGATTTGAAAGAGTGTGTACTGTGAAAAAATGAACAAATCACTTTTGTAAGACATGTTTTGTTAGAATTGTTTAGTTGATATTTATTTATTTATTTATTTTTGCAATTGATTTTTTTACTCTGTTCATAATTATTTGTAATATTCTGATGAAATATGAAGGTTTGTTTGCTGCATTTACAAACTCAAGCCTCTGTGAAGCGTCTCAGATCCAGATCAACTTTCTGATCATTAATGTGTCGTTACATGATCATTTATCCCGGTTTATAACCCTCCAGTATTTATTATCATTATTTATTTACTGATGTTTACTGGTATTGTTATTTTTGTATTTAATTGTTGTATGATTTGTCATCAAATAAAGAATAAAAAGGTTTTTATAAAGATATTTTTAGATTTATGAGTAAAATAAGGTCTGTGTAATCTGGTGTACTTAAAAACTGCAATACCATCCATAGTTTATTAAAGTCCCTGTAAAGGCAATTCTAAAAAAAAATTCTAAACACATTATAAATGTTAGAAATGTATTGCTAAAACATATTACAAAGACTGTGAACTGCGAAGTACTGAATTGTGGAGTTAGACCGTTAAACAGTTTTTCACCATTGCTATTTTCCGGATTTTTTGGGCGGGGCTAAAACGGGGGCTCGATGACGCACTGGAGCCCCTGAGCTCCTGGACACGCCCCTACTTGATGACGCACTGGAGCCCCTGAGCCTGGCCGCTCTCTAACAATATAAACAGAGCACATTCGCATCAGTTTGGCGCTCAATCGCGAGTTACTGTCAGTACTATTATAACTACAGCCTACAGTTTGCTAGTTAGCTATGCCTTCGTCACGGAAATGCGTACTACCTGGATGCGATCATGTACGAAACAGATCGGTGTCCTTATTTAAATTTCCGAAAAACGATCACATCAAGAAGAGGTGGATTAATTTTGTGAAGAGCCACCTTGATGGAGAGCTGAGGATCACCACCAAAACCCGCCTCTGTAGTGATAATTTTACACGGGATAGTTTTATAAACTTTCGTCGGAGACAACTGGGATGCTCTGATAATCCGCTGTTACTGGTGAATGTGGCCGAACCGACTTTCTCCCGCCTCGGCCTTCATCCTCCCGTCGCGCCGACAACTGTGCCATCCTCGGCAGTGCGTGCCCACCAATGAGGGTAGGCTGCCTTGTGTGCTTATGTTATAATTATAGTAGGTAGTCCACAGTAAGTAGGCTACTAAATTCTGCAACACTCTAACGTGATTTTTTTGTTTATTTATATGATCAATATGATTCCTTAGCCAAGTAATTTAAACTATTATCTGTTCACAAAGCAGTCCCTTCCGACCACAAAAGAGACCGAGTCTTTCATGCATAAAGTCACTCGAGAAGTTGGATGTCAGTCAGACAGGTTTCAGCGCAGCCGGCGGACACGCCCCCAGCGTTTGAGAGCAGAGACCACTGCTCATTTTTTAAAGATTTTAATAGCTTATTTTATGTACTTGCCGGCTTTTTTTGTCATTCAAATTTGGCTGGGTGGCTAATAACACATTTTTCTTTGATATGACAAACTCAGAACACATACTTAATTTTGACTTTACAGGGACTTTAAGTTATTATGCGCAATAAGATGTAAAAAAAAACTTCCATTAGGGCAACATACACTCCTAATAAAGTATTTGTAGAAAATAGATTTTTAATAAAGAAAACTGGGTTACACTTTATTTTAAGGTGTCAAAATAAAAGTCACAGTATTAAAGTTAATTGTTGAACTCATATGCAAATTATTAAATAAATAATGTACTAAATCATGTCAGACACTGAACATGATGCTGTATTATGAAAAATTTTCGACAGCTCAATCTGCTTTGAAAGAATAACCAGTAGAAGAAAATAATGACC
The DNA here is from genome assembly GCF_949152265.1 of Phoxinus phoxinus. NCBI lineage: Eukaryota > Metazoa > Chordata > Actinopteri > Cypriniformes > Leuciscidae > Phoxinus > Phoxinus phoxinus. Next base: position 31,145,410 of record NC_136894.1, on the reverse strand, counting down.
AATCATACTATAAATAATGCCCAAATATTATTGAATTTTTGCTTGAAACGTTCATCTTTGTGGGATACTTTTGATTAGTGACGGGAGAAACTGAACGAAACTGTTTCACAAACTGTGTAAATGCAGAAAAAACTGAATAAAATACCAAAATTACAAACGTTTTATTGAAAGTTAAATCTATTAAATACATTTAACAAGTTATCTAAAATTTGAAGTGTCTGTATAATATGTGTTATTTTATTCAATTGTAGGGCTTGTTTAATGAAGAGCTTTAAAATAAATTAAATATTATTAACTCAAAAGCTTTTTTATTATACAAATTAAAATAACATTTTTATATAAAATTTAAAATAAAACTTGAAACGGATGATCTGTTTTAAGGGGCTGTTGAAAAGAATACTTGATGTATAGATGTATGATTGAGTTTTGATTTGACTGTTTTTGTTATAGATTCAAGTGTTTTTGAATTACTTTTTATTCCTCTATTGTTATTTAAAATAAAAAGGAACTGGTTTCATCTCCGCCCCCTAGTGGAGAGGACAGGGTCAGTCACTTGACACAAGGCTCCAATCCAGATTCAGAATACAGGAAGTCACATGATGAGATTCCATTTTCAGGGAAAGTTACTTTCAGTTTCGTCTTTATCCTCTCGCTCTCTCCACTCGCTAAATGCTGTAATTTATGAATTTTTCGCCTGATCAAAAGACTCATGCCGAAGTTTTACGATGTAAGTGTTCATGTTTTCAAATATAAATCCAGTCTGTGTGTTTTTGTGTGATTAAACCGATAGTTGTGTTTCTGTTTGTGGAAAACTAATCCAGCTAGAGATGCTAAAGCCGCCGCCTTTCCACTGCACACGACAAACGACAGCCGTCGGACCGGAAGTCATTCATTTCCAATGGAGAGTCGTACGGGAGCTGCGGGGAGTTCCGATCATATGCGTATGCGGAAAATTCGGATCCGTTTTGAGCTTTGGATCCGTTAAAATATCTGAACTTCTGCGGCTAGACCGTATGCGACGGCGGTCGACCGGATGTGATGTATTCTTCTAATCAAAACAATGAGCGCGAGGCTAGAATTACCAATATTTTAACTCTTTAAAGTTATTCTGTAAACGCAATTTCTGTAAAATGTCGGTTATTAAAGCTGCAGTCCGGCACTTTTTTGGGTTTAAAAATATCAAAAAAGACATTTTTGAAAAGAAACGTAACCAGCCAGTGTTCAAAACGATCTGCTTGCCTTACTTCGATTCAAAACGGTAAGCTTGTAATAATGATTTTAATTCCAGTGGTACTGGTGGATTTCCGCGGGAATTTCGAGCATGTCTTTGCGTCATTACGTCACTTCTGTACACATAGAGAAGGAGTCCCCGGCTAGCGTGTGTGGATGATGGTGGAGGTTTAGCTTAGTTAGCACTTGGTATGGCGGATCCCGAAAGTTTTAAGCGACAATCACCAGGGACAACTGGAGATTCACCAGTTGTAAAACCCAAAGACTTCGGACTTCAGATTGGCTACAGAAAAAAATAAATTTTTCACGTTTTGACGTGATATAAGCAATCGTTAGAATTAATCAGCATGATATAGCTACTGCAATGCTTCCCCCCACCCCCCGAATTTGGTCAGAACAAAAGTGAATGTTACTTACTTGTTCAGATTACATTTTCCGATGAAAATTCTAATGTTGACACTTTCAAAAAGTATACTCTGAGATTGCTGATGACAGTAACGTTACAGTATCCACAGCGACGCGGCAGCCTCAATACATTGTGTTCATCCGCGCTGTTTCATGCCGATTTACTACCCACGCACAGTTAATAATTCCGCGAATAACTGCAATTGCAGATTTCTAACAGAGATGGCGACAAAGAGGAAAAACGACGGACTGCAGCTTTAATAATTATAGCAATTAAATATTAAATATTATTAAATCAATATTTATATTGATTAGCTCTATAAAATCTACTATGTTTTTATTTTTATTTTAGATATATTTAGGGTCATTTGTTTTGTGTGGATATATTCATGCTTGCATTACATTCATTAAAATCATTAATTTTACTATTCCGAGGGTAACGGTTGCTTCACGACCAATTTCAAAGTTCCGTGCGACTGACACTAGGGGGCGAAATGCGACAATCGTATGCGAATGTCGTGTGCAGTGGAAAGGCGCTTAAGGAAATAAATCGACATGTTTTTTGCTGAACGTATCTACTACTGTGATTATGATGATCGTTTCTATTATTGGGGTTATTAATATCATTATTAGATTATCACCAAATTTATAAAGCCTGTTGTTTCTTTGAGTTAGACTGATCATTTTCAGTATTACACATTTTTATCACAAATATTCAGACTAAATGAAAGGGAATGTTTAGTAATATTTTACCGCTCAGGAAAGTGTTTTATCCCTGTATAAATATGTTTTTGATTATGATTATTAGCCTGTATATGTGACATAAACCAGCTCTTCTGTTTTCTCAGGTGGCTGAATCTGCTTCTGCTGTTTTGCTTGATCAATTATAGCGGTCAGTATCATATTTGTTCATATATTGTAACAATGTTTAATTTTCAGGTCCAGGTTGATCTAGTTATTCTCGATTGTTTCTCTTTTGCACAAAGTGACTTTGTTTGACATTTGTGTATTAATGATGGGCATTTCTCATTATATGACATCATCACACACCATGACAACCTCTCTATGCAGTTCATTTATTAACCCTTCTCAGACGGTCTTCGTTTCGGAGTCACCTCCTGGGCCCACCCGGTCAGAAGTGACACCTAAAAATGAACCTTTCTCCATCCCAGTAAAACCAATGCAATTTATTTTTGCTCTATAATATTTTTTCTTTTTAATTTTGTAGTTTGAGAGAATTTTATTGAATTTATTAATATTTATGCAAAATTTATGGTCTATTTTTGCCATTGAAAAAAAATAAAAATATATATATATTTTGTTTTTGTTTTTTTTATGCAGTATTTTAGTTTAATATAGAGTCTCTAGACCTTCAACATTTTTTTTTTTTGAAGCAGATTAGCACCATCTGGTGAGAGTATGGCGAGAAAGCGTAGAACCATGTTGTAACCACTAGATGGCATAAACAGCACTCTATGGAGAGGGCATGTGACTTCCCCAGCTGTTTATGGACACATTTACTTTTTTATTTTTTTTGTGGATTTGAATATATATATTTAAACAATCTCAAAACTATTTCCTATCAAGGTTTAGATATATATTTTTTAGAAATAGTGATTTAAAGTGTTAGTTTTTGCATTATGATTAGTCAAACCTATACATTGTGTGATTATTGACACAAATGTCACGCTATAATGCTACATTATAAATAATACAGTGAGGTTATGTATTAATACAAAATAAATACTTAATAATAAATAGATACTTAGAAAAGTTGGCAAATGTGCAAATGCAAATGTGCAGTCTTCAACTACAAAATAAAACCAAAATAGACAAACATGGATATAATCAAAAATAGAATGTTACAAAAAAAATTGATACTTAAATAATGAAAGTGCATCAATTTTTCACTTTTGTTTTTAAAACGTTGAACTTTTACTTTACTCTTTTACTAACTCTCTCAATTATTTGCTAAAATAATGACAAAACTGAGAAAAGAGAAACATAATAACAGCAACAACAATGACAATTATTGACGGTGTAACTGTCCTCAAAATCTTTTTTTTAAATAGATTATTATTAAAACAGACTTTGTTGGATTGTACATGCATCATGACAGACTCCAACAAGGTCTGTTACAATAATAATGATGTACTGGCACTAGTTGTATATGTGTGCATGCAATGTATTTTTTCCCTCGGGGCTTGCCGTAGATGCACACTTGGTACTGGAGTGTCACAGGGTTTTGGAGTTAGTGATCTGATGTGTGGAATATAATAAAGTGGAGAAGACTTCAAACTGCTATCGTTTATTATTTTCTCATTTCTGTAAGTGTTAGGTGAACCCTGTACGAACACTCTGTTACATTATTAAAGGGTTAGTTCACCCAAAAATGAAAATTCAGTCAGTAATGACGGTAACACTTTACAATAAGGTTCATTAGTTAACTACATTAGTTAACATTAACTAATAATGAACTACACTTATACAGCATTTATTAATCTTCTTTGTTAATGTTAATTTCAACATTTACTAATACTTTATTAAAATCTTGTTAACATGAGTTAATGCACTGTGAACTAACATGAACAAACAATGAACAGCTTTCTTTATATTAACTAACATTAAAAAAGATTAATAAATACTGTAACAAATGTATTGCTCATTGTTAGTTCATGTTAGTTAATACATTAACTAATGTTTAATAAATGAACCTTATTGTAAAGTGTTACCGTAATCACTCACCCTCATGTTGTTCTAACCATGTAAGTCTTTCGTTCATCTTCGGATCACAAATTAAGATATTTTTGATGAAATCTGAAAGGCAGTCTCACTCCTCCATAGGCTTTCAGAGGGACCCGAACTCGCCGGCCCAGAATAGTTATTAAAACATCGTTACAATAGTTCAAGTGACTACAGTGGCTCTGCATTAAGTTTATCATGCGACGTCAATACTTTATGTGCGGAACAACAACAAAAATAACGACTTTATTCCACTATTCATTTCCTTCTCTCTGGGCCTCGAGTAAGTTAACGTAGTGTTTTAGCGCAGCGCGTCTGTGTTGCACGTCACCATGCAGACTCCCTATTGGCCGACGCTGGTCATGTGTGTGATGCGTGGTCGTGCAACACAGCCTATGGAGGAGTGAGACTACCTTCAGATTTCATTAAAAATATCTTAATTTGTGATCCGACGATGAACGAAAGACTTACATGGTTGGAACAACATGAGGGTGAGTAATTACTGACTGAATTTTCATTTTTGGGTGAACTAACCCTTTAAGATTATTAAAACCATATTAATAAAGTTGAAGTCTATTTTCATCACAGAAGTCTCCCCACCCACGAATAGTCAATGCACGCGAGGTGTCTAGATTATGCGCATGACTCAAACGCTGGCAGACACAGCAGCAGTTGTAGGCAGGTATATTGATCATAAAATCAGAATTCGCTTGTCATGAATTATTCATTCATTCATTTATGTCACTTGTTTAAGTTATCTAATATGTGTAAAAAAAAAAAACTTGTTCGGGGGCCCCCTGGTGGCCCTTAGTTCGCTTATGCCCCGGGCCGACCCTGGGGGTCATTTTTGACCAAAGACCACAAGTGTGACAATTTTTTTTACGACCACTTAGCATGCTCGGATCATGACCTCAATTTTTTTGTGTGTTCACATACCTAATGCCATAAAAGTCACCAAGTTTCGTAACATTCTGATGAAGCTTCAAAACTATTTTTTTGTAATCAAAATTTATTGGTGTGTATGTGTATAAAAGTGTGTTTGTATGTGTGTGTGTCTGGGTGTGTGTGTCTGTTTTGCACTCATGATGTTGTAGAGTGTCACCCCTTTCCTGCGGTGTACTTTTTTTTTGCATTGTAGCAGATTTGTATTCACTACACAGTAGACTTGTAGTCAAGACCGCCTAAACCGAGACCAAGACACTACCAAGACCAAGACCAAGACCAAGACCAAGTCAAGACCAAGACCAAGACCAAGACCAAGTCAAGACCAAGACCAAGACCAAGACCAAGTCAAGACCAAGACCAAGTCAAGACCAAGACCAAGACCAAGACCAAGTCAAGACCAAGACCAAGTCAAGACCAAGACCAAGACCAAGACCAAGACCAAGACCAAGTCAAGACCAAGACCAAGTCAAGACCAAGACCAAGACCAAGTCAAGACCAAGACCAAGTCAAGACCAAGACCAAGACCAAGACCAAGACCAAGTCAAGACCTAATCGAGACCAAGTCAAGACCAAGAACAAGAACAAGACCAAGACCAAGACCGAGTCGAGACCAAGACCAAGACCAAGACCAAGACCAAGACCAAGACCAAGACCAAGACCGAGTCGAGACCAAGACCAAGTCAAGACCAAGACCAAGACCAAGACCAAGTCGAGACCGGAGGAGAAAAAAAAACAGACTAGTGTTGAAGCTAAGCAATAACTTGTATGAATTCAAGAACAGCAGCATACTAGGTTTCAGCCACAGTTTACATTCAATACACATTAGACGGTATTACTTCAACTTCACAGGCAGAACAACACAGACACAGACCATGTCGTGTGTGTGACTGTGAGCTCACTGTAAATGTTTTTGCAGACTGGGTGAGATCAACTGTGTAGCAATCGCATGACGGCTGTTACTGCACTATTAGAGGATTGAGACTCCCTTAACTTGTGTGTACTGTTGAGGACTGACATGACTGGTACTGGTTCATCTGACAAAACATCAAACACCTCCAACACCATCTTGCTCCTCCAACAACTGTCTAAAGAATGAGAAATATGTAACCAATCGAAATTATACTTAATGTGTTGATTAAATAGTAACATCAAATTAAAGATATACACTTATAAACTTGGATTAGGCCTAATGTTTAGTCAACACAACGGAGATATGCAGATGACATTTAAAACCATTTATTTAGTCTAACACCATCTTAAATACAATACTGTAATCAAACAACACACACACACCGTTGGCGGTGCGCTCAAAGTCATCTGTCAGTTTTTAAATCAAGTGATCAAAGTGCTGGTTGCGCTGCGATCAGTGGCGCGGATACAGTGTTTTCTTGTGTGGCTCGCACACCATAGTCGCGCACACCACACGCCGCACTGTCTTCACTCGGACGCGCGCTTCAATCCGTTGCGGATACTCTCTATTCGTTCTGGTGAAATCACAAAACATAATGCACACAAACGTGTCGCTGCTTGATATACAACCACTGATGAACATAATCGGTTTTGATGAGAAAAAAAAAACTATACGAGAAAAAAAAACACACTTTACAAGTGCGGATTAAAACCCAGAATCTTTGACACGGATGGAGAAAGTTCTACCACTGGACCATTAAGATATACATTGTTCAAATAGGCAAAACGGCTAAGTTATGTCACAAAAAAATACATGCATGTGATTGGTTGCATTTGAAGGGTGCGAAATAATAATAATGTTGCATTATCGAACGTTGTGTCGTCGTGGATATTGTGTATTGTATTGCTAAATCCCCCCACCACTATGTCGGTCTGAGACAGCGAGACCTAGACAAGACCGAGACCAAAGACCGTCAAGGCCGTGACAAGACCGAGACCACGTAAAAGTGGTTCTTGGTCTCCAGACATATACATCACCACTACATCTGCACTGACAACATCTGATACAGCTTTACACTGTTGTCATCAACATTTGAAATATTAAAATGTGGCACAGCTAAAATTTTTGGCTCCATATTACCTACAATGTTATATATATATATATATATATATATATATATATATATATATATATATATATATATATATATATATATATATATAAATCTAATGAACTAAAATTCACTACATTTCATGATAAAGTTGATTACAGAGAATAGAGAGAAACAATACATGTATTTTTCTGAATTTATTCTTTGTATTTAATTAATTGTATTCTGTCTGTGTTTGCAGGATCCCCTTCTGCAGCTGTGACGGGGAAAAAGGGAGGAAACGTCACCCTGTCATGTGAACCTCAGCCCAGAGATATTACTCGAATTGTTTTAAGAAGACTGTCAACAAACATCCTTGATTGTCAGAATGAAGAATGTGAGAGTGAAAATGGCCGAGTGTTTAAAGAAGGATCATGTGACATCATCATCAAGGATCTGAGATACCGTGACGCTGGGAAATACTTTATAAGGGTTTATTACACTAATGCTCAGACAGAAGAGTACCACCATATTCATATTCACGGTAAAGTCAAAACTGATCAAACCATCAGCGTGTGCTTTCATGATTTCCTGATAATGTTAAAAGTTTAATAATATTACTATTGTGTGCAGGGCAAAAACAGCATAAATATTAAATGTAACAATTATTCAATATTCAGAATAGCTGATTTCATTATAGGCTTTTCAGTGCCTGGTTTTTATATTACTACATTCAGTTCCTTTAATCCTAAATATATGTTTATGGTCTTGACTGATCGACACTATTATAATAATGAATAATGATGAATGTGTCTGTGTCTCCTCAGATGAGATCTCAGTGCAGAAAGGAGAGGATCTGGAGTTGGATGTTCTGTTGATCAACGCTGATAAAGTGGAGAGAAGCTCGAGCTCAGGCTGGACAGAGCTGTGGACGAGAGGTCACGGGGTCAGCAGTGATCGACTGACCGACAGAGACGAGACTCTGATCATTCATGAGTTCACAGTCAACGACACTGGAACATACAGAGTTCTGGACTCAGATAATGAAGTCTGGATCACAGTCACAGTCACCGGTGAGAGAAGATCAGTGGAGGAGTGGTAATATTATATTTAATCAGTAAATTAACACTAAACTGCATGAATAACCTTTCAATATTCTGCACAGAATCTAGTCTAGACTCGAAGGGGAATCTGAGCGACACAGATGAAGACGACACTGACGACACTGAACACTGGCGTGAGTAAACATGAGCTTTACAGGAGTTCTTCAACACTGGATTTAACATAAAAAAAAAAAAATATCTTCCCACTTTTCCCTTCAGCTGTAGATTACTGGGTGTTGATTTTGACTCTGGTTTTGGTGACTCTGCTTCTGATGGTTTTGAGGGTTCCGGCTGATGTCGTGATAGACAGACGTCGTCATAGAGGTCCAGTATTATATCGGTTAATATAGCCGTGTTTCCACTGTCACTTCCGGGTCGTGATTGGGTCGGGACAAGCGGACTGCGGGTCGACTGGGGCTTGAGGAGGTCATGAACAGAGTTTGTCTGAGTCTGGACACATCAGCGCTGGATGAGTCCATGTAACATCAGCGTTAAACACTTTAACATCATCTACCTCAGAACTCACTTTCAGAGACCGCAGCGAGAGTCTGAAGAACTCCTGTTAGTGATCCGATGTGGATTATGATCCCCGTAGAATAAGGCAGAAATATGAATACGTGTGTGCTGACCATTACCATAGTAAACATGGTAAATATAACCGCTTGAAGAAATCAGAGACATCATCTGCTGTCAATCATGTATTTATTATATCTGTCAGTGCGTCTCGTCTCTATACCGGGCGAATAATGTGTCCTCTTTCTGTTGTGAAATAACCAGTTTATTTCTGTGTGACTAATGTGCAATATTGACACAAGTTTATGATCAATGTATCACTTTTCCTTGTAAACCCGTGGGTCAAACATCGATGCTTGGGGTTTAAATCTTCAAGTAAACAACAGAGGCCAGCAGACGGCCGCTCTTATCATGTTCGTTCTGCGATCTCTGTTTCCAGTGATTTATTTCTGATTAGTTTTCTGATAAAACTAGCATTAGTTGGTGAAATGATGTGTGTGTGTGTGTGACGTTGGTCCAGAGAGGTGTGTTACGGGTGTGTTTAGTGAAGCCGTGGAGCTTCAGGCCGACGGTGGAAACTCAGCTAATGATGATTTCTGCTGAGGAACTGTGGATCATGATGAAATTGAGCGTCAGCGTCAGTTCTGGAAGGCCAGGTAGTCAAGACGCTGCATCGCTATTTGCTAACAACAGCCTCATCAGCTGATCTGCTCCAGCTGAGCTGCATTAGCTGGTGTACTCCCCTCGCAGCTAAATGGCTCGCTCAAACAGGGCGCCCTGTTTAAAGCACTTCAGTTTGCGTCCCGTCTACTTGCTTGCTGCTCGCTTTGCTGCTGCCCGCCACCTCCCCTGCTCCTCCTTGTCGTGTATAACATGGCTGTTAAGCTAAATTTGAAGATGAAGAAAGGAAAAGAAAAAATTTATATATTCATCATTGTTAAGTAAAGAGATTTGAGATCAAAATGATTGCAGCCTATTGGTTGTGAGCACATAGTGCAACCTGGAAGAAACAAGGAAGCTGATTGGCCATTGAAACTGCACATAGCACATATATCCAGGTGTGTGTGATTACCAGCAGGCAGAGAGATCTTTGTTAACAGTGGATGTGCTTCTCCGACCCAAGGTGGTGGTTTTGGTGGTTGTAAAGCCAAAAGAGAAAGATTGTTCATTTGCATTGTGACGATTGAGTTTGGAGTAAACCACTTGCTGAGTTTGTTCAAAGACTGCTGGGAAAGGCCACAATGTGTTCATCAACTTTGAGATGCTACTGGTAGGACAAAGATTAATTTATTGAGTGCACTACAGATGTTGTGTATGTTTGGAAGTTGTTTGTTGATGCTAGCAATTTTAGCATCTAACATGTTAACTGGACATGTGCACTGAATGATTTTACATTGCTATGTAAACTGTGAATATTTTAACAATGTTGTTTGTACTTTAATATCATTGAATGTACATTGCTCTCAATACTGTATATAGTGACTCATATATTTATATTTATTTATTTCTGTATAGGTTATTAAGCTAACCATCTGAAATGATCATTGAAACATGTACAGAAAGATCAAGTCATTGTTGAGAGATTTCCAATAAATTGCTTCGACGATGAAGAATCAGATCTTTTGAGTTATTCCATGCACCCTCAGAAGTTGATTGAAGCCTTTTTTAAGTTTGGGCAGACATTGAGGCAAAGAAACCCTGATAACTTGACAATGGCATTTGCTTTGTCATTGTTGCCTGCTCTGTTCCCGGGGGAATAATTTAGCTTTCCCAGTCCTAAACTGTGTGAGCATTCCCTTATGCTGCTGTTGTCCCAGAACAGAGCCGTACCGCCAAATTTAGTTCAGAATTATCAACTCGAATTGCAATTTATTCAATAAAAATTCTTAATTTTTATTGTCTGTGTGTTCTTGATGTTATGGACCTGACAGAACTAGCTCTGGAGTTCAGTCTCTAGACAGTTCTCTGCTGTCTCGGTCACTGGTCTCGGTCACTGGTCTCGGTCACTGGTCTCGGTCACTGGTCTTGCCAAATTGCTCTCGACCGAGTCCAGTAATGTATGCTTTATTCTCCTTCAAAACAACCATTTCCTTCAGAGGAATCCATCAACATATTTCTGCAATATTTCATTTTCAGTGCGTATGAACATTTGCTGCAGTCGTTCCTCAGGAATCTGTGTGTTACTGAATCTGCATTTAATATTAATGAAGCCTTAAAAATCTAATACATTAGGAATTATTGTTTATTTTAATCCGTAAACTGATGACTGTGAATGTGTATCTGTGTCAAACATACGACAAACAGTGTGTATGTATATATATATATAGTTGTGTTAAAATGCAGTTTATTCTATTACAAGTGTGCCTTCTGATATATATAAGGGCTTATATGATGTATTTAACCACAATTATATCCTTTTAATGAAAGTGTTGTATAATGTAAAACACTGATATTGTTTAATCATTTAGTAGAAAATGATTTATAAAGAAAAGACACTGCAATTGTTGTTTTAAAATCATTTATTGGAAGAAAATGGTTTATGCTGAAAAATAATTAGTGAAGTAATTAAAACACTGGATCTTGTGTTTTGAGCATCTATAAGATAAAAGAATAGAGTAGAGAGAAACAGACTGTATTAGAAAGCATGGTAACACTTTACAATAAGGTTCATTTATTAAACATTAGTTAATGTATTAACTAACATGAACTAACAATGAGCAATACATTTGTTACAGTATTTATTAATCTTTGTTAATGTTAGTTAATATAAATAAAGCTGTTCACTGTTTGTTCATGTTAGTTCACAGTACATGAACTAATGTTAACAAGATTTTAATAAAGTATTAGTAAATGCTGAAATTAACATTAACAAAGATGAATAAATGCTGTATAAGTGCAGTTCATTATTAGTTCATGTTAACTAATGTAGTTAACTAATGTTAACTAATGAACCTTATTGTAAAGTGTTACCGAAAGCATATATTGAATATTAAGAAAAGAATGCAAGTATTACCAGTTGATGTGTTGCAGACGAGACGGAGGAGACGCAAAGGGTCCGCACACGCAGAAGGAGAACGAAGAAGACAAGGGCTTTGAGGGGTGTGAGAAAGAACTGATGATAATTCAAGACTTCGGATTGGACAAATTGTCAATGAAAGATTGAATATGAGATACGGGGATGTGATATTGAGTGTTAGATGTCCTTGCCATTGCGGTCCGAGTTTGGGAACTGCTTATTTTTATGCTATTGTATTTTATTTTTATTTTATAAATTAGTATTTTGTATGAAAACTAAGTAACCTATGTAATAAAAATACTTATAATTGAGAATTAAGAAACAAGCCTGCCATTATGTCACATGATCCAGAACACGTCTCTGAAACACTGGAACCTTCTTTCTAAATAAAAGTCACAGTATTAAAGTTAATAGTTGAATTCATAATGTGAATTATTAAATAATTAACAAAATCATGTTAGTCACTGAACAGCATGCTGTATTATGTATTTATTTTTCCCGACAGCTTCATCTACTTCGAAAATATAACCAATAGAATAAAATGACGACCAGTCATACTATATAAATTGCCAAATATTATTTTTTTTCCTCTGGAAATGCCAAAAACGATGTAAATGCAGTGAAAATTCAGTTAAAACATGCATTAAAAAACACCTTTAACCAACCAATTACAAATGTCTAATTAACAGTGAAATCATCATTAAATATGAAGTTCTGTATAATATGTGTTTATTAAACTGTAGGGCTTGTTTAACGAAGAGCTTGGTTAAGGACCAATACAATATTATCAACTCAAAAGCTTCCTTTTTATTATACAAAATGTGTCATTAAAATAAAACCTGAAATTGAAACTGGTTTTAAGAGCTGGTAAAAAATAATACTTGCTGTATTAGATGTAAGATTGATTTAACTGTTTTTGTTATATTCAAGTGTTTTTGTATGACTGTGTTTTCCCCTATTGTTATAAAAAAGAAAAGTAAAAATAAGTGTTTGAGAGATCTCCGCCCCCTAGCGGCGAGGACAGGGTCAGTCACGTCACGTGATGCGCAGGAACTACTTTCAGTTTCGTTTTATCCTCTCGGTCTCACACTCGCTAAATGCGGGTTTGATGCCTGATCAAAATACTCATGTCGAAGTTTTACTATGTAAGTGTGTTTGTTTTAAATGTTTTGAAAAAATATATCCAGTCTGTGTGTTTAGTGTTACACCGCAGCTGTTGAAGTGTGTATGTTTTGATCACTGTATTATAATTAGGGGTCCAAGCTGTGATATCAATGTTGTCCACTAGAGGAAGACACAGAATAAAGAAACGTTTAAAGGAACACGCCGACTTTTTTAAATAGCCACTGTACATATATTTATATTCTTTCTTTGTGTGTTTTGCTCTACTCTTACCTATACACACTTTTTGTACTGAATAAATGGTTCAGATAAATTAAATACATTTTAAATAAATAAATTTGATCAGAAAGTATTATCTGTGATAGGGAGCAAATCTTTTAATAGTTTATCGCAGTCAATAAGACAATGTTCTACTTATCACACTTTTAAAGAACATCTAAAGAAGTGGCTTATGATAAATCATGAGTGCAAATATTTTTCTAAGTAATTTTAGTAATGTGTTTTGGGTATTGTTTTTTAGTAGTGTTGTGTATAGTTGAGTATTTGTTCTTGTGTATACGTATAGCCTACCTAGTAAATTAGCAATGTTGCTATAATCCGGCTTGTTTACATTGTGTATTTTGTACAAATATTCATTAATTTGTACAAAATACACTTTGTCCCTATCAAATAAAAACTAACTAAATGTATCCGCTCATTGCACGGTATTCATCTAGACTTGTGGTTCTTTGGACAGCACACCAATTATATGTATTTCTTTTTAAATGTCAATTTTAAATCAATGTTAGACCCCTGTACCCCTAGAGTATCTCGGGGGTCGTAACATGATGAATAGCGAACTGTGGACTGTCTGGCCAGCATTAGGACCTAATTTAGGACAAAAGCTATTACAAAATGACATTTCTTAAATGCATAATCTTAACTTGTAACGGTTACTTTATATATATATATATATATATATATATATATATATATATATATATATATATATATATATATTAGGGCTGACAAAAGATTAATCATGATTAATCACATCCAAAATAAAAGTTTGTGTTTACATAATATATGTGTGTATACTGTGTAGAATTATTATGTATAAATACACACACATTCAAATATATATTTAAGGAATAATTGCATTTATATACTGTATATACATTTATATAATTTATATTATATATAAATATAACCAATTTTCCTTAAATATATACATGATTGTGTGTGTTTTTATATATATATAAATAATTATACACAGTACACACACATATATTATGTAAACACAAACTTTTTTGGGATGCGATTAATCGCGATTAATCTTTTGACAGCCCTAATATATATATATATGTATATATATATATATATATACACACACACACACACGCGCACACACACACACACACACACACACACACACACACGTAGGATAAGTGTGTGGATAGATAGGCTTTGTGTGTGTGTGTGTGTGTGTATGAGGAGAAGAGATAACTCTCCTGAGGAACATGTCATTCACTTGTTTTGGCAACACAGAGACATTTTGGTCAGTTTGTTGATTTTTATCCAATCTTATTTTGTGACCTTTCTTTCTGTTTTAAAGATGTTTTCTTTGGTTTGTTTGACTACTCAAAAGGGAAAACGGGACAATATCACATAATTAATCTGTGTTTCCTTTTAGCTAAATTTCACATAGCCTAAATGTACACATAAGCAAAAATGTAGGCCTACTGGCTCTAAACCTCTTCTCTATTCAAAGATGATCTAGAGTCTAGACAAATACATGGAAACTATCCAAAGCTCTGTTAATCCCAAACCATTGAAAACAGTATATCTCTATATTCATCCATTTTGTCCTCTTAAGGTAAATACATTGCATTGTTCTTGTTTTTTTGTTATCCTGGCAATTTATTTGTGTCTGTGCATCTTTTTTGTTTTGTTTTTCCCATGTTTATTTGTATTACTTTAATGCTTTGTAATGTTTAGCCTAATACAAAAAAAAAAAAAAAAAAAAAACGGTCTTAACTTTAGGACAACCCCAATGGTGTCTTAACTTCAAAATGAGATGAAGAACAGCGATGTGACGGAAATTCGTGCAGACAAATTATGTGCAGCACTTTGACGACAAAACCCGAATAATTACAGAGTACAGACTCCTACGAAGTAAAAGCTTTTCCTTTTCTATTAAGGTCATCAACACTTCGCTACTTATTCTGTTTCTCTATTCTCCCGCTCTTCCGTTTAGCTTCATACCAGCTGTTTGCGTGCTGTTGGTTGCTTAGTAACAGACCTGAGAGTTGATTACCGAACTCGATGGAGGGGTTTAAGATTACTAACTACAGATAAAATTAGATTTTGTAAGATAGGATAAGAATCCTAAATCAATTTAAGATTTGCTTCTGTAATACGAATTTGTGAAAATCCGAAATTAACTCAAGAGAGAAAGTTTTTGTAGTAGCATAGGCTAGGCTAAACGCACCCAGATTCCCAATCTCTGGAAGCGCGCACATGTACTTTCACTTTAACACGACCCTTTAACTACCTAACTATCGCTAAACCTTCAGTGATTTATGAAGCGTTGACTCATGTGCTCCACTTAGCCTATACCATGTAAGTTTTCATGTTTTAAAATGTGTGTTTTTGTATTCTTAATTAAATATTTGTGTTTTTTGAATGTGGAAAACTAAACTTGCTAGCAATGCTAAGGAAATAAATCAAGGTCTTCATGGCTATTGTTATCCAGTCGTGTGATTTATAACACGATTTATATTAGTCAAGTTTTTAGAAACGTTCAAAGCTTTGAATAGATTATGTCGTTGTGATGTGTATGTAGGCGATATACTAACTAGACTATTCATGTAAATATTTTTCTGTGGGATAAATTCTGTGTTAGATTCCAGTATATTACATTGATTACGGTAATAAGTTTGTAAATGACCACAAGTGTGCTTGGAAATATGGCACTGATGAAGGGTTGAACCCTAAAACGTTTTGCGCACTTTGCACTGTTTTGCACTTTACTTGTGGCCTCTGGACAATTAAATCTTGTGAGCTTTTTGGCTAATTTTCGTGTGCGGATCTAGTTTTTTTTATCTATGCACCTCAAGAAATTATTGCATTCATCTATTTGGGACAGGTATTTTGCGCTATGCCTTTCCATCCCTTTGATTTCAGTAGTTGGGTAAATAACATGGCTAATTACATTAGATAGGAATCTGTCTTGATGACAAAAGCTTCCACTGTAAAACCCGATAAGTAACTCAACTCAAACCGATTGAGGAAACCGATTGCGGCAAACCATTTAAGATTAAAAATAAATACATATGAGTATTGTTAACTTATATATTGAGTCATATTCACTCATAATTTAGTGTTGGTTTAGTCAATCATTTTGAGTATATATATAACTTGAAAAATTTAAGTTCATTCCATTAATTTAAACTAACTGGTTTGAGTTAATTTAATAAATCTAATCAAGTTTAAACAACTATATAGCTACTCAAATGGTTTTAGGAAACCGATTGCGGTAAATTATTTAAGTTGATTTAACTCAAATTAATAAAGTTATATAAGACAAATCAGTGTTTCTCAACCCTGTCCTGAAGGACCCCCAACACTGCACGTTTTCTTTGTCTCCCTAATCAAACACACCTGATTCAACTCATCAGCTCATTATCATCTCATCATATGAATCCGTGGTTTACGTCTAGCTGTTCTAAATGCACTGTAACCACGGCTTCACGGACTAATTACTTTAATACACTAGAATCATTTGGAAAACGTAGAATTTAAGATTCCGATTATAGTTGATGTTTATGATTGAATATTTAACATGTGTTAAATATTCATGCAAAAGCTTTAAATAAAACATGAAATGGAAAGTTTAGAGTTAGCTGTATTGTGGTCAGAAAGGTTTTTGACTAAAAAAGAAATTCTCTAGATAAGTTTCTTTGTGAAGAATCTGTCACCAATCTGCCCTTCTGTTCTCTCGACAGGCTGACTCTGCCGCTGCTGTTTATCTTTATCAGTCATAGCGTCGGTCAGTATAATTTTTTGTTGATAAATCATATTTTTTTATTTACAGTTCTATGTTGAGTTATTTTAGATTGTTTGTGTGTTGCACCACTAAAGCCAAGTGACTTTTGTTTTTCATTTGAGGGCTGATGATGAATATTACATAATTACACATCATGATGTCACTGACTTATTTATGCAGTTCATTTATTAATAAACATTGTTTGGGCAGGAATTCACTACAACTGTGTTATTGTCATGAATGAGGCTTGTGTGTTAGCTCTGAAAGACCACTAAGACACAAAATTCATAAGCTAAACAGAAGAAAGCGAGAATAACCAACTGGGATTTAGATGGAAAATGACAATGTTTTTGCATAATTTAATTTCCATCAGCAATAGACCATGGCTCCAGCCAACAACCTTAATCTTTTCAAATCTTTTCATATATTTCTGGTGCTCAACATCGGGGAAACTCATTGGATGTGGATGTGTGGGGTGGTGAAATATACTTGACTTAAGCAACATTATTTTCATTTCTATTATAACTCTATTTATAACTGAATAATTCTGATAACATTGATTACTGAGAATAGACAGAAATGTCACATATCATTGTCATATTGATGATTTATATTGAATTAATCTGTTTGCAGAAACCCCCCCTGTAGTCAAACATGTGGAAGGAATAAAGGGAGGAACCGTCACCCTGCGTTGTGGACATCCGGCCGAAGACATTTCTCATATTCGTGTTGTCCGTCGGGGAAAATCCACACGCTTTTCTGACATCCCTGCGTGTCTGAATGAGGAAAATAATCATGAAAGTGGACGAGTGTGTAAAAGAGGAGCATGTGACTTCATCCTGATGGATCTAAACTTCAGTGACTTTGGGAAATACTTATTGAGATTTTATTATAAAAATTCTCCAAAAGAGCTGGAGTTCCATCTTCATGTTCATGGTAAAGTCCAAACCGATTACACAAGGAATGTGATAAAAATTAAATAAATGATTTAAGCTTATTTTCCCTCTTAATCCTTAATGTGTCTCGATTGACTGACACCATTATTATAATGATTAATGTCTTTCTGTTTCGCCTCAGATGAGATTCCTGTGAAAAATGTGGATGATCCGTTGTCCAAAGCTGATAAAGTGAGAAACACTGAAGGCTGGAAGGTTTCCAAGAGAGTCCATGGGGTCAGCAGTGATCGAAGGAATGATAGAGATGGAAATCTGATCATTAATAATTTTACAGTCAACGACACAGGTGAGAGAAGATCAGTAGATGTTTAGAAATATTATTTTGTAAATATTTGGACAGCTGAGGTTTATACATCAAAGATTTGAACAGCAATTCGATGCTAAACTGTGTGACTATCCTTTGATTTATCCTCTACAGAATCTGGCTCAAGACAAAAACTGAACAGCAAAACCGAGGACACCAAAACACGTGGTAAGTAAAGCAAGAGACATTGAGGAAAAATCTTTAACAGAGAGTTTGAAAATGAAAAAACATTTTTAAAACAAAGAAATGTTTTCTCTTCCACCCTTCTTCTTCTTACCCGCTGTAGATCATTGGGGTATTTTAGGGGCTGTGGTGACATTTGTGTTGGCTGTGGTCGTTCTGATTCTGCTTGCTGTTATTATCAAAAAGATAAAATGAAATGCAATGAAACCTGCAACACGGCTCCTGGTAACTTATCTTCAGAGCCAGATTTGACAGCCGGGACTTAAATCTGCGGCTCAAACTGCAGAAGAAGCACAATGTGTGGGCAAAGTCCTATATTATTACTATAGGTTTAATCATGGCAATTGGTTTTTGTAATTGTTTTAAAAAGTTTCACTGTTTTAGCACTACTGTGTTAGTTCTTCTACTTTTTTAGCATAACAATTAACTTTTAAGAAATTTATGTGCATATTTTACATTTTATCTGGGTTTTTTGTTACATTTCTTTAGTAATTTTATCATTTATCGTAGGTATTGTTCGTATTGTTTATGGCTTATGTACAAATCATTGCACTAATGCCTTAACAAATTCCTTTTTCGTTCCTTACGTGGCAATAAAGGTTTCTGATTCTGTTTCTGAATCATTTAATCAAAATGTATGGTTTACAAAAAGATAGCATTTACATTTTACCTTGAAAAAATGTATATGTGCCTATTAATGCCTCTCTCTCTCTCTCTCTCTCTCTCTCTCTCTCTCTCTCTCTCTCTCTCTCTCTCTCTCTCTCTTTCTGTTTTGTCTAAATATTCTCAGAATTTAGGTTTTGATGCTGTAGACTGAAAAAAAAGCAATTTTAAAACAGTGTTAATACAGCTAATAAACCTTATTAACAAATCTTGCACCAGTACATGATGGGAACACCAGTATTAGAAAAGTTTAGTAGGTTTTACTTAATTTTATATCGTTGATATTTATGCTTTAATTTCTACAAGCTTGAATTGAGTAATAATATAGGATTAACTCAAATTATTTTTATTTTTTTCTGTAGCATTTAGTTCACCACAGAATACTTTTGATCAGTTCAGGCTGATGCGATCTATCTATGTCACGTTTGGTTTTGGGTTTGGTATCACAATCAAGTTTTCATGTCTTTTATTTTATATTGCCACACAAATGTTTTTTTTGTTTGTCATGTGATTCCCTTGCCATATTGTGCAAGTAAATGCTGCTGTAAATAAATACATTTTTCTGTAAATAAATAAATTTCCTCACATTCATATTGTATTTCCTTATATATATATATAACTTCCTTTAACCTGAAACTTAAACTAGCCAAGTTCAAGTCTAAGTCAAGTGCTGTAGTTTATGTCATGGTAATATCAAATAAAAATAATCAATTGAGGTTATTAGCTCCTTATCGCTCGCAGACCTCCTCTGCTTCAGGACTGTGACCCAGACTTCAGTCTCCTCAACGCTCACATCCTCACATCCATGAATCTTTAGAGACTAGTGACGTCATTCAAGCTTGGGGACAACCTCTTCATAAAGTCGTGACGGACGCCTCAAAGACGGGTCGGGTCACTCTATGCGACGTTAGGCCGGCCTTCGGATCCTGGATGGAGCCAATAAAGTCAAGTCAAGTCATCTTCATTTATATAGTGCTTTTAACAATGTAGAGTGTTTCAAAGCAGCTCTACAGAGATAAACGTATAATTTAAGGTAACAGATTGTTTTGTCTTTATAGCGGTTCTTGAATAAAGATATTTTCCAGCTAAAATTAGTTTTGATTGATTCACTTCCGTCGCAACGATCATTAGTTATTAAATTAGAGACCGCTAAGACGACACCGTTCTCTCTACACAGACTTTACACTGAACCTGTGAGAAACACTGATGCTCACGTGCGCATCAAGAATTAATTCTATAGTTATGTGTGTTTAAATGTGCGCAGGTTTGTAATTCCCTTCAAACTTGTCTTGGATTTTGATACAGATTTTTATTTTATTTTATCACTTCGGGGTAGATACGCTTCGGTATAGCTACGTTGAGACTAAGCATCATTCAGTTGATTAGTGATATTCTCTCACAGATGATGTTGTTGCCTTTTCCATTACATTGGTCTAACTGATCTAACTCCAGTTACTCATGTCTCCCGCTGCTATCCTGATTATTATTAGCAGTTGTATCTTCAGGATCTCTTTTGATCGGAAACACTACCAGCTTTACTCGTGGATATGGAAAATGAAAAATATGCTTGTCTTTTTGACATTTTGGCGATATGAACTTATTTATATTAGAATAATTCGCCAGGGATATCTCTCTCCAAACTTGATCCAACTCTCCAAACGCTACGCTTTGTGCAAAACAATAAGCATAAGCACCAACCGATGATACTGATTTTGAACTTAAGAAAACTGGTCAAATATATTTGCTGGGGGCCGGTAGCAAAACATAACCTCCAAATACATTTTCCTTAACCCGTGCTCGCTCTGTGTCTCACCCTGGCATGAAGCGAGTGTTTTCAATTCATTCCTATGATAGCTGAGCTTTACGCTCACGCACGAGAACCGAACTGAACTGAAAACACTCGCTTTACGCCAGTGTGCACACACCATCACCATGTAAAGCAGTTGTTTTTGCCAGATTGCTTAAAAACAATGGCGGAACGCAAAAGTCCAAAATTGGACATTTCCCGGAACAGGATCCGGCTCAAATGAACCCTTTAGAACCGAATGTGTCGTCGCCGACACAGATCAGCAAGTGTATTCATTGTACCGTAACTCTTCAAACGTTTGCACTATCAAAACCATTCAAATTGCCCCTGATAGTAGACAACATGCACTTTTCGGCAATATACCGCTTATTACGGTAATTTCATGCTTTCCGTCAGCAAATGACAGCGGGCTTTCTGGGAGAGCGGGAAGGAAGGATTTGAACCGTGAGATACGAAGCGCGGCGGGTTAGAGTGTTTTGGATAAAATAATAAAAGACACGAACAAATACATGGTGACAGAAGTGGTAGACAGCAGAAGAGGGGATTGGGATGATTTTTAATGAAACTTGGGAGGCGGATGGCCGTTACTCTTTCACGTATCTTTACATGTGGTGTATGCATGTGTGTGTGTGTGTGCGTGCCTAATATGAATGGACGCATTTGTATGTGTGCGTGTATGAAAAAAAGTGTCCTAAAGGAAAACTGTGCAACCCACTGTCACAAAAAAGACTTGTATAGTTGTATTATACTTCATTTGTCAACTTTAAAGTGTTAGTTTCTTTCGTTCGTGATTTTTTAGGGTTTTTTTCTAAATAAAAATTGGAAAATGTATTCTCGTTTTTTTTATTTGTGTCTATTTAAATTCTATTTACAAACTCACCACACACAATAATGGTCAATAACTGTAATTTGTTGAAAGCTAATCTTTTTCTGAATAAGATGACACCTTGCACATGAAGATAGCACATTGGTTTAGAATTTTACAGTAAAAAAAATCTAAATATGTGAAAAACACCCATTTTAGCTTCAGGTTCTAAGGGTTAAGCACTGCCATGTCCTGGCTCGATCGGACAGCATGACAGTGTTAGCCTATATCAATTACCAAAGGGGTCTCAAGTCCCAAGTCTCAAGTCCATACTACAGTATACTAGACAAGCTGGGACACCGCCTTCTGTGGGCATGTACAATTTTCGCTCAGTAAAAGCGATACATGTGCTCTGTTTGAGCAGCTCATGACATCCGACCTTCGACCTCTCTCGCTAAAGACCGCTCTTCTGTTGGCCAAGTGAATTGGTGACCTGCAGGCTCTTTCAGTGGACGATTCCTGCCTCACGTTTGGGCCCAGTGACAGCAACACTGTCTTTATGCCCAGACAAGGCTATGTGACACTGCACGCTACATGGAGAGAGCGGGGTTTATGACCGATACTGCATCCAGCCACCGGGGGGTGATCGAGACGCTTTGGGTTCACTTTTCAGGACTCGTGTGGCACGCTTGGCTTGGACTATAGGAGTGTCCATTTCTGACATCTGTGCAGCGGCCGACTGGTCCTCACGGTCCACTTTTGCCTGCTCTTCAAGCACGGATATTGTCTGCTTAGTTCCTCAACATTTACCTAATGTTGTCATGCCCCACAGGCTTCAGTTCCGGACTCAATCGCGTCTTCTCGGATGTATTTTAAGTCCCTATATTTTTTTAAACTTGCCATGGGGCTGTGGACTCGTGTTCCTCATACGTGTCAGAAGAATTTACTTGCGAGTTAACCGTATTGAAAGGCAACGTTACCTCGGTTTTCCCCATATGTCAGAAGACTGATGCAATGCTCATTCCCGTTATCTCAGGGATATCCCTTCTTTAAAAATACAACAAACACATGCACTCTTCTGAAAGTTTAACCATAGCGCTTAAACATTACGTGCTATCACATATGACACCATTAGTCAAAGCTTTAGTTTGCTCTGGAAAGGAAGTGGAAACACTTTGTGGTTTAAGTGTCTCTGCATTGAGTCTGATCGACACCTTTACGAACGACAGACACAATGGAGAAAGTCATTTTCTTCTTCTGTGTATTTTCTTATTGGATTATGCAAATCACATCCAGTGGTAAATATATTCTATTCCAAGCATTCATGATCAAATACAGTAGCTAGTATTATCAACAGTTAAAAAGGATGAGTGTTTATCAATGTCTCTCCAGATTTGTCAGGAGGATCTTCTGATGTGAGAGTTCAGACGGGAGAAAACATCATTCTGAACTGCAGCATGAGGAACAGAGATGAAGTCTCCTGGTATCTTCTCAGATCTGAAGAACTCGTTCTGCTGATTTCTGCAGAGAAGGACAAAACCGGGAGAAGACTTCTGATCAACTACAATCCAAACAGCAATCGTATGAACATTACTGCCGACAGTTGGGTCACCGGAGTCTCTTTAACTATTTCTGGAGTAACAGCGTCAGATTCAGGACTTTATTTCTGTGGAATAAAGTCTGACGCTCCAGAGATGTTCTTCGACAAACCCATCAGACTGGAGATTGAAGGTGCCAGATTTCAGTTTTTCTCATCGTATCTTCACAAACGTATCCGTGTAGGGGGTAAGATGAGCCACTTAAGATGACACTAAACATAATTTTTGTTTTAAGATATGGATTAAAATATGGATTTGGCTGTTTGTAATTGAGAGAAATGCATGGGTGGGAAAAGTGTAGTTATTTGCTAAATAGATTTTATACACTTGTTGTATATTTACGGATCACAAACATACACTATCAATTAAAAGTTTGGACACACAAAATGTCATTATATTGTCATTTATATTGCATAAAGCACAACTTAAAAACAGTAAAAGCTCATTTAAATCCACTCTCCCATATACAACTAACAACTAAAACAATGTTTTTTTTTATATGTGTGTTTGTTAAACTGATTATATATTTACAGGTATTATTTTAACAGAAGAGCCAAAAGCAGAAGTTGAAATCCCAGGTAACACATCGGTTGTTATCTTGATTGTTTAATTAATGGAAACCCATCACTAAATCTGGTTATGAGTTAAAACTGTCTGGCTGTATATGAATGTGAGTAACTCTTCTGTCCCTGTAGACGAGGTGACGGTGACGGAGCGTGTGTTGATGTTCGCTGGTGTTGGACTGGCTGTGTTTGTGTTTTTTCTGACTACAGTCATCGCCGGAGAAATCATTTACCATCGTGGACAGCAGAAAGGATGGAAAGCAGCAAAACGTGCTTCTATGATGAGCCACAAATCAGCTAAATGACACATTAATGTGCTTTATTTGACTAACTCAATATAACCCAGCACTTTGCATTGCTGTAAGTTTACCATCCATCTTCTTCCGCTTATCCGGGGCCGGGTCGCGGGGGCAGCAGTCTAAGCAGAGACACCCAGACTTCCCTCTCCCTAGACACTTCCTCCAGCTCTTCCGGGGGGACACCGAGGCGTTCCCAGGCCAGCCGGGAGACATAGTCTCTCCAGCGTGTCCTAGGTCTTCCTCGGGGTCTCCTCCCGGTGGGACGTGCCCGGAACACCTTTCCAGGAAGGCGTTCAGGAGGCATCCGGAACAGATGCCCGAGCCACCTCAGCTGACCCCTCTCGATGTGGAGGAGCAGCGACTCTACTCTGAGCTCCTCCCGAGTGACCGAGCTCC
This sequence comes from Phoxinus phoxinus, assembly GCF_949152265.1. Taxonomy (NCBI): domain Eukaryota; kingdom Metazoa; phylum Chordata; class Actinopteri; order Cypriniformes; family Leuciscidae; genus Phoxinus; species Phoxinus phoxinus. The sequence goes on along the minus strand of NC_136894.1, from coordinate 31,120,733 downwards.
TCACCCTATCTCTAAGGGATCGCCCAGCCACTCTACGGAGAAAGCTCATTTCGGCCGCCTGTATCCGGGATCTTGTTCTTTCGGTCATGACCCACAGCTCATGACCATAGGTGAGAGTAGGAACGTAGATTGACGGTAAATCGAGAGCTTCGCCTTGCGGCTCAGCTCTTTCTTCACCACGACAGACCGGTACAACGACCGCATTACTGCAGCAGCTGCACCGATCCGTCTGTCAATCTCCCGTTCCATCCTTCCCTCACTCGTGAACAAGACCCCAAGATACTTAAACTCCTTCACTTGAGGCAGGAACTCTCCACCAACCTGAAGTGAGCAAGCCACCCTTTTCCGACTGAGGACCATGGCCTCGGATTTGGAGGTGCTGATTCTCATCCCAGCCGCTTCACACTCGGCTGCAAACCGTCCCAGTGCATGCTGAAGGTCCTGGTCTGTAGGGGCCAACACGACAACATCATCCGCAAAGAGCAGAGACGAAATCGTGTGGTCCCCGAACCTGACAACCTCCGGCCCCTGGCTGCGCCTAGAAATTCTGTCCATAAATATTATGAACAGAACCGGCGACAAAGGGCAGCCCTGCCGAAGTCCAACATGCACCGGGAACAAGTCTGACTTACTGCCGGCAATGCGAACCAAGCTCCTGCTCCGGTCGTATAGGGACCGGACAGCCCTTAGCAAAGGACCCCGGACCCCATACTCCCGGAGCACCCTCCACAGGCCGCCTCGAGGGACACAGTCGAATGCCTTCTCCAAATCCACAAAGCACATGTGGATTGGTTGGGCAAACTCCCATGAACCCTCCAGCACCCTGTAGAGGGTATAGAGCTGGTCCAGTGTTCCACGGCCGGGACGAAAACCGCACTGTTCCTCCTGAATCCGAGATTCTACTATCGGCCGTAATCTCCTCTCCAGTACCCTAGCATAGACTTTCCCGGGGAGGCTGAGAAGTGTGATCCCCCTGTAGTTGGAACACACTCTCCGGTCCCCCTTCTTAAAAAGAGGGACCACCACCCCAGTCTGCCATCCCAGAGGTACTGTCCCCGACCGCCACGCGATGCTGCAGAGGCGTGTCAGCCAAGACAGCCCCGCAACATCCAGAGACTTGAGGTACTCAGGGCGGATCTCATCCGTGCCTTGCCACCGAGGAGTTTCTTGACTACCTCGGTGACTTCAGCTTGGGAGATGGACGAGTCAACCTCCGAGCCCTCAGCCTCTGCTTCCTCAATGGAAGACGTGACGGCGGGATTGAGGAGATCCTCGAAGTATTCCTTCCACCGTCCGACGACATCCCCAGTTGAGGTCAACAGCTGCCCACCTCCACTGTAAACAGCGTTGGTGGGGCACTGCTTCCCTCTCCTGAGTCGCCGGACGGTTTGCCAGAATCTCTTCGAGGCCAGCCGATAGTCATTTTCCATGGCCTCTCCGATCTCCTCCCAGGCCCGAGTTTTTGCCTCCACAACCACCCGGGCTGCAGTTCGCTTGGCCTGCCGGTACCCGTCAGCTGCCTCAGGAGTCCCACAAGCCAACCAGGCCCGATAGGACTCCTTCTTCAGCTTGACGGCATCCCTTACTTCCGGTGTCCACCACCGGGTTCGGGGATTGCCGCCTCGACAGGCACCGGAGACCTTACGGCCACAGCTCCGAGTGGCCGCTTCGACAATGGAGGTGGAGAACATGGTCCACTCGGACTCAATATCTCCAGCCTCCCTCGGGATCCGGTCGAAGCTCCGCCGGAGGTGGGAGTTGAAGATCTCTCTGACAGGAGACTCGGCCAAACGTTCCCAGCAGACCCTTACAGTACGCTTGGGTCTGCCGAGTCTGTCCAGCTTCCTCTTCCGCCATCGGATCCAACTCACCACCAGGTGGTGATCAGTTGACAGCTCCGCCCCTCTCTTTACCCGAGTGTCCAAGACATACGGCCGCAGGTCAGATGAAACGACCACAAAGTCGATCATCGACCTACGGCCTAGGGTGTCCTGGTGCCACGTGTACTGATGGACACCCTTATGCTTGAACATGGTGTTCGTTATGGACAAACTGTAACTAGCACAGAAGTCCAATAACTGAACACCGCTCGGGTTCAGATCAGGGGGGCCGTTCCTCCCAATCACGCCCCTCCAGGTTACACTGTCGTTGCCCACGTGAGCATTGAAGTCCCCCAGTAGAACGACGGAGTCTCCAGTCGGAGCACTTTCTAGCACCCCTCCCAGAGACTCCAAGGCTGCGTTCGAAACCGCATACTTCCCTACTATATAGTAGGGGAAAAGAGTAGGCGAGCGAAAAAGTATGTACGAATCATAAAAGAGTAGGCGAGAATTACCTGGGTGACGTACTAATTATCGCGAGATTCGGACTTAAGTGCGTTCGAATATGCCTACTTTCCTACTATATAGTAGGCGAAAACAGTACGTGAAGGAAGAAGTACGTTCGAAACATCAGTATTCATAAAAGAGTAGGCGAGGAGTTCCCGGATGGCTTACTGCTTCCAGACAGATTTTCGAGTGCAGTCCGATGGATACTCTTCTATCCCAGGAGGCCACGCGAGAGCATACGTCATTATCAAACATCACGGAGATCAGCGACGCGCGGGGTTTCAAATGTGAGTAAACACGGTTCCTTGTGTTAAAATTGCATGTGTTAAACTACTATAGAGTAAACGTTTTAACTGTTGAAGGTGTAAAGGAGTTAGACAGTATAGTATAGTTGTGATTTTGCTGTAAAAACACGTTTTATTATGTATAGCTCTAGCTGACAGGGGAGCTCCAGTAAGGACACGTAAGTTACGTCTCTAACGTGGATTTACATAAACATCTTAAAGACGCTTATTTTAAACGTCTATTTACATCTGACAGGAAAATCTTTTATAAGTATTGCAGTATTGCACAACATGAAATATACATCTGAGTGGTATGTGTGTTGTTATGTAGAACAAATCTATAATTTAACTAAACATAAGTTATCTATTTTATTTGTCCATTAGTACTGTTGATAAATTGAGGAACATCTATGTTGGATAAAAAGTTAAAACAACCTCAACATGTAAATGTAGTGTTGAGCTCATAAATCACAGAGGTCATGGGAGTCTTGTCTGGATGTTACAGGGACAGAAGAACAGATGTGTGTTTATCCGGTGGAGAGAGGCTCATGAAGCTGATGCTGCATCAAAGGCTTTGAGTGAGTATACTACAGAAATTAATAACAACAACTATTTAAATATTAAGTTGTAGTTTATTTTAATTATTGTAATTTCAAACAGAACTATTAAAGCACTTTTCTGATACTCTATTTCTGTGCATTTTCTGCACAGCTGTTGTGGTGGAGCAGGACCTGCAAGGAAAGATGATGGCGGCATTTGTGGAAAAAAAGCGTTCTTGTCTTCTAAATAATACTGAAATCAAATGACATTGTGCTGTTAAAATGACTGCTTTTGTGTTATGTTTGTGCATTTTTGTAGGATCTGAAATGTCAGCAGACTGGTGTGAGCACTGAGGATGAGGAGCACAGAGCTGAAGATCGTGCCATGGACGAGACCCTCCATCACTCCACCGGCCCTTATTGCCTCAGATCGTGAAGCACAACACATCACGCAACAACCTCCGGCACGGCTCACCTCCGGCGGTCCGCTGGTTCATCAGAATAAAGCCGCAGAAGGGGAACCGCTGTGTTGAGATGGCAGTAGATGTGGTTCAGCGCCTGTAGTCTACATGATTGTAGTTTGAATAAAGCTTTGTTTCATGTGTTTACTTGTATATGCATTTTTTTATTGTGTGGTGACTTTCATTCATTCATTTACTCATTTATTAATATTTATCATTGTTGTCAGTAAATCAAATATAATTAATTAATTAATTAATGCTTTAATTGTTTGAATGAAAATGTAGTCATGAGGTGTGTATATATATATATCATATATATATTATGTTTGCATTCATAATATGAGATTGTATACACAGGAAAAAGGTTGAATATCTTAATATATATTTTCTTAAATAAGTAATTATAATACATTTAAAAAATGCATTAGATATTTATAGGCCTGAGGGATGAAACGACAGAAAAAGAGGAAAACAGCAGTAAGCCACTTTTGCTTGTGGATGAAAATGTTTGGAAATAAAATTAAACAACATATTAGATAGAAATAGAAATGAACAACATATTCAAAAGATGACAATTTGGGGATTTCGTTATAAAAAATAAATAATATCGTTAAGGATAAAACGGTGGGTCACATAAGTAGGGTTAAATATAAGAACTTAAATCAACCCTAAATGTATTCACAAAATAAATGGGCAGCAGTTTCTTTAAAAATACCATAAAATGAGCAAGTTTAATCAATATCAAGATATTTACAGATAGATGAATTAAACGTGTCGTTCAAATCTTTTAAGTTGTTGCACTTGTGATAACGCAGCGTAGGTCACATGATAACGTCAACATGGCAGATGTCCGGTTCGCATTCATACTTAACGAGATTTGGCTATAAAGTACCTACTCTTTTAGCGCTCGTTAAGTAAGTACTTATTGAAATTAAGTACCTACTCATTGAGTATGCGGTTTCGAACGCAGCCCAAGAAGGCCGGGTACTCTGCACTGCCGTTTGGCCCGTAGGCACACACAACAGTGAGAGACCTATCCCCGACCCGTAGGCGCAGGGAAACGACCCTCTCGTTCACCGGGGTAAACTCCAACACATGGGGGCTGAGCTGGGGGGCTATAAGCAAACCCACACCAGCCCGCCGCCTCTCACCATGGGCAACTCCAGAGTGGTGAAGAGTCCATCCTCTCTCAAGGAGTGTGGTTCCAGAGCCTAAGCCGTGCGTAGAGGTGATACCAACTATCTCTAGTTGGAACCTCTCAACCTCATGCACAACCTCAGGCTCCTTCCCCGCCAGCGAGGTGACGTTCCACGTCCCTAGAGCTAGTTTCCGTGTCCAGGGATCGGGTTGTCGAGGCCCCCGCCTTCGACTGCCGCCCGATCCTCTCAGCACCGCCCCCTTATGGCCCCTCCTGCAGGTGGTGAGCCCACGGGAAGGCGGCCCCACGTCGCTCCTTCGGGCTGAGCCCGGCCGGACCCCGTGGGGGGAGGCCCGGCCACCAGGCGCTTCCATACGAGCCCCAACCCCGGGCCTGGCTCCAGGGTGGGGCCCCGGCTGCGCCATACCGGGCGACGTCACGGTCCTCGATTTGTTGCTCATCATAAGGGGTGTGTGAACCATTTAATGTAAGTTTACCATTAATTAAAATAGACAACTGTGTCTCAGATGCTTTTCCTGTTGGTCTGATTTACTTTCATTTCAGAGAAGCTGAGATGTTGTGGTAAATGTTGTCCTATTTTAGCACCAGAGAAACTTGAACAGGTTTAAATGATTGAGGCGACCCGTGTTAAACATGAACATTGTGTATGGCTAAATCTTTAGATGTTATATATTCGATTGGGGAGCATTAATATGTACATATAAGCTGTTTTCAAGAGAAAATATAAATGTAAATCTCTTCTGTGGCACATAAAGCTTGATCTAATAAAAATGTCAACAGGTCTTCAATGTTAAATATGTTGTCTGATCAAATAAACAGCAGTAAAACAAAGACATTTACATTAACATACTAAATGTAGAATTATATTCACATATTTTAGTAATCAAAATAAATTCTCGTTCCTCCTTCCTGATTTCAGCACCAATGTAGCAATTTAAAAGAGGGAGGCGGAATAAATCGTAATAAATAAACACTGCAAAACGAAACTAATGCCGCATATAAACATAATAAAACACAACATAAATGTCCCAGGCCTGATCCTCTCTCATCTTGCACTGTTGTTACTCTTCCTCTTATCCTTCTGGAGCTCCTGTGTGGGACTCGAGACCGGTTATTAACACTTACGAACACTTACGCCACCGATTACTCTACACTGATTACTCTACACTGATTACTCTACACCGATTACTCTACACCGATTACTCTACACTGATTACTCTACACCGATTACTCTACACTGATTACTCTACACCGATTACTGTACACTGATTACTCTACACTGATTACTCTACACTGATTACTCTACACCGATTACTCTACACTGATTACTCTACACTGATTACTCTACACTGATTACTCTACACCGATTACTCTACACCGATTACTCTACACCGATTACTCTACACTGATTACTCTACACCGATTACTGTACACTGATTACTCTACACTGATTACTCTACACTGATTACTCTACACTGATTACTCTACACCGATTACTGTACACTGATTACTCTACACTGATTACTCTACACTGATTACTCTACACTGATTACTCTACACCGATTACTCTACACCGATTACTCTACACCGATTACTCTACACTGATTACTCTACACTGATTACTCTACACCGATTACTCTACACCGATTACTCTACACTGATTACTCTACACTGATTACTCTACACCGATTACTCTACACTGATTACTCTACACTGATTACTCTACACCGATTACTCTACACCGATTACTCTACACTGATTACTCTACACCGATTACTCTACACTGATTACTCTACACCGATTACTCTACACCGATTACTCTACACTGATTACTCTACACTGATTACTCTACACTGATTACTCTACACTGATTACTCTACACTGATTACTCTACACTGATTACTCTACACCGATTACTCTACACTGATTACTCTACACCGATTACTCTACACTGATTACTCTACACTGATTACTCTACACCGATTACTCTACACTGATTACTCTACACTGATTACTCTACACCGATTACTCTACACCGATTACTCTACACTGATTACTCTACACCGATTACTCTACACTGATTACTCTACACCGATTACTCTACACTGATTACTCTACACTGATTACTCTACACTGATTACTCTACACCGATTACTCTACACTGATTACTCTACACTGATTACTCTACACCGATTACTCTACACCGATTACTCTACACTGATTACTCTACACCGATTACTCTACACTGATTACTCTACACCGATTACTCTACACTGATTACTCTACACTGATTACTCTACACTGATTACTCTACACCGATTACTCTACACTGATTACTCTACACTGATTACTCTACACTGATTACTCTACACTGATTACTCTACACCGATTACTCTACACCGATTACTCTACACTGATTACTCTACACTGATTACTCTACACCGATTACTCTACACTGATTACTCTACACTGATTACTCTACACCGATTACTCTACACTGATTACTCTACACTGATTACTCTACACTGATTACTCTACACTGATTACTCTACACTGATTACTCTACACTGATTACTCTACACTGATTACTCTGATGAGAGAATTGTTTGGTAGCAGATCATTGAATTTCAAACCCCAAAATGTCGGTCTGGACCAGGGCAAGGACAGTCATACTGGGAGCTATGCACAGATTGCATGCCTGGAGGGCCACTAATACCTTTTTCCACACCGCAAAAAGGTCCTCAAGAGTGTCAGCGCCACAATACAGGTCATCAGCGACCTTGGCCACCAGACCCTATTGAAGGAGCTCGCCAATTACCCGACAGGTTCATTCTTCTAACGCAGTTTCTGAACCAGGCATTCCCATGGCATATCTGGCATACACCGTCCCGGACCCCTTTAATCTCCTGGAATCTAGAGCGAGCGAGCAAGAGCGCGCATGTGTAGCGAGCGCACGGCAGAGAGAAGGAGCGAGAGACCTTGTATTGAAAGTACTTGAAATACTATTTCCCAGCATGCTTTGCCATGACACTCAAAATGGAGATTTGAGTGAATGCTAAAATTGAGTGTTATAATATTTTTTGGGTGCCAGATTAATATTAATTGTGGGATTTAGTAGTGTTTAATGTTTTGTTATGCTAGTTTAGAAGAAAGTTTCTGTTATGTTGGGATTTTTTGGGGAATTACCATCATGTGGAAACACAACTGGAAACACTCCTCACCGTTCTTACAACCTTTCGGCCCGACAGTGGAAAAGCGGCTTTTGTGAGCAGTGCAATGTAGCCTACTGGCAATAGACATCAAAATCTTTCATTTCAGATTTCTTTTCCAAACGTGGGTGACCCCTTGAACTTGGCAAAAAGATAATCCCTTTACCATCTTGACGGGAAAACACGATTTTCATTGTAAGTGTTTTGTTTTTGCTAATTTTAGTAAACTTTCACATTAGCGTGCACATCCATCGCTGTATTGAATACGGGGATCAGCTATAGCTCATTCTCTAGATTTGATTTAGTATTAACATCACAATCTGAACTCAATCTTTCCATTACTTCAGTGGGGGCCTTTGCTAGGTTTCACTTGAAACGGACCTCGCAACACAGGTACTATTGAAACCGTGATAGCTTATTGATTTTATACAACACTACAAAGCTAAAAATATGGCGTTTGAAAGTTGTGTGTAAACTTAAGTTTTTTTAATACACTTTTTCCACTTTTGATGTTATCATTTCTAATGAGAAAGTATGTTGTACACAGAAGTCCTTCAAACCCTGCAAACCTTTGAGCTTTGCCTGATCTGAACAAGCTTCCGGACGCAGTCACAGAACAGTCACAGCCGCTTAACAGATTAGGCTTGTTTGAGATGAGCAAAATCTGCGCAGAACCGATCACCGGTGATCACCGCGAGATGCATGCCGGTTAGAAATGTGTCCGACTGCGTTCCGCCTGGCTCTGATGTCATGCTGACGTATGTCAAAAATCTCTCGCGAGCGCAAGGCACACCTGTCGGATTCTGCAGTCGCGCGCAGTTGCTCTCCACCGACTGCGCTGATCAAAAGCATGATGGGAAACGACTTGCTGACGACACAGCTTAATGCTCATTGGTTTAAACAACCATGATGTAATGTTCTCTTTTAAAATGTTTGATATTAAAACTCTGATATCATGTTTTATGTGTATAAATGATCTGTGAATATTCCCAAACTCTCTGACAGTGCGATCTCTATATGGATTATGTGATTATGTAATTAAAATATATATATATTAGACATGTATTAAAGAAAGAAAAAAAAGATTGATAAACACGTATTTGGAATGGGATTATATAGCCTAACAAGTGATTTGGGTGTCTTGTTCATTATATTTACTTTCATATTTAAGCAACAGAACTTAAATTACATCCAGTTTATTAGCAACACTGTGCACGAGCGTGAATCCCGTGATATCCATCTTTGATCTCACAGGTATCAGATCCACTACGAGAAGAGAGAACTGTCTGGCTTGCCTGCGCTTTTTTCACTCCTCCCATCACTGCAGCCGCATACTCTCGCATACATTTCAGGCGAGGCAAGGCGCATCTCAAACAAGCCTATTGTTTGACTGAATTGTTGAATGACCCACTCGTTATGACATGATTTGCTGCCACTTGGAAGTTTTAGTTTCATTACATTTTTTTGCCCATCATTTAATTTTTTTATATTTATATCTCTGTAAGATTATAGGCCATGGTCCACTATATTTTACATTTTTACATTTTTATGCATTTGGCAGACGCTTTTATCCAAAGCGACTTACAGTGCATTTATTGCAGGGACAATCCCCCTGGAGCAACATGGAGTAAAGTGTCTTGCTCAAGGACACACTGGTGGTGGCTGCTGGGATCAAACCAGCAACCTTTGATATACCAGTTCAGTGGTTTAATCCATTAGACCAACATCTCCATCTCTATATGCTGCAAGAAAGACTGTCTGCACTTGTCCAATGTCAATTCAACACTAGTCTATTATTATGAACATTGTGAGACCGCTGGATAAACTTCACAGAGCTTTTGCAGCACTCCGTCATCAGAAAGCCTAGATCTAAACGTCAAAATCAGAATAAGTGAAAACATAGGCGTTTTTCCTCTTTATAGTCTGGGCCTATATTCATATTCATATTGCTAAATTCCTATTAACTTATCTTATCTTATCTAATCCCTGTTCTCTAATTTTTATTGATTTGCTCTCTTAAGCTTATCATTACGCTGTCCAATGTGCTAGAGGGGAACACTGAATGGACAAATACTGAACACTGAAACAACACGCAATATAATATGTTTCTTCTGACAGCTCAATCTGCTTTGAATAGAAAACTAGTAGGACATTTTTGGACTATAGTCAGACTCCACCTTTAGTGGGAAGTAAGTGTCATGGGCTATTTTTATACTCCTAAACGCTCACCTGTGTGGAATACACTTTCAGTTTGAGTTTGAATTGCTGCTGAACCTGCTGTGGATCACGAGTTTTGACACCAGAACAAAAGACTCGTTCAGAACTTTTACCATGTAAGTTTTCATGTTTTTAAATATAAATCCAGCTGTGTGTTTTGGGGTTATTATACCAATATTTTTGTTTGTTTGTGGAAAACTAAACCTGCTAGTGATAATGAAATAAGACTTTTATTAATTCCCATGATATGAGATCTTGATATCAACAATTACATTTTTACTAGTTAATGCTAATTCTTGATATCAGGAATTAGATTTCTACTAATAACAATGACAATATTTGATATCAGGAATTTAAAATTTAATTTGTTTAATTATTGATATCAACATTGACGTCCTGGACCACTCGCAGAAATACGAATTCTTGATATTCTATCTGTAATTGTATTTCAAAAGGTAAAAACTATAATTCTTGATATCTGCAATTGAGCTCTTTTAAGAAAATAGATGCAAATCTCGCACGACATCTTCATTGGCTCGTTTAGTTTACACTGGAAGGTATTTGGGCTCTCAGGCGAGATCTAAACCTGCTAGTGAAGAGTCGACAAGTCCATTACTGCGATTATGATTATGTTTTTTATTAGTGGGGTTATTCATATATCATTAGATTGTTAGTGAGTTTCTAAAGCCTATTTGTTTATTGAGTTTGACTGGTCATTTTCAGTATTACACTGGAATAATTTATTAAACGATTCAGTTTATAGTTTGATGTTTCTTATTGTACATTTTTATCATGTAAGATCGACATGTGTTAAATGTTCAGACTAAATGAAAGTCATTGTTTAGTAATATTTGACCATTCAGGAAAGTGTTTTATCCCTGTATAAATGTGTGTCTGTGACATAAACCATCTCTTCTGTTTTATCATCAGGGTTTCAAAACTTCTGCTTCTGCTGGTTTACTTTATCAAATATAGCGGTCAGTATCATTTTTGTTTATAAATCGTAACAATTTTTGATTTTCAGTTCCAGGTAGAGTTATTTTAGTTGATTGTTTCTCTTTTGCACCAAATGTCTTTGCTTGACATTTGTGGATTAATGATGGAAATTTCTCAGGATATTACATCATCCCACACCATGACTCTCAGTTCATTTATTAATAAACATTATTCAGGAATTACTACATCTGCACTGACAACATCTGATCCTGCTTTACACTGTAGTCATCAACATTTATACATTTTAAAAAGTGGCACAGCTAATATTGTTGGTTTCTTAATACCTTCAGTTATATATTTGACTAAAATAAGAATATTTAATGATGACATTGATTACGGAGAATAGGCATTGATTTTTTTTAGTATTGATACTTTGTATTGAATTAATTGTATTCTGTCTGTGTTTGTAGGAACATCCACTAAACCTGTGTCGGGGACAAAAGGAGGAAACGTCACCCTGTCATGTGAATTTGTGGACAGAGAGATAACTCATAGTTTATTCCATCAGGAAGATGAAATCCCTGTCTGTGAGAATGAAGAATGTGAGAGTGAAAATGGCCGAGTGTTTAAAGGAGGATCATGTGACATCATCATCAAGGATCTGAGATTCAGTGACGCTGGGAAATACATTTTAAGAGTTTATTACAATAATGATCAGACGGTGCTGGAGCGACAGATCCTGGAGTATCATCTTCATATTCAAGGTAAAGTCAAAACTGATCAAACCACCAGTGTGTGTTTCTGGATTTTGTTATGAGGATGAAACCAAGCGCAGGCAGTATGCAACACACAACATTTATTTAAAGACAAAAAACAGAGAAAACAAAACCCACGAGGGGGCAAAACAAGACAGGTTTTAGACTACTTTAGACTGACAACACTAGACTAAGATAAAAGACTAGACACTAGACTAAAGGTGCGTGCACACTACAAGCGACTTTGTCGCTGCAGGTCGCCAGTGGCTGGCGGTGCGGTCGCTAGTGGGCATTCCCGCTACTGGTTGCCTAGTAATGTTTGTGAGTGACATTCACGGATGTTTCTCCATGTTGTAGACAACAAATCCGTTTTCTTGCCACTACAAACAAACATTTTTGAAGGAAAATTCGAAATATAAATGGAATCGGTACATAACATTCATAATATTAAAGATGAACGAGAAACTGTGAGTGCTTTTTGCCATCGCGGCTATTTAATTGCAACAAACGGGCAAATACCGGTCTATGTGGGTCCACGAAACCAATCCGGCTCTGAGTCAGTGCTGTGAACACCACTGTATGCACACGGAGATATATCACAACTTATAGGACAGTTTCTGACTGCTAAAATTAGCTTCTCGTTCAACTTGCCTCTGTCAGAGAGTGAAGGATGATCACGCGCGCTCCTGACTTCACTCCTATTGGTTGTTGCTCCCGAAAGTCGCTCTTCATTTGCATAAAGTTAAACACATCTCAACTTTGTCGCGTCGCCAGACACGCCCCATCAGGTCGCCAACGGCCGCGATCGCGCGTGTCGCCGGAAAACGCCAGCTCCCCATTGAAATGAATGGTAACGTGTCGCTTTGTCGCTTGTAGTGTGCACGCACCTTAACAGTAAAGACAGGATCAATCACTTCTTTCCAGACAAGACTTTCAACGGGTTGTTTCACACAAAGTATGATAATTAACCAGCACAGGACAGCAAACACAATTAATTCAATTAATTAATTCATTACATTTATATAGCGCTTTTCTGGACACTCAAAGCGCTTTACATAGAAGGGGGAATATCCTCAACCACCACCAATGTGCAGCATCCACCTGATGATGCGATGGCAGCCATATTGCGCCAGAACGCCCACCACACACCAGCTTACTGGTGGAGAGGAGACAGTGATGAAGCCAATCAGTATATGGGGATGAGGAGGAGGCCATGATGGACAGAGGCCAAGGGGCAAATTTGGCCAGGACACCGGGGTTACACCCCTACTCTTTCGAAAGACATCCTGGGATTGGCTGGATTATATGGCTGCCGGAACACAAGGGGATTAAATAGGGAGAAACTGATAATGACAACAGGTGACTCAGATGAAACAATAATGACTAACGAGGAGAACAAGGGGGCGGGGTTGAGTAACGAGACAACACAAGCACATGGCCCAAACACAAGGCCATGTGCTACACACAAAACATGGCTCTGTCATGATCCTGCCTCAAGACTAGAGAAAATCAAGGACAAGGCAGAATCATGACAGATTTCCTGATAATGTTAAAACACATCTAATAATGTGGGTATTGCATGGTCAAAATATTAAACCAGCAAAAACATTAAATGTAACAATGATCTAATATTTAGATTAGTTGATTCTTAGAGGCTTTTCAATGACTGATTACATTTGGTCCCTTTGATCCTAAATATGTGTTTATGGCCTTGACTGATTGACACATTATAATAATGATTGAGGATAAATGTCTCTGTGTGTCTCCTCAGATGAGATCTCAGTGCAGAAAGGAGAGGATCTGAAGTTGGATGTTCTGTTGACCAACGCTGATAAAGTGGAGAGAAGCTCTAGCTCAGGCTGGACAGAGCTGTGGACGAGAGGTCACGGGGTCAGCAGTGACCGACTGACCGACAGAGACGAGACTCTGATCATTCATGAGTTCACAGTCAACGACACTGGAGTATACAGAGTTCTGGACTCAGATAATGAAGTCTGGATCACAGTCACAGTCACCGGTGAGAGAAGATCAGTGGAGGAGGGGAAATATTATAATTTAATACATCATGAGCTTGGGTTTTTCTCTTTCAAACCGAAGCTAAACTGTATAACTGTGACTAATATTTTCTTATCTTATACAGAATCTGGCTCCACTGGAAAACACAAAGGTAACACAGAAGAACAATAAAGCAAGAGGCTTTAAAAAAAAAAAACCTGAACAGTGTGTTTAAAAATGTAAAATGTTTGCTCTCTTCCCAGCTGCCCCCCATCCTGATCGAAAACGGTTGAGTTGGCCAGAGATGGTGAATGGGATTTTGGTGATTATAATAGTTATTGCATATATAGTGATTATGGCAGTTCAACTTGTGTTGCGGATTGCTGGAAGGTTCTGATGAGGTTATTTGTAATTTTCATTGAGCACTAAACAGATCTTCAGAGGATTCTGTCTACATATCTCTCCAATATATAATATATACACCAAGATTTGATTCTGCAAGTGGCCTATATAGTTAAAGATTTGGACTATAGAGAGTATATATAGTGACTGAAGGGTGACCAATCCTATTTCTTGATCTCTGAGTTATAGTTTTTATTGAATATCAACTATTGTTTCTAAAGAGTTAGTAAGTATAGTAAAAACTTTAAAAAATAATAATATTACTTTTAAATATCTTAATATTCAACATAATTATTGATCTGTCTGCTTTGAAACAATCTGTACTGTAAAAAGCTCTGGAAATATATGTGACTTGATTATGATTGAGGAAGGTTGGAATCCACACAACGTCTTCACACATTTTAAAACACTATGAATCATACACTTGCTGCCTTTTGTAAATGGTTAAAAACTGGACATCACACAATTTGACACTCAGGCGGAAACATGTCCCTCGTTACTAGACACGACACATGAAAACAATGTGTTATAAAATTGGCTCAAAATATAAAACACTTTTAATCTCTTCCTGGATATGTATTCCCTGATTAAGCTAAAACAAATCTGTCTGTGCCAATCATACACTAAGAGATTTTCTGAGATCTCTCATGCTGCTCAAACCTGCAGTCTGACTTTCAGCAACTACTACATTGTCAATTTTTATTTGATTTTCTTTAACCTAACTTAAAAACAAATAAGGCAACCCATCACATTCAACTTTTTAAGATAACTCAACTTGTCTGCTCCAATTAAAGTAAACTTAAACACTTTTGTTCATCTAATGAGTAACAGGTCTTTTGAACTGAACTTAAAAATTCTTGTCAAAGCAACTACAGATTGTTTAGCATTAGCAATGCAAGCTACACTCATTGTGCTTTCATCTCCATGTCTGATTTTCAAATGCAAAGAAATTACAGTATATATTTTTCAATAATAGTTACCACATATTTTTTCCAAGCTGCAATGCAATGCAAATTGTTAAACATAAAATAGTTTGTTCAGATAACTCCATTTGGAAAGTTGGGACAACATTTAAACTTAAGTGAGGTCAACAAAACTTAGCAACACGTTTAGAGTATTCTTATTTAGTTCACGCAAGATTTGGTTCAAGCTACTTTTCTACATTTGTTAGAAGAACATTTTGCAATTGGGATTTCTTTTTTACAGTGTGCCGTCCCCTCATTCAGACGGTAAATCGGGTCAAAAGTCAGTGTATTCCAGCCTTAAAATTATTTCATTGTGTAGAGGTTTTCTGACATTTGTATGTATTTGTATTTAACTAATGAAACAACATATGTAAATAATACTTTTGTTGGTATGCATTTTTGTATATATATATATATATTCCAATATGGTGAAATAAAGTATGTTTCAAGAGTTTACTTCTGTTGCATTTAACTATACAGCCTCCATGTGAAGCTGTATCACGTGACATTCATAAAGCAGCGGCATAAACTGAAATGTTCTTGAAAGGATCTTGTTCAGAATAAGCTTCAGTCGCTCTGAACATTACAAAGAGCCGATGTGGTTCTCAGCACTCACAATGATTTACCATCTCTCTCTAATTTACCACCTGTAATATTGTCTTGTACAGTTCTAGATTGGTGTATTTGCATCACTTTAATGAAATATATGGTAGTATACAGGCGTCAATATGCAATCCAGTAACACTCAAAACATTGCCATCGTATTTTTGTATGGTACATTTTTGGCAACTACTATTGCAGTTTTTAACCATACTTTTAATCACAAACAATGCATAAATATTATGACTTCAAATGTCATACATATGAGATAAAAGTTGGATTTGAAATGATTTGAATAGACTTGAAATGATTTGAAAAGTCGAAATTATGACTCAAAAATGTATAATTATGACATAAGCCAAAATGACTTATTGTTACACCTGTCAGCTTATGATCCAGCAGATGCAGCTCTTACTGTCTCCACAGACAATGCTCAATATTAGTTTATGGTTTCAGTCTTGTTAATCATATCAATACCCTGTCTATTTAAATGCACCATCTCCCTGTTCTCTGTTTTCCCCTGTTCGTCTGTGTTCCTCTGCCCTGTCACTGTTTGGACTGATTACCCGGTGTTTTTGACCACTGCCTGTTATAAGTTTATGTTCCCACGCAGAGAGTTATGGGAAATGTAGTTTCATGAGGGCAATAGTCGGGGATGGAGTGCCCTCTGCTGGTAATGATGGGCACTCTCACTGGTAATCGTGACAGACCCTTTGCATTGATGGATGGACTATATGACTTATTATACTACTTATTATACTGAATATAAACTGCTTTTGGATCCTCACTCTCTGCTGAATTCTGTGTTTCCACCACCGAATCATTATATGCAAATTATAGACCATTTTCCAACCTGCCATTTCTCTCTAATTCACCCAAAATCTGTCTTTATACAGTTGCTGAATTTCTTGCACACTCATTCCGTCTCTGATATTTGAACTGGCTGGCTGAACCCTCCACAACACTGAGTCTGCTCTTTTAAGGGTTTTTAATGATATTTTAATGACTACAGGCGCGAGACACTGTCTTTATTAGACTTGAGCTCGGCTTTTGACTTTGTAGATAACAGGATTCGTTTATCTGGGCAGGAACGTTTGGTTGGTATCACAGGTACTGTTCTCAAATGCTTCCAGTCATTCTTATCTATAGGCCTAATAGAAGGTTTTCAGTCAGCTTATTATGGCATCCACTATCCTCATTATACTGTTACCCTTGGGATCAATATGAGTACATTTGGTGTGTCGTACCTCTGTTATGCTGATGACACCCAACTGTACATACATGTAAAACATAAAGATAACAATAGTTTAGAAGTCAATATGACTATGATGAAGAAATCTTGATCGCAGTCACAGGTGAGAGAAGCTCAATGGATATGTGGAAATATATATATTTTTTTAAACATTTGGATAGCTGACCACTAATGCACAATGACAAAACAGACACAGCTTACTTTTCAAGCAAATTTTCCAGAATATTTAAAAATGTTTGCAGCATGGTAAATAAATATGCCATATAAAATTGTGTTTTTGAGAGAAAAAACAAAAACAAATGGGCCTGTCGCGTATAAGTCTAATTTTAGGCTAAATAAAGCGAAATATTTGCAAAAATATATAGCTATTTTTAGTTCCCCTCACTCCACAATTTTTTTAATAGTAGGGAAAAATATAAGTAGGCTAGTATAAGCCTGCTATACGACTCAAGCCAAAACGAATTCACATAAGGCTAAACTGAAACCGAAACTGTTCTTTCTCTTCTTTGGGTATGCTCCTCCCATGGGATCCCAGTGCAATCCACGTCACTGAATAAAGGAATGCCTTTTCTGCTGGTATGTGTTTTCACATACTGTAAGTCACGTGACCCCAGCAGCAGCTCGTGTGTGTGTGTGAGAGATAGTAGATACTATCAGATTTGTTTTCATTCATTTTCTTCTCTTGTCACCGCTCGCTAATCTTAACACCGCTCGCACTCATTTATGACGGTTCGACGCCTGATCAAAAGACTCAAGCAGATTTATCATGTAAGTTTTCATGTTTTAAAATATGTCTGTGTGTTTTTGTTATTAGGCTATAGTGTCTAATCGCGCTATTGATGCGGAAATGAGTTAGCAGTTTTAGGATGATGAACATATCCGATGTGATTATGATAATGGCTGTTTTTAGCCTTGTGGGGTTACTAATATAATTATTAGATTATCACTGACTTTCTAAAGCGTGTTTGTGTATTGAGTTTGACTGATCATTTTCAGTATAGGCCTAACACAGGAATATTAAAGCAAAGATTTATATAATATGTTTCTTATTAGGCTAGTCATTTTTAACGTAAGATGCACGTGTTAAATACTCAGACGAAATGAAAGTGAATGTTTAGTAATATTTTACCGCTCAGGAAAGCGTTGTATCCCTGTATGTGTTTGTGATAATTAGCCTGAATATGTTATATAAACCAGCTCTGTTTCTCATCAGGTTCAGGTGGTTGAATCTGCTTCTGCTGTTCAGCTTTATCAAATATAGTGGTAAGTATCATATTTGTTTATAAATTGTGACAATGCTTGATCTTCAGTTCCAGGAAGAGTTATAGTGTCTCTGTCGTGTCTCTGCAGCCAAGAGACTTTGGTTGGGGGAAATTCCCCATCATATTACATCATCATGCACCATATCCAGACTTAATCCAGTTCAGTTCATTCCAGTTCATTCGTCTGTTTGCTTTCAAAGGCCAATAAGCAATACTGTCTTAATAGATGAACAAGCTAACTCTGGAGAAAGTGAGCAGATTAATTTATAATGTCTGTATTTGCAGAAACCACCATTGTAGGAAACATCTCTATACATGTGACGGGACAAAAAGGAGAAAACACCACCCTGCCATGTGATATCAAGGCCAGAGACATTTTTCATGTTATTTTAACCAGACTGTCAAAAAACATCCCTGTCTGTGAGACTGAAGACTGTAGTGGACGAGTATTTACAAAAGGATCATGTGACGTCGTCATCAAGGATCTGAGCTTCAGTGACGCTGGGAAATACATTCTGAGAGTTTATTACAATAATGCTCCGGAGCCACAAATCAGGGAATACCATCTTCAAATCCATGGTAAGTCAAAACTGATCAAACCATCATCTTTCCTTCAGAGATTGTGTTGGTATTCCACGAATTCCTGTAATCAGAGACTCTGAATGTGTCACGCACCGCTTATTCAGATTAGTCGTCTCCAATATGGGTTTTTCCAATGTCTTGCATTGGAATATTGGAATATAATACCATATATTGCATTTGTTCCCCTTAATCCTAAATATGTGTTTATGACCTTGAACTGATTGACACATTAAAATAATGATTGAGGATAAAGTGTCTTTCTGTGTCTCCTCAGCGGGGACTTCTGTGAAGAAAGGAGAGGATCTGGAGTTGGATGTTCTGTTGATCAACGCTGATAAAGTGGAGAGAAGCTCGAGCTCAGGCTGGACAGAGCTGTGGACGAGAGGTCACGGGGTCAGCAGTGATCGACTGACTGATCGTGATGGAAATCTGACCATTCATGAGTTTACAGTCAACGACACTGGAACATACAGAGTTCTGGACTCAGAAGGAGAAATCTTGATCACAGTCACAGTCACCGGTGAGAGAAGACCAAAAATGATTCAGAGACTTTGACCTGATCATGTTTTGCTTAAAGTTATGTTACATTATCAAGATGAATTTGTTCGGACACAGTTTAACTTGTCATATTATTATACCATTTTATAAACTATAGTGAATAAACTGTGATAATGTGAGAAATGTTGAATGTGTCTGAATAGATTTAGGTTTGACTGGATATATTATGTAATCACCACACACCAATGGTAGTACAAAAGTGTTCACCAGTCGAAGAGAAATTTTCCAGAAGGTTTGCTTTGACAAGCTGTTTCGAACTCGGCCTGATTTTGTTCGAAATAAAGTCACATTATTCTTCGATTTCACTTGAAGTATATCGGGGTCTTAACCTTTCAATCTCCTCTCCAGAATCCAGAACAGACTCAGGCTCGCCAGGAGAACGCAAGGATGACACTGCACATAGTAAGTAGAACAGGAGGCATTGAGAGCTTTATGAGTGAGTTTATGAAAACATTTCAAAAACTTATGTTCTCTTCCTCCTTCCTCCTTTAGAGTCGTGGATTATTGGACTGTCTGTGATTGGAGCTCTGGCGGCTCTGGTTCTGCTGGGTTTTATTATCTTTGTTGCCATCAGGAAATACCAGTGTCCGAATGGAGATTACATGGAGGGCCATCAGAGAACAGAGGAACCAGGCCTATAATAATCTCTCCTGAGGACCCGTGTGGATCTCGATTTAACTGTAAACGAAGCCCAGAACATCCAGCGACTTATAATTCACCTTCAGAGTCAACAGTTTCACAGATTCTGTCAACATACTGAATATCTGCAGTGCAGGTGTGCGATCCATATCATCTACAATAATATCATAATTATTGTTTTAATGATGTGTCAATAACTCGTGAGCTAAACGTTGTTAAAACACAAATATATACTTATTTACAATCACAGTAACGTAGAGCTACAACCAAATTTCCCTCAAAATGAGCTTTATAATGTTGGCTAAATGGATCTCTATGAGCAGACGGCTGAGAGACAAGTCCGAAGGGATCGTCTGCAAAGTGCAATCTAACCCAAAAAAACGTGACTACAAAAATAGTAATTAACTTCAATGTTACAAACTGTAGTGCCACCCAATGCAGTTTACACATCAATGGTGACTGGTCATACTACACTGCTTTTGCACATTTTATATTATGAAAAATATTCAATAACTTCACTGTAACACACCAAATTTAGTTCACACATCACTGCTCTAATGTTGGTTATTCAACACAAAAAAATAAGTAGGCCTATTCCTATAACACAAATTATATTGGTACCGTACGCAGCTAACATAAGTTACTGCAATTTGATGGCATTACACTGTATAACAGTGTGAAGTTATTGAATATTTTTTCTAAAAAGGGTGAAGTTATTGATTTAGTTTCATAATAAATAATCATAATTTTTTTGCATTTTCATCAATATAAGGGTAGTATAACCAGCAGGAGAGCAGTGATGTGTGAACTGAATTTGGTGACAGTAGTGTGTCACAGTGAAGCTACTGAATATGTTTAATAATATAAAATGTGCAGAAGGGTTTTGGGATTTGCACTTTGCAGACGGTCCCTTATTCCGACTTGTCTCTCAATCGGCTGGTTAGAGACATTTATATTATAAAGCTTGTTTTAAGGAGAATTGGGTTGTAGCTCATTGTCTATAGGTTACTGTGATTGTAAATAGTAATTGTAAGTAAATTGTAAATTTAGCTCATGAATATTGATCCAGGAACTTTAGAATAGCCTATGTGAATATATTGACAACTTCACTGAACTCCTTGAGTTAAGCACTGACCGCAGTTCTTTATATTTGAGTCCAAGTTCAAACACGATGAAACGCTCCATTAACGTACGGAGCTCTGAAGCACTGCCAGCGGGACATTAGACAGGAAGTGTCTGTGCGAGCTCACAACAGGTTTTACGTGGGAACGCAAATATCTTTGGGAGGGAACGCAAAGTTTATCGGGGGAACGCAAAATATTTGAATTTTATCTTACATTTTTTTCCACCCCCACGTCCCTTTAGGGGCTCTGTAGTATACAAATGTCGGAGGGCGGAAATATGCTAATACAGGAAATATGCTAATACGGGACAGTCCCTCACTGGTCGTGGGCGGAGCATGAGCAATATGACATCATATTGCTCAGAAAATCCAAACGGCTTTATTACTGAGAGTGTTTAGGCTTTTCGAGGATTAAAAAAAAGGAGTGAACTTTTCATTGTATGGTGGTTGTGTCCACACACTGCAAACACCATATAAAAGTGAATAAGCACATTTGTTTTTTGCTCTGTTTCACAAATGAAAGTAATTCCAAATAAATCCACAGCAGAACCGCAGAAAGCACTGTGACGATTCGTTGATGAAGGAATATTTTGATCGATTTAACAACATTAAACAGTGTAAATACCAGTGTAAATCTAAATGCCTCTTCAGATGCAGCTTCTGTGCCAAAGATGGGTTTTCTTGATACTGATTTCATCCGATTGTGTCTTATTATTCTAACTGAAATTATTGATTAAATGAAAGAATTTGTCATAAAAGATGATGCATGCATCTAGATTAGGAAAATGTCCATATAAAGAAAATAAATACTCCTGGATATCAATTTAAGGGAGAAAATATCAGCATGATATACGAAGAATAAAAGCGGAGTCAGGCCTAAACCAGTCCAGACAAACCAGCACAAAAACTCTCAGAGAAATATCGTCATATTATCATTATCAACAAAATCCCAGAAAATATTAAGATATTATATGTGCCTACCAGTGTGCCTTAGTATGTTTTCTCTGTATAAATGTCTTTAAATATGCAGAAAGATGAGGAAGAGCGTGTCCAAAGTTGAGTTTGTGTTCCTGCCAAGCTGTTTTTCCAACATACGCTGTTGCTGTTAACTGACCACTAGGGGATTTTAAGATGTTTTTTGTACGTCCTACAGTACGTTCCTTTACATTTTTTTTTTTACATGTGTTGTAAACCACTTTTGATAACAATTTGAGTGTAATACTTTGTTGGTTTTTGATTACCTATTTTTTTTTAATACTTTCATTTTTATTGGAGTTTTATGTCAACAACAAAAAAAGAAAGAAAAAAGGAACATGCATTGAACAAAATCAAAGGAGGCCAGGGAGGAGTTACCTAGTACAATTGAAACAAAATAAGGCCCCATCCACACTACTGCGTTTTCGTTTAGAAACGGAGACCTTTTGCTACGTTTGCACCTCCCGTCCAGACTACAACGGCAAAAACGAAGACCTAAAACGGAGAAGTTTAGAAACGCTGCCGACCCCGTTTTGCGTTTTGAATCTCCGGAGGGCGTTTTAGTGAAGACGGTCAAAACGGAGGACTTTAGAAACGCTGACGCAGAGGCTCACGCTCGGCTCTGTCATCAGTCATGGCGTATCCTTCCCTGATTCGTCAGACACCCATCACATGACCCATCCCCGGGAAGAAAACAGCCTGGACTATGTAACGTTAGTGACTGCAACATGGATAACGAATCACAAGCGTTACTGACGTTGATGTGTTTGCTAGCAGCTGTTGTGCAAGTCAATTCTGCATTTTACAATCTTATAACCGCCTACATGCGGCTGTTTACACCGGCACGCGCACGCCCAGTGTTGGAGATGGTCACGTGATCCGCGCTTTCAGTCGTTTTAATGTGGACGGAGATCAATTCTAATACGCAGCTAAACCGCTGGTGTGGACGGAGATCGTATTCGTTTTAATTCTCCGTTTCTAAACTAAAACGCAGTAGTGTGGATGAGGCCTAAGTCTAGTTGTTTTGATGACCTATTTTTATATGAAATGGAATTTTGAAGATATTCATAGTCAGGAAAAAACAAATTTTCAGGTGTAAAAAAGGTGTAAAAATGACCTTTAGCTGCTCTAAACATTTCGCAGGGCCGTATGTGCTGCTCAGAAGCCAAGGGAAGCACATGTTTGATGGACTTTACACTCCTTTTGTATAAACCAAATGGATTATTATTGTGTTTTTTTCTGCTGTCCTCATTACCTCACTGTGACTATGAAGTTTTGATCATCTATTTGATCATCTAATATGTCCAGATGTGAGCAGTCATGTATTGTGAGGTCAGATATTGTAGTTTTTGCACTATTCTGCTTTGAGGGGATATTAGATCAAGCTGTATGTGATCTGTGAAATGCTGATGATTGTAGAGCTGAGTGAATATGGTGATAAAGCTCTCCAGTACTACGGTAATCCCTTCAAAACTATATGAATTAAACATGTCTTCATCATTTCAGTATGCTAATGTCTACAGTTTCTCTCAGAATCAATCCATCATGTTGAGTATTTGGGGATAATTTTAAATGTATGGTCCTTTTGTTTTCATTCAGTAGTTTTCTCTTGCTCAGTATTGCTTTGCTCAGGGTTTAAGAGGGAAGAATAACTGTTGATATGGTCACTTGATACAGTATATTGTTCCCGTCTGTATATTTAAATGTGTAACTTAATAAATAACGGCCTGCTTTAAAAGCTTTGAGCATCTTTCCTTTCATCACTGATGTTTCTCACCTTTCAGAAGTGCAGCGTAAGCTTCCTGTCTTTACCTCAGAAATACAATAGACTTCCTCCTCCAGTTTTCAGATGCACATGCACAGTATGACATGTAAACCGAGACGACATAATTTGTGTTTGTACATTTTTGTAAATAACTTTTTATGTAATATTTTATGTAAAATAATTAATGAATCTCCCAGAATAGAGCTTAACTTGTAATATTTATGATCATGGACTCACAAATCTACACACACTTATAGCCAAGTTTTGCTCACCTACTGTCTTTGCAAGCTAAAGTAAACCACATATAACACGTTTTTGAGATGCTAAAAGATGTGTACAGGTTGCAATGAAAACAACAATAGCATTCATTATGTTTATTATTAGGGGAAAAGTATGAAAGTTGCAACACTTGAACTGATGAGACTATTATTCAATGCTTTATATTTCTCTGGCGGAAGTGAAGCTGTGGTTTCAGTGTCTCTGCATTGATCTGAAACCTATAGTCTGATCAACACCTTTACGAACAACAGACACAATGGAGAAAGTCTTTTTCTTCTTCTGTGCATTTTCTTGTTGGATTCTGCAAATCACATCCAGTGGTAAATATATTATTTTTCAAGCATTCATGATCAAATACAATAGCTATGAACATAGTCTAAAAGGATGAGTGTTTATCAATGTCTCTCCAGATTTGTCAGGAGGATCTTCTGATGTGAGAGTTCAGACGGGAGAAAACATCATTCTGAACTGCAGCATGAGGAACAGAGATGAAGTCGCCTGGTATCTTCTCAGATCTAAAGAACTCGTTCTGCTGATTTCTGCTGAGAAGGACAAAACCGGGAGAAGACTTCTGATCAACTACAATCCAAACAGCAATCGTATGAACATTACTGCGGACAGTTGGGTCACCGGAATCTCTTTAACTATTTCTGGAGTAACAGAGTCAGATTCAGGACTTTATTTCTGTGGAGTAAAGTCTGACGCTCCAGAGATGTTCTTCGACAAACCCATCAGACTGGAGATTGAAGGTGCCAGATTTCAGTTTTTCTCATCGTATCTTCACAAACTAGTCAATGTAGGAGGGAGGGGGTAAGATGAGCCGCTCAAGACGAGATCTGAACATGATTTTAGTTTTAGTGGTTTGTGATTGAGAGCAGCACATTAGTAGATGTATAAACTCATAAACAGTAGACATTGCTTAACTAACCCACATTTTACAGTTAATTGAGGCAATTTGAAAAATGGTCATAAAATCTAGTTTAAATTTCAGAAGCAGGTTTTTGTGTGTGTGTTCATATATTTATGGATAAACATCATATATTCACAGGTCTTTTTGTAATAAGAGAGACGAAAACAGAAGTAGAAATCACAGGTAATGTTTTGCTTGTTTAATTAATTTTTCTAGTTATAACGTCTCTGCTGTGGAGATCTGATTGTTGTATCTGAATGTGAGTAACTCTTCTGTGTCTGTAGACGAGGTGACGGTGACGGAGCGTGTGTTGATGTTCGCTGGTGTTGGACTGGTTGTGTTTGTGTTTTTTCTGACTACAGTCATCGCAGGAGGAATCATTTACCATCGTGGACAGCAGAACGGATGGAAAGCAGCAAAACGTGCATCTATTAGGAGCCACAAATCAGCTAAATGACACATTTATGTGCTTTATTTGACAATCTGAGCTTTGCATTGTCAGTAAAATAAGCATGGCTGTCCGGAAACACAAAGGACGACAGTAACTTTGGCTCAGATGCTTTTCCTGTTTGTCAGATTTCACTTTAAGAAAACTCGAGAACTGAAGAGAAGCTGAGATGTGGTAAAGGTCGCTTTATTCAGCACCAGTGAAACTTCAACAGTCTTTAATGCTGTGGTGATTATTCAGGCTTGTGTGATTCAGTAAATGTTCAGTTACATTTCAAAGTGTTGTCTTTAATGCAGTGTTTGTTAATTCAATATCAATGAACAATATGCATGCTAGACTTTTTGTAGAGAACGAGCCAATGTCCTTTTTCAAAGCAAACCGTTTCTTCTGAATGCAAACAAAAGCTTTAATATCATCAGACCAGCAGGACTCGTGATAAAAATGAACATTGTGTGGCTATATCTTTAGACATATTAAATGTTTTTCTAGAGGAGCATTAATATGTACATATAAGCTGTTTTCAAGAGAAAATATAATTGTAAATCTCTTCTGTGATTAAACATAAAGCTTGATTTAATAAAAAAATAAAAAATGTCAACAGATGAATTCAATGAAAAATGTGTTGTTGGGAGATCTGATCAAATAAACAGCAGTAAAACCAAGACATTATGTGATTATATGTGCATTTTCTGCCAGAAACGTCATCATTACCAAAGCTAAACCTCTTCATCATAACTGTAAATTCAGAGATGTCAGATCTGTTCTCTCACTTTCAGAGAGAAGGTTTCACATCATTGTCATATAATAATGATCAATAATGCTTTCCTGTCTGACTGCATTATGTTGATGCAACTAAAACCACAAAATATGAGGTGAGGGTGGTAACAATATGCCATGCTGTCTCTAGAAGGGCAAATAAAGTAGTGTGTGTGTATACCCGCGAAAACCAGCGCCTTCCTCTGGTACGAGCGGTTTGGTCTCCTTTTAAGGCTCAAAGAAAGCATTTGTGCCAATGACATTGGCAGCTTGAAATACAGGCCAGACTCCATGCAGGACTCCACACACACTCTAAAAAATGCTGGGTTGTTTCAACCCATGTTTGGGTCAAATGTGGACAAACCCAACCGTTGGTTTAATTTTTTTAATACAAAATTGTATATGGTTTGTCTATATTTGACCCAAACATGGATTGAAACAACCCAGCATTTTTTAGAGTGTATGGATGAATCCGGCCCACACTCAGAAAAAAGGTATAAAAGCTGTCACTGGGACGGTACCCTTTAAAAAGGTTCTACTATATAGCATTTAGATATTGATAAGTGTAACGGAGGCCAGCTAGTAGTCGCTGTGCGAATAAATCGCAGTCTTTAGCCTCCTTGTTAGAACGCCTGACTGTCACGCCGGAGACCCGGGTTCGAGGCCGAGCGGGGCGAGTAGGACCCGGGTGGAGGAATGAAATGTATTTTATTTATTTGATTTATTTATTCAAAAACAAGGCAAGGTGTTACGGTGTCCAGTCCTGGTGATCCTCTCTGTATTCAGTCCCGAGCCCTCTCTCCTGAATACTAAGGGGTTTTTCTTACTTCAGCTTAATATGGATCGTTTCGCCCTGATTGCTTCGCACCTGTTCTGTATTAGCTTTGGCCCCGAAGCTATATCTGCCTTGTTAACTCGGCGTCCTGTGCGAAGTATTGTCTCACCCCGTGTTTCATGTCTGTTCGTTTCTCTGACCCTGTTGCAAACTTATCTGATTGTCTGCAGCCTTCCTTGTGACCATTTCCTGTATCTGGATTCTGATTCTCGCCGCCTGTCCTGACCCCAGCCTGTCTCAGTTATCCGTCGCCTGCTGTCTACCCAGACCCGAGCCTGTCTCTGCCCAGATAGCCGCTTACAGCTCAGCGTCCTTCCTGGACCTATTCAAGCATTGCTGCCTTTATGTTTGCTGATTATTGAAACGTTAATGTTTACAAGAGACTGTTCATTAAATTGTTGCAAATGGATCTGCCTCGGACTTCTGATTCACAACACAAGGATAGGCTACTAAATGGTTTTTATTAATGTTATGTGACGGCACATCCGTATTTCATAATTTCCTAATGTCTTGTACCGTTATTAACGGTACGTTAAACATGTTATCACGTGCAAATGCTATGCAGATGAGGATATGCATAGTAAAACTTGGCGTTGTAAGCTCATATATGGTTATTTCGTGGAGGAGACGCATGTGCGCACAATCTTCCGCTGACTGGGATTTATAAAGTGAATTCTGTGCAGGTTCTGGCGTACGCACAGTTTTATAAGTCTAATTTTTTTTTAAGAGATATGGAGTAATCTTTACTTGCCTTGTGTCACGTGCTGTGCATCTTGAAGTAACAAACTCTCTTGATACAGATTCCTGTATAAATGATATAAGGAGACTCATAGCCAGAAGAGGTCCAGTTACAACTATTAGAACAGAACAAGGAACTCAATTAAATGGTGTGCAGAAAGAATTAGAGGAAATGTTAAGAACTCTTAAAGGGATAGTTCACCCAAAAATGAAAATTACCTCATGATTTACTCACCCTAAAGTCATCATAGGTGTATATGACTTTCTTCTTACAGACGAATACAATCAGAGTTATATATATATAGAACAATGTCCTGGCTCTTCCAAGCTTTATAATGGGAGTGAATGGGTGTATTTTTTGGGAAGTCCATCAAAGCGCATCCATCCATCATAAAAGTGCATCCATGCAATTCGATGCTTTGGAAATGAAGATGATGAGCTTCCCGTTGTAATGGTGTGTGCTCATGCTGAATCAGATTCAGAGTTGAAAGCCATGCTCACACCCTCGGCCCATCCTTGGAGCCGGGTCCGTGTCGCACCGCACACTCAGACCCCGCCAGCGAGGCTCCCGGGTCGGGTCGATACATTCCAGCTCATTCTGACTGCTCTGGCGTCCATCAAGAGGGTATCATTTTCGGTCGACGAATCGTGCCTAGAATACGTGCCGGCCAACTCTCGTTGTCCTAAAACCCCGGCCTGGATATGTGCCCAAGGTTCCTCCCACTCTCTTCAGTGATCAGCTGGTGAACCTGCAAGCGCTGCCTTCGGAGGAGACAGACCCAGACCTGGCTTTCTCTGTCCCGTCCGCTCCTTGCGGTTTTATGTGGACAGAACGCAAAGCCTCAGGACCTCAGATCAGCTCTTCGTCTGTTAGGGAGGCCAGCAGAAGGGGAAGGCTGTCTCCAAGCAGCGGTTAGCCCTCTGGATGCTATTGTCTTGGCGTACCAGTCCCAAGATGTGCCTGGCCAGTTCGGGTTGCGAGCACACTCCACTAGAAGTGGGCGCTGGCTCAAGGCGGCTCGCTGACTGATATCTGTAGAGCTGCGGGCCGGGTGACAAACACGCTCGCTAGACACTATAGCCTCCGTGTAGAGCCGGTATCTTCCCGTGTACTCGTCCCAAGTCAGTCTCTCTCTCTCTCTCTCTCTCTCTCTCTCTCGCTCTCTCTCTCTCTCTCTCTCTCTCTCTCTCTCTCTCTCTCTCTCTCTCTCTCTCTCTCTCTCTCTAACTCTCTAAACTGGATCTGCTGGTTTCCTATTCAAACTGGTTTGGCGACTTTTGCCTCCAGAAGTCAAAGCATTTTCAGAGTCTTACCTTGCGCCATTTTACACCAGGACGGAATACGATTTTTTACCTCAGAAAAACTGAGCATCAAAGTGTTTAATAGTAATGTTTCTCGTTGGGAATTTCTACAGGAATTGACGTTGTGGGGAACCAGTTGATGAGAAGTAACCAGTAACCCAACAGTGTAATCCGGGAGAGTGAACATTAGTCAGGTGAGCTGCTTTACTTTCTCAAACTTCACAAACCAGGAAATACTTTCTTGAAGTATTTAAAAACATAAACATGAAGAACTTCAAGAAACATGAATTTCTTAATCTTATCGTTGTTTTGGGTGGGGTTGAACATATAGGTTAATAATAATTTAAAAATGACATTAATTATCAGTATTGTTGAATCTACAAGTAACTCACAACTAAAATAATAAGGTAACTGACAAATGACGTGTAGTAAATTTTTTACTTTACCGTCGGTAATGTTTTTGTGAAAAAAAAATGTTTTCTACATGTCTCAAACCTTGTTATATTTTCTATATAATTGCTGTTGATATAATTGTGAGCTTGACATTGTGAAGTGTAAAGAGTGCTGTTGTTAAACCTCCTTCACTCACAGCTGAGAGTAACATCAGACGCTGTGGGTCGAAATAATAGTTATTGAAAATCAGGGACATTAATTATGCCTTTATTTTATTAAATGTCACGTTGAATAAGAAAATTAGCAATAGAACTGTACATATAAAATGCTGAAAATTAAATATTAATTTTCTAATTTTGTTTTGATGTTTTGCCTTTTTATTAAACATTAAAAAATGCACATTTAAAAAAAGGTTTACATAAACATGTCGATTTTACAAGTTTTCTTGGGCCGAATTATAAATAATATTTCTCCTGTACTTTGGAATGAAAACTATAGTCATGTCTGAGTCTTACAGAGAGGAGATAAGAGCTGTTTAAGACAGATATTGCAGAGCTCCTGTCCCAACATGTTGTTCCCCTCTCGCTCCCTTTAAAAGTCAAGCCGTTCTCACTCTCAAAGCGCCCGATTGAAAGTGAAAGTATTTCCACATTTTTACCGACTCCATTTTACTCTCGGAATTAATATTATTTGAAACAGAAAAAGAGAGCATTAAAGTGTCTAATAGTGATATTTACAGTCGCGGATTTACATGATCTTGATGGAAAGTCAGGAACGTTTTGAGAATCCGTCTATAAACTCAGATTTTGATGAAGGGAAGTCTTCAGGTGAGACGCATGAAGTGACTTCCGCATTACCTGAAGTAACCAGAAATACTTAAAGTTCATAACATAATATGAAGTTCTTGATCTTGTTATTCATACTTACTGTCTTTGTTGGGCATATAGTTTGATTATAATTATTAATGTCCAGTATGAAGAGTTCTGTCCTCAATACCAGAATAACATCAGATGAGGAGGGTTTCTAGTAATAGCAAACATGGACATCAGATTACATTGTTAGAATTTATTCTGTTAATGATTTAAGCAGTTTAATTACACATTTTAAAAAATATATAAACAAATAGGAAACCCTTTTGAAAATGAAATAAGTTGTAAAAAAATATTGAACAAATCTTGCATGCTATAGTTTAACAGTTTGTGAGTTTATAAATCCATTTATTGCAGCATTTGTGGCTTCAGTAGAAGTACATTGTCTGCTCAGCCATGATATTTTTTTTATTACTTATAGATATAAAGATGCTAAAATGTTGACATGAGCGGGGAAAGTGACATTTGCTAAATTAAATTCAGCACAAACAATATTTTGAAAAAGATTAAACTAGTGAACCTGCAAGTTTTGTCATTTTAATATTCATTTATATGATCCCAAATCATAAAATGTTATCTTTTTTATTGATTTGTTATTTTATTGTCCAGCAAATTCTTCACATTTTTCCACCAGGTTGTTAGTTTTATACTAATACACCAGATGTAAAATTTTATATATATATAAAATGTTTATCAAATTTATCAAATCCCATTGTAACATTTTAGCATCATTCATGAGAGAAAATAACAGTGTTATTTATATATTTCTTCATAACAAACATAATCAAGATGGTTTAAAAAAAACATTGCAAAGTTGCAAATAATTGTGTAATGTATTGTATTTGAGTGTGTGTGTGTGAATGAGTGTTTCTGATCTCTTACTCGAGCAGCTTCATGAAGACTGAATGAATCATGGACGATACACACACATTCAGAGATGGAGATTCTTCTCCAGGATTCAGGTACTTCAATCTTCATATGATCTTAATGTTATAGAACACTCATGTTCTGCACATAACAGGGTGTTGTGTGTGTTTGCCAGGGTTGGTATAGTGATCTGTTGTCTCTATCATATTCTGGTGCGGGATATACAGTAGTTGGAGACACTCAGGGTCTTTAAACACTGTCCAAAGACACACAGATACAGTCGACAGATAGATGATATATGACATTATCCTTGGACAGTCTCATCACTCTTCAACACACTGTCTTAATAGACAACCTTCTCATGTGGGATTTATTTTCATGTTAAATCAGCCAAGTTGATTCTTGTCTCTATTCTGTTATCTTTGTTCTGTTAAAGTCAGTTTAAGGGTGACAGATCAATCTCACCGGAGTCCAGCTGTGTGTCCATGAAGAGTGACGCGTCTATGGGAGAGCCAGTAACATTTAAGGGAAAACACACATCAACTGATCTGAGGTACAACATTTTTTAGACAGACACACACATACAGTATAATGCATGTATGGCATAATTTGTCAAATTTCCACTTATGATCAAAACTCACAGTATTATAAAGCGCTGCAATAGCAGGAGTCGAGCACAGGATCAGGACTCCTCTCACACTGATCCAGAGCTTCAGTCCTGATGTTTCACTGACATCTACTGACCCACAAAACACTGATAATCTGGACCAGAACAATACTGGCAAACTCAACCAAACTAAACACAACTACATCACTTACAGATCAATCTCACCGGAGCCCAGCTGTGTGTCCATGAAGAGTGACGCGTCTATGGGAGAGCCGATGACATTTGAGGGAAAACACACATCACCTGATCTGAGGTACAACATTTTTGTTTAGACAGACTGAGAGACCACAGACACACACAAATAATGCATGTATGGTATAATTTGGCAATATCCACCTTAATTTAATGATATATGATATCATTGATGATGATATTGTGTAAGCATGTATAACTCAGTGACTCACACTATTATAAAGCGCTGCAATAGCAGGAGTCGAGCACAGGATCAGGGGTCATATTTATAAAACTGTGCGTAGGATCCTTACTAAAAGTGTACGTGGCCTGAAAGCCAAAAATGGCACACGCCAAAACATATTCAGACTTAAAAACGTCTCGGTTACGTATGTAACACTCGTTCCCTGAGTACAGGGAACGGAGACGTACGTCGGGTTCCCCTGACGAATTGGGATCACGCTAGGGAGCCTATTACCTTCGAGAAACTAACAAAAAGCCAATGAGCATTGGCATGCAACATTTGCATTCCGCGGACCCGCCCGTCAGCGCGGGTATAAAAGCCGGAAGTAAACATTGCATCATCGCTTTTCACTGAGGAGCCGAAGTAACGGACCCCTGCGAAGGTGCAGCCACATGGCAAAGGGACGTACGTCTCCGTTCCCTGTACTCAGGGAACGAGGGTTACATACGTAACCGAGACGTTCCCTTTCGTCCAGGGAACTCCGACGTACGTCGGGTTCCCCTGACGAATTGGGATCCCTAATAAAACGCCATGGTGCTGGCCCCTTCCAGTGCCCAGCTAAGCCGCCCTACAGCAGTTTCAATAAATTTTGGGGGCTGCTAGGAATCCACTGCTGTTCCGCAAGACCCACACAGAGGACATTGGATAACACTGGGAAGCGTGCCTCAACCCCCGGGGGGGGAGGCACACTACGGAAACCAGGATGCCTGAACTGGCCTGGAATACTCATATGAATTCACATAGTGAACATATGGAGTCCCTGAGATGGTCCCAACCACTGGAATTGGGAGCGCATACAACAAGGACGACGGCGCAAGTCCGTCGGGGGAAGACACGGCTGGACTGCACGTGGCAAAAAACGGTACTCAAGACCACTGAACACCCAGTCTGCTACGACTCTGCTAGAGGAGCAAACCTGGCGCCGGGCGGTCCGCTACGCCGGGCGCCGGGGGGGGGGGGGGGATGGAGGAGCTCAACGAGGTTACCACTTAGGGGCCAGCGGAGCGGAAGAGACGCACTTATCTGATTACAGAGTGGCGCAGCAAGCCGACACAACCTATTCCCTCGACCCACTGGACGAAGCCAGAACCCGGGAGGAAACCGGTTCCACACGGAGGTTATAGAACCTAGCAAACGTGTTAGGTGTCGCCCAGCCCCCAGCTCTACAAATGTCTGTCAGCGAGGCGCCTTGAGCCAACGCCCAGGAAGCGGCAACACCTCTAGTTGAGTGAGCGCGCAACCTGGGGGGACAAGGCTCACCCTGAGCCTCATAGGCTCGGGTGATGGCATCCACTATCCAGTGGGCTAACCTCTGCTTGGAAACGGCCTTCCCCTTCTGCCGGCCTCCGTAACAGACAAGGAGCTGGTCTGAGGTCCTGAAGCTTTGCGTTCTGTCAACGTAACACCGCAAGGAGCGGACGGGACAGAGAAAAGCTAGGGCTGGGTCTGCCTCCTCCTGGGGCAGCGCTTGCAGGTTCACTACCTGATCTCTAAACGGAGTGGTAGGAACCTTGGGCACATATCCGGGGCGGGGTCTCAGTGTTACGTGGGACAGGCCCGGCCCGAACTCTAGGCACGATTCGTCGACCGAAAATGCTTGCAGATCCCCGACCCTCTTAAAAGAAGCCAATGCTAACAGGAGCGCTGTCTTAATAGACAGGATATCAAGCTCTACTGTCAGCAAAGGCTCAAAGGGAGGACTCTGGAGAGCTCTCAGTACCAGAGTCAAGTCCCAAGGGGGTACAGAGTGTACAGGGCGAGGAGGGTTTAACCTCCTAGCACCCTTCAGGAATCTGATGACCAGGTCGTGCTTTCCCACCGACTTATCGTCAACTGCATCGTGATGCGCCGCA
The DNA here is from genome assembly GCF_949152265.1 of Phoxinus phoxinus. Taxonomy (NCBI): domain Eukaryota; kingdom Metazoa; phylum Chordata; class Actinopteri; order Cypriniformes; family Leuciscidae; genus Phoxinus; species Phoxinus phoxinus. The sequence continues at coordinate 31,086,396 of NC_136894.1, read as the reverse complement.
ATAGCAGCGACATACACTTTGAGGGTTGAAGGGGACAGCCTACGCTCCAACCCATCTTGCAGGAAAGAAAGCACAACGCCGATCGGGCAAGTTCGGGGGTCCTCCTGACGGGAGGAGCACCAAGCGACGAACAGGTTCCACTTCAACGCATAGAGGCGCCTCGTAGAGGGGGCTCTAGCAGAAGCGATAGTGTCTACCACTGCCTGTGGCAGCCCACTCAGAACCTCCGCGTCCCGTCCAGGGACCAGACATGGAGTTTCCAGAGGTCTGGACGCGGGTGCCGTAGAGTGCCCCGTCTCTGAGAAAGTAGATCCTTCCTCAGAGGAATCGGCCAAGGAGGGGCTGTCGAGAGGAGCATGAGTTCTGGGAACCAAGTCCTGGTGGGCCAGTACGGCGCCACTAGCAAGACCTGCTGCTCTTCCTCCCTGACCTTGCACAGTGTCTGCGCAAGAAGGCTCACTGGGGGGAACGCATATTTGCGTAGGCCCCGGGGCCAGCTGTGAGCCAGGGCGTCCGTGCCGAGGGTCCCCTCGGACAGGGAGTAAAACCACTGGCAATGGGTCGTGTCCGGAGAGGCGAACAGGTCGACCTGTGCCGCTCCGAAGACACTCCAAATCAGCTGGACCACCTGGGGATGGAGTCGCCATTCTCCGGGCAGGGGGGTGAACCGTGAAAGCTCGTCGGCCACACGGTTGAGAGCCCCCGGCACGTAAGCGGCATGAAGCGACCTCAGATGCTTCTGACTCCATAGGAGGAGGTGGGAGGCGAGTCGCGACATACGACGGGAGCGTAGACCACCTTGACGGTTGATGTACGCAACGGTCGCAGTGTTGTCCGTACGGACCAGTACGTGCTTGTGTCTGAGAACCCCTACGAGGCGACACAAAGCTAGACGTACTGCTACCAACTCCAGGCAGTTGATGTGCCAATGCAGCTGGGGCCCCGTCCACAGACCCGAGACTGCATGCCCTTTGTACGTGGCCCCCCACCCCATGGCCGAGGCATCTGTGAAAACCACAGCATGCCTGGAAACCTGGATCAGGGGCACTCCAGCCCGAAGGAACGCAGGGTCCAACCACGGGGAGAAGGTTTGGCGGCAGTGCGGGGTCACTTGGACCCGGAACGTGCCACTCTGCCACGCCCACCTGGGGACTCGATCGTGAAGCCAGCGCTGTAGCGGTCTCATATGTAACAGGCCGAGCGGTGTAATCGCCGCTGCGGCCGCCATATGCCCCAGGAGCCTCTGAAATTGTTTCAGTGGAACCGCTGTCCTGCCTCGAAAAGACCTGAGGCAGGTGAGCACTGACTGGACGCGCTCCTCTGTGAGGCGCGCAGTCTGGGCGACCGAGTCCAGCTCCATACCGAGATAAGAGATCCTCTGCGTGGGGCAGAGTTTGCTCTTGTCCCAGTTGACCTGAAGACCCAACTGACTGAGATGCCGGAGCACCATGTCCCTGTGTTCGCACAGAACATCCCGAGAGTGAGCTATAATGAGCCAGTCGTCGAGGTAATTGAGGATGCGAACGCCTTGCTCTCTCATGGGAGCAATGGCCGCCTCCGCGACTTTCGTGAAGACACGGGGGGACAGGGCCAGCCCGAAGGGTAGGACTCTGTACTGATACGCTCGACCCTCGAACGCAAACCGCAGGAACGGTCTGTGTCGAGGAAGTATCGAGACGTGAAAGTAAGCGTCCTTCAGGTCGATTGCTGCAAACCAATCCCGGGGACGGATGCATTCGAAAATGCGCTTCTGCGTGAGCATCTTGAAGGGGAGTTTGTGCAGGGCCCGATTCAAGGAACGCAGGTCCAGGATCGGTCGTAACCCACCGCTTTTCTTGGGTACAATGAAGTAGGGGCTGTAAAACCCGGACCTCATCTCGGCAGGAGGGAGCGGCTCGATCGCGTCCTTCGCCAGCAGGACATCGATCTCCTTCCGCAGGACAGGGGCATCCTCTGACCGCACACGGGTGAAGAGAATGCCCCTGTACCTGGGAGGCCGGCGGGCAAACTGAATTGCGTAGCCGAGCCGAATGGTGCGGAGGATCCACCGGGACGGAGCTGGAAGCGCTAGCCAGGCCTCCAGGAACCGAGCGAGTAGACCCACCCGGACCACCGGCGTACCCGCGGAGGGGCAGCAGGGCGGGGGAAAGGGACCCGGCTCCAGCGACGGCGTGGCGACCGCGAGCGGGGTCTGGGCGCAGGTACTGACACCTACCTGTCCACTCCGGGGGGCAGACGGCAGAGAGGGTTCTTCGTGTACCCTCTGCTGCGGGCCGCCCCATGGCGAGGGGAGGGGGAGAGACGAGGAACGAGGCCCTGACTCCTCGCAACCCCGTCTCTGCACCTCCGTGGCCAGCCGCAGGCCGGGGCGACGCGGAGGGTTCCGCGAGGCCGCTACCCGCAGGCTGGGGAGAGGGGAGCGGGGGCCGTGTCGCACTGAGACGACACGCGCTGCCGCTGCGACCCTCTCGCACGGGGGAGACTGCGTGCCCGACAGTCTCGGCCGTGGATGACCTGGAAAAGGATACAGAAACTGCTCTTTTATTGATGAAGTGGGTACCACTGACTGTGTCAGTGGCGGAACAAAAATAAACCAAGGATTCTCCACCCGGCCCTCCCCCGGGGGAAGGAGGCGCATAGGGACCGCCTCCCGAAGAGCAGCAGTATCCAGATCCAGGTCGCCCGCATCAGGAACGACGTCCACCTCTCTTCTTCCTGGAGGGTGCAGGTGGCGTCGGAGCGGGCTGGGCCGCCCTCTTACGGCCCGACCTCCGTCCCCCAGGCTGAGGCTGCTGGCCTGGAGGGGGAGCGGCCGCAGGTGGACGACCTCGGCGACGAGCGGCCGGAGGCTGTGCAGCAACAGGAGTTGGGCCAGCAGCGGCTTTCCTCCTGTGCAGGACATGCCGCATAGCTTCCGACTGCTTCTGGGCGGCGGAAAACTCTTGGGCCAAGTTATCCACCGCCTCGCCGAAGAGGCCCCCTTGGGACACGGGGAAGTCGAGAAGTTTGTTCCTCTCGGCTTCCCGCATATCCGCAAGGGTCAGCCACAGGTGGCGCTCCTGGACCACAAGCGTGGACATCGCCCGACCCAGCGAACGTGCGGTAACCTTCGTCGCCCGTAGAGCGAATTTGGTCGCCGCACGCAGCTCCTGCAGCAAGGCTGGGTCGGGACCACCCCCCTGCAGGTCATGGAGTGCTTTGGCCTGGTGGACCTGAAGCAGAGCCATGGCATGCAGGGCGGAGGCGGCGTCTCCACACGCCTTATAGGCCTCCCCGGTTAGACCCGAGGAGAACCTACAGGCGCGGGAGGGGAGTGAAGGGGCACCCCGCCAGGTGGAAGCGGTCTTCGGACACAGCTGCATCGCGATAGACCGCTCCACTGTGGGGATTCCCTCGTACCCGTGCGCCGCCCCGCCGTCAAGGGTGGTGAAGAGGGAGGGGCGAGGAGGCCCCCGCCGGTACGCCAGAGGCGCCGACCAGGACTTCCTCAACTCCTCATGCACTTCGGGGAAGAAAGGCACCGGAGCGGTACGCGGGGCATCCGCACGTACCGCAGCAGGCCAATCATCAAGCCGCGAATGCGAGGGCCCGGGCGGAGGGTTCCACTCGAGTCCCACATTCGCGGCCGCCCTTTCGAGCATAGCAACCACCTCGGGATCAGCGTCAGCCGCAGCCACCGCACCCGAAGGGGGTGGAGCCGCTGACTCCTCACCCGAAGATGATTGCACCTCTTCCGATGCCGCGATAGACATCTGGTCCTCCGGGGGCGCTCCAAAGGAAACAACCGGAACCGTGCGGGACGGCCCCGGAAGTTCCCCCGGAAGCGCCACTGGCAGCGAGCTGCTAGAGGAGTGGGAAGCTCGCGAGGATGTTTCACCACACGAGACATTCCGCACTGTAACCCTCATACGCTCACCAACGGGAATGACCGAAGTAGCCGCCTGTCGAACTGAACCGACAGACGAACTAAATCGAGCATTATCCGAAGGGACTCCCCCATATTTCAGGGATCTCAGTCTCGAGCGGAGCGTCGCGATGGTCATGCTCCCACAGAGAGAGCATGACTCATCCAACAACGCTGCCTCAGCATGCTTTAAGCCCAAACATGCGAGACAGTGTTGATGGCCATCATCCGGAGGGAGAAGTCTACCGCATCCAGAAACGCACGGGTGAGTCGACATCCTGAAAAGGACGCGAAACACCCGCCAGCTCTTTTAGACAGAAAAGAGAGAGAGAAAAACAAGAGAGAGAGAGAGAGAGAGAGAAAACGCCGAAGCGCCGAGGGACCACCGCAGCAGACAGACGGGGGAAACTGCAACCCTTTGCTGCTGAAGGCGAAGATCGCTGCACCGCGCCGTCACACCAGCGATTCTGCTCTCCAGGTATTACAATCGTTTTGTTCTCCAGAAGGCTTGGGTAGACAACAGGAATACTGAGGCTCCGAAGCGAAAGGCAATGATGCAATGTTTACTTCCGGCTTTTATACCCGCGCTGACGGGCGGGTCCGCGGAATGCAAATGTTGCATGCCAATGCTCATTGGCTTTTTGTTAGTTTCTCGAAGGTAATAGGCTCCCTAGCGTGATCCCAATTCGTCAGGGGAACCCGACGTACGTCGGAGTTCCCTGGACGAAAGGGAACCGTGCGTACACCAGAACATGCGCAGAATTCCCTTTTTTAACCCCAGTCAGCGAAAGATTGTGCGCACATGCATATCTTCCCCAAAATAACCATATATGGAGCTTACAAAGCCTTGTTTTACTATGCATATCCTCATCTGCATATCATTTACATATGCTGTAGCCGTCCGACTGAGAGCTCTCAGAAGGGCACATCACACATAAATTTGTAAGGGAGGACTCTATTGACCAAAATGGTTTTAACCAGACTCAGAAACACCCAAACCATACGTCTAAACACAGAAGTAGTTGCAGAAGTGTTTATCAAACATTCCACACAAACCCATCACAACAGAAAGTCCATATATGAAGATAGTTGCATGTATACTTTCTTTGTTGTCATGGAGAAAAAGGATATAAAAAAAACGAGCTTATCTGGTCAGTCCAAGAAATGGCTTTGAGAATGGTGCAGGTGAATATAGGGGTTTGTTAAACAAGAAAGGAGCCAACAGTCCAGTTGATGATTTCCAATTCTAGCTTAAATCAGTCAAGGCTTTAGTTTAGGCTACGTTGCAATAACGGTGTCCTTGCAGCACCCGAACCTCAGTGCTATCAGGTAATTCAATTTATCCAATGATGATATTGTCATAACTCTGCAAAATCCCCACAAGAAACAGTACAGCATAGGATGGAAGATGTCTCAACCCAGTAGAATAAGACATATTAACATTGTTGATGAGGGATGTATGAGAAGTCCTTTTGGATGAGCTTAAAACAACAGTTTCTCAACCCGACTCTACACATAAGGTTAGCACAAGAGGAAGCCATGCTTCTCTCCAACCAAACATGCTCCAAAGGGGTTCGGCTCAAGATGGCGACGTGAGCGGTTGTGGTAATTTGAGCTGAGACAGAAACACAGGGTCCACTTAATTTGATAAGATATAAATCATATGGTTGCTTAGTATTGCTAGTTATGCATTTGTGAAGACACGTTCGGAGACTTTTTACAACAGGTTTGTGTATAAACGGTACTTTCTTAGCCACTTGGTCAACGGACACCGCGAAAGATGGAGGATTCTATGGAGATGGACACTGAATCTGCAAAAGAAAAAAGGTGAATCAATGATCTCCATTCTTATACTTGTAAAGTGGTTGAAGGAGGTACCTGTAATACAAGTCCCAATACTCCTGTGAAACGTCCACCAAAGAAAGCTAAGAATGAGGGAGGAAATGAACTTTCTTTGACTGAGATGGAAGAGAACATCATTTGCGTTCTGACGGCGAAAATCGACGAACGATCCGATCAAATTAACATGGCAGTCAAACAAAACACCCTACAAATTGAAGGACTTAAAAAATCACCCGACAACTGTTATCAAGACATTGCTGATTTAAAGAAGGAAAGTGCTTGTCTTAAAACACAGAGCGTGCAATCTCAAAAGAAGATTTACGAAATGGAGCAGAAATTAAACGATGCTGAGCGATATAACAGGCGATGGAACTTGCGTCTTTATGGAGCCCCTGAGAGATCAGAAGAAGACGTTAAAGCGGTTGTGAAAGAAATATGCAAAGAGATCCTACCAGAAACTGAATGCACCTTTGTGACAGGTGCCATCGATGTAGTCCACAGGATTGGCAAACCTCCACAGATGAAGAGCAACGTCACACCGCGACCAGTGATCATCAGGTTTCTTTCAAGGACGGCAAGAGACTTGGTATGGAGAAATGCCAAAGCAAATGAATATCTACAAAGAAAGCATCTCCGTTTTAAGGATCTCACTGCTGCAGACAAAGATGCACGCAACAAGTTATGGCCTCTTGTTGAAAAAGCACGCAAAGAAGGAAAGAGAGCGTATACTTTGTAGGTAACAAGGCTTACGTAGATAAGAAAGAGGTCCGAGTTACCTAATGTTTCAGTAACTGAAATGTAGTGTACTTGGAGCAAGTAACTTTTTGAGTAAGCAGTAGCCTATAGGCTGTATAGGTAACAAGTTATGTTAGAAATTGTAGGCTACCTATACAATGAAGGCTGTTTTTAAAAAAAAAAAACATGCTAAACCATCGTTTGTGTTCATATGCAACTAAGTATACAATTTGTATTTGTAGGTTATTAATTTTTCACGGTATTTTGCATAGCATTAAATAGAAGATATTTATGCAACAAATCGTCGTTTTGAAGACCCTAGTTCAATAATTAATTTTTTCAAAAAAGTCAAAGTTTAAACGTTGATGTCTATTTCAGTTTTTTTCGATTAATGCCTGAGGTTTACGTGATCTTTTGAAAAGGAAATCCTTATTTTTATATTGTAAAGAAAGGGGTGTCGATTTTTATTTTGTGCAAGAAACGCTTGCTTGTAAGGAAGATGAAAGGTTTTGGAGAAGTCAATGGGGAAATGACATATGGTTCTCACATTTCCACATCTCACATACATAGATCTGCAGGGGTCGCTATACCAAAAGGAGATTTCAGAGGTTAGGTTCTTAGCCACGAAATCCATAGTTTGGGAAGAATGGTAATATTGCATGTTAACATTGATCAAATTCATTACACTTGTGATGACCAGGTTCTGTTTTTGTCATATTTCTGTGTGTTTGGACTTTGTTTTATTTCATTCAGTTTCCTTGATTCTGCGTGTGATTATTGTATTCAGGTATCCCTAGTCATGTTAATTATTAGTTCCCTTGTTTCAGGTGTGTTTCCTTGTTAGTTCGTTTGGTCCCTCTCGTTGTTCTCATTTACCCCAGCTGCGTCTCGTTCCCTGATCCCCTCTGTGTATTTAAACCCTGTGTGCTCTTGTGTTCCTGGTCAGTTATTGTCTGAATATATGTACGTTCCTGTTCCGTGTTCTCCCGTTCTGAGTTATTAAAGTCTACTGCTGCATTTAGGTTCGACTACCGCCTTTGCTTCCACGCAATTCATGACATAATAACTGACCACACAACGGATCTAGCAGGTAGTTCCCAGGACCCCGTGATGCATCCAGCAGAGATCATGGGTATCCGTCAGGGGAATCGACCCATCGAGGACTACGTGACGGACTTTCTGAAACTGGCTCATAATCATCCTCTGAATGATTTATGTTTGTCATTATTTTTCCGTGGAGGACTGTCTGAGCCCCTCTACTCGTCAATGCCCATGCCTGATCCTTCCGGGACTCTGATTCAGTATATCGAGTGGGCTCTTTCTATGAGCGGTTCGTCGTTTGCAGTGGGCTTAGCGGAGGAGGTACAAGTGCTTCACGTGGGCTACATTCAACCAGTGCTTCTCACGTACTCGGCCGAACCTACGCCGCGAGAGGCTCCCACCGAATCAGCGCTTCACGTCAGCCCAGCCGAACCCGCGCTTCATGTCTGCCCAGTCGATGAGCCCGCACTTCTCTTCAGCCCTGTCGGGTCCGCGCTCGACGAACCTGAGCTTCACGTCAGCCTCGACGAACCTGAGCTTCACGTCAGCCTCGACGAACCTGAGCTTCACGTCAGCCTCGACGAACCTGAGCTTCACGTCAGCCTCGACGAACCTGAGCTTCACGTCAGCCTCGACGAACCTGAGCTTCACGTCAGCCTCGACGAACCTGAGCTTCACGTCAGCCTCGACGAACCTGAGCTTCACGTCAGCCTCGACGAGTCAAGTGAGTCAAGTGCCGAATCAAGTGAGTCAAGTGCCGAATCAAGTGAGAATCAAGTGAGTCAAGTGCCGAATCAAGTGAGTCAAGTGCCGAATCAAGTGAGTCAAGTGCCGAATCAAGTGAGTCAAGTGCGTCCAGAACAGAACCCGCTCGACCTGATCCGGCGTGGCCGCCCGCTCGACCTGATCCGCCGTGGCCGCCCGCTCGACCTGATCCGCCGTGGCCGCCCGCTCGACCTGATCCGCCGTGGCCGCCCGCTCGACCTGATCCGCCGTGGCCGCCCGCTCGACCTGATCCGCCGTGGCCGCCCGCTCGACCTGATCCGCCGTGGCCGCCCGCTCGACCTGATCCGCCGTGGCCGCCCGCTCGACCTGATCCGCCGTGGCCGCCCGCTCGACCTGATCCGCCGTGGCCGCCCGCTCGACCTGATCCGCCGTGGCCGCCCGCTCGACCTGATCCGCCGTGGCCGCCCGCTTGACCTGATCCGCCGTGGCCGCCCGCTCGACCTGATCCGCCGTGGCCGCCCGCTCGACCTGATCCGCCGTGGCCGCCCGCTCGACCTGATCCGCCGTGGCCGCCCGCTCGACCTGATCCGCCGTGGCCGCCCGCTCGACCTGATCCGCCGTGGCCGCCCGCTCGACCTGATCCGCCGTGGCCGCCCGCTTGACCTGATCCGCCGTGGCCACCCGCTCGACCTGATCCGCCGTGGCCGCCCGCTCGACCTGATCCGCCGTGGCCGCCCGCTCGACCTGATCCGCCGTGGCCGCCCGCTCGACCTGATCCGCCGTGGCCGCCCGCTCGACCTGATCCGCCGTGGCCGCCCGCTCGACCTGATCCGCCGTGGCCGCCCGCTCGACCTGATCCGCCGTGGTCACCGGCTTCGAAGCCTGTCTGGGACTCCAGGACGCCCGCCCCCCTCCCCCCTGTGGTCAGAGAGTAGATCTGTGTGTCGTCTGCATAGCTGTGGTCAGAGAGTAGATCTGTGTGTCGTCTGCATACCTGTGGTCAGAGAGTAGATCTGTGTGTCGTCTGCATACCTGTGGTCAGAGAGTAGATCTGTGTGTCGTCTGCATAGCTGTGGTCAGAGAGTAGATCTGTGTGTCGTCTGCATAGCTGTGGAAAAACAATTTGGTTCTTTCTCATTATTTGGCTCATTGGAAGCATGTACAGGTTGAATAGGAGTGGCGCAAGAATTGAGCCTTGAGGGACTCCACATGTCATGGATGTCCACTCAGACTTATGGTCTCCTATACTCACATAATAACCCCTCGCTTCTAAGTATGACCTGAACCATTTTAGGACTATCCCAGAAATCCCCACCCAGTTTTCCAGCCTGTCAAGAAGTATGTTGTGATCGACAGTGTTAAATGCAGCACTGAGGTCGAGTAGTACCAGCACTGATGTTTTGCCTGTATCTGTATTTAAGCGAATATCGTTAATTATCTTTATGAGCGCTGTCTCTGTGCTGTGATGCGATCGGAAACCAGATTGAAAATGGTCAAAGTATCCATTCGAGCTTAAGAATTTGTTCAGCTGATTGGAGACAAATTTTTCAATGATTTTACCTATGAAAGGAAGATTTGAGATGGGTCTGTAATTGCTCAATATGTTGCTATCCAGATTGCTCTTTTTCAGGAGGGGCTTGACAACTGCAGTTTTAAGGGAACTTTATAAATAGTTTTTTAAATTCCTTTATATTTTTAATGGAAACAGATAGGCCTTATTGTACATTATTGAACATTATTTGAACATATTATCATGCGCTAAGCAATCCTCGCTGTAGTAAAAACATTTAAAAAAAAAACATGCCTCAGGAAAAGTGTTCAAAAGCATTGCATCCACTACGGAGCTTCACAAGCTTGCACTCAGTGACAGGACAATCTCATCTCACGGAATGATAATATCAAAACAGAAACTCTCAGTAGCAGTGTTCATTTCGACCCGGAGTTGGACAAAAATGCCTATAGAGTCAGAGAATATATGCTGTATGGAGATAGAACATGTATAGTATACTTTAGTTTAATTACGTTATAATGTATTTGTCATCTGCTTTTATTCACTATTAATACAGTGGGCGGGGTTTGTGCAAAAGTACGTCACATTGCTCCGAATATGAGAGCGGCTTGTTCTGAGACTTATGATTTATGGGGCACTGTAAGATGCTCTTTCAGATGATCTGATTATTAGCATTACTTTATTTACTCTATCTGACCATTTTTGTTTTCAGTTATTAGTTATTTTATTGTTATGACATACATTTTTACGTATGTTTTGCCATTGCATTTAAAAAAAAAACCAAGATAACTTAGAGAAAAAAAATACTGTATATATAAAATTACTGTATAGAATGAAATTACAACTTGTGGACACTTTTCAGTAATTAAATGGTTATTTGGGTTTTAATTTTCATTTGTAGGTCAGTTTTCTAAAAGTTGTCTAAAATTGACAAAATATGCTTTCATGTGTTCTTTATAATATTAATGAACAAAAAATAAACTAAATGAGTGTTCTCTATCATCTCTGTTCTTTTGTCTCTATTCTATTGAAGTCAGTTTAAGGGTGACAGATCAATCTCACCAGAGCCCAGCTGTGTGTCCATGAAGAGTGACGCGTCTATGGGAGAGCCAGTAACATTTGAGGGAAAACACACATCAACTAATCTGAGGTACAACATTTCATAGATAGATAGATAGATAGATAGATAGATAGATAGATAGATAGATAGATAGATCTTCCTCTTTGCATGTCATGGCATTGCTACAGGTCTATCAGGTCAAGGCACTCATGGACATGCACAAGAGTAGCCTAGACCGTGCGCTCATAAGCGATGTCCACCTTGGTGGTTCAGAAAGCGCCATTGTTGGCTCAGCCTGGTTGATATGGTGGATGCGGATAAGGTTCCCCTGCTTGCTTTGGCCTCCATCAAGAGGGTAGGGGACCTGCACGCATTTTCGGTCGACGAATTGTGCCTAGAGTTCGGGCTGGCTAACTCTCACGTTTACCTGAGACCCCGGCCTGGATATGTGTCCAAGGTTCCTACCACTCCCTTCAGGGACCAGGTGGTGAACCTGCAAGCGCTGCACCCGGAGGAGGCAGACCCAGACCTGGCTTTTCTCTGTCCCGTCCGTTCCTTACGGTTATATGTGGACAGAACGCAAAGCCTCAGGACCTCAGACCAGCTCTTCGTCTCTTCCGGAGGCCAGCAGAAGGGAAAGGCTGTCTCCAAGCAGAGGTTAACACCGTAAGCCCCGCTCGAAGTTTGCGCCATTCCCCTCTTATGGACTGGATACTAGCCGAACCCTGTTCAGTTCCTCCACACCCCTTCGACATTGTACATGGCGGAGCATCTGATGCTAGGCCTACCACTCGTATGCACTGTGGAGCTTGTGCTAGGCCAAGTCGCTGACTGGTTGAGTCTCCCCCTGTTATAAGCTGGAGCCACCTCAGTGACATTACATATGTTGTACTGCCCGGTAACGCCCAGTCCATATGTGTATCCTCCACATGTTACCTCCATGCGGGCAGGATGTTGTTTCCGTAGCGTCCTTCCTTACATCGAAAGGGCACGCTTTACCAGTGTTATCCAAGTCTAACTGAGTGGGACTTCCCTGGTGACTTTCCCCTAAGCCCTATCCCTCCTCCACCTCAAAAGTGCGGGGGGATCAGGAAGCTTTGTCTAGGCACTGGAAGGTGGCAGCACTAGTGACGTTTAAATTGGGATCCCAATTAGTCGACACGTCGACTACGTCGAACGTGACCGACTGAAAAAGAATGTCTCGTTACATATGTAACCCTCGTTCCCTGAAGGAGGGAACTGAGACGTAGTCCCATCGCCATTATTGGTGAACCACCACTGACTACGGGCTCCGCTTGGCTCCTCGAAAAATAACAACTGGTGCGTGCATCCACTTCCCTTTTATACCCGCGAGTGTGTGATGCAAATCTGGCACGCCAATGTGCATTGGCTCGTTTTAACATTACTCTAAGATGACAGGCTCTGTAAGCGTAATCCTAATTAGTCAACGCGTCGACTGGGTTACATACGTAACCGAGACAACCGTTCTTCACACAATCCTTTTCAAATAAAAGTATTAGCTGTATGCAAAGTGACCCACATTTGGTTTTTGATCACTGACAATGGGTTAAATTCAACAATCTACACACAGAGCCGATTAAAAAATATTAAGAAAAGAAAAGAAAAGGTATCATGAGAAAAGTCTGTTAGGAACCAAAATCTGAAAGGATTTTGAGATATATTTAATGTGTTTTGAGTTACAGACATGCAAACTTAAAAAAAAAAAAAAAAGCAAAACATGAAAGGTGCTTTAGAGTCCCATTCTTCAATGGTCACCATTGGCATATAATGAAACAAGGATTGATGAAGTCAAATTTGACTAATAGAAGATCTACCTACAGTATCAATGCGTTGCTTTGACCCCCCTCTACAAAATAATAAATTACTCCGCCAAAATATTAAATGCCATGGATTAATATTTATTTTCTTCTTCATTTATGAATTTCTTTCACCAGAAAAATAACTCAAAATGAACATGTTTGTCCAGGGTCCTCTGGTTGAGGCAAATTAATGTCTCTGTTTTCTCAACTCTGTTGTATTCTCTGTGTTCTGTCCATCTTTGTCTACAATTAGTGAAGAGGACACTCGTGGAACATTTAGGGAAAGACAAATGTCATCTAATCTGAGGTACAACATTTATGTCATAAAGATATTTTACTATCACTTTTACTACTTCATGTTGTTTTCTAATAATTTATTCTTTCAGTTGTGATTCTAAACCGGTCCAAAGCACATGTAAATCAGATCTGCTGAAGAAGTTTCAGTGTCTGTATGAAGGAACAGCAAAGCAGGGAAACCCAACACTCCTGAATGAGATCTACACAGATCTCTACATCACAGAGACTGAAAGTGGAGAGATCAATAATGAGCATGAGGTGAGACAGATCGAGACACAATCCAGGAGAGCAGCAACAGAGGACACACCGATCAAATGCAATGACATCTTTAGACCTTTACCTGGACAAGACAAACCCATCAGAACTGTGCTGACAAAGGGAGTCGCTGGCATTGGGAAAACAGTCTCTGTGCAGAAGTTCATTGTGGACTGGGCTGAAGGGAAAGAGAATCAGGACGTCCAGCTCATATTTCCACTTCCTTTCAGAGAGATCAACTTGATGAAGGACAAAACACTCAGTCTTTCAGATCTTCTTCATGTCTTTTTCCCTGAAACAAAAGAAATGGAAATATCCAGTGATGAATATAAAGTGTTGTTCATCTTTGATGGTCTGGATGAGTGTCGTCTGTCTCTGAACTTTAAGAGCAAAGTGAAACTGTGTGATATATCTGAGTCAGCCTCAGTGGACGAGCTGCTGATGAACCTCATTGAGGGGAATCTGCTTCCCTCGTCTCTCATCTGGATCACCTCCAGACCAGCAGCAGTGGATCTCGTCCCCGCTGAGTGTGTCCATCGAGTGACAGAGGTACGAGGCTTCAATGACCCACAGAAGGAGGAATACTTCAGGAAGAGAATCAGTGATCAGAGTCTGGCCAACACAATCATCACACACCTGAAGTCCTCGAGGAGCCTCCACATCATGTGCCACATCCCCGTGTTCTGCTGGATCTCAGCCACTGTTCTAGAGGAGATGTTGAGTGAAGAGAGAGGAGAGATTCCCAAGACTCTCACTCAGATGTACACACACTTCCTGATCATTCAGACCAACATCAGACATGAGAAGGACTATGAGAAGAAGAGAGTGAAAGATGAAGACATGATTCTCAAACTGGGGAAACTGGCTTTCCAGCAGCTTGTGAAAGGCAACATGATCTTCTATGAGGAAGACCTGAGCGAGTGTGGCATTGATGTGACAGAAGCATCAGTGTACTCAGGATTGTGCACTCAGATCTTCAGAGAGGAGTTGGGCTTGTGTCAGGGGAAAGTCTTCTGCTTTGTTCATCTGAGCATCCAGGAACATCTAGCAGCTCTATATGCACACATTTACTTTACATATAAGAACAGAAATGTGTTTGACAAAACCAAAAAAGGTTTCTTTTCTAAAATCTTAAACCAGAAGAAATATCACTCATTATCAGATCTGCATCATAGAGCTGTGGATGAGGCTTTACAGAGCAAGAATGGACATCTGGACCTTTTCCTGCGTTTCCTTCTGGGTTTCTCATTGGAGTCCAATCACACTCTCTTACGAGAACTACTGACACAGACTGGAAGCTGCTCCTACAACAAAGAGGGAACAGTTCAGCTCATCAAACAGAAGATCAGGAAGAATCGCTCTCCGGAGAGATCCATCAATCTGTTCCACTGTCTGAATGAACTGGGTGATGATTCTCTGATGCAGGAGATCCAACGTTATCTGAAATCTGGAAGAATAGGAGAAGCCAAACTCTCCTCTTCACAGTGGTCAGCTCTGGTTTATGTGTTGCTGACATCAGAGCAGAAGATGGATGTGTTTGAGCTAAAACAGTTTATTGGAGCCAATAATACAGCAGATGAAGTTCTTCAGAAGCTGCTGCCTGTGGTTAAAGAATCCAGATCACTTCAGTAAGTCTGACAACAATCATTACACTGATAAAACATGATCATATTTATGAGTTTAGCATGTGCTTTCTTCCAAAGCAATACTGCAAAATTAGAAATGAATATACTGTATATCTTAGGTAACCTATTACAATAACAGTACATGAATAATCATGTACTAATACCTGAATTAATAGTTACTTCAACATGAACTCATGATTAGTGAAGATATGAACTAATAATAAACCAATGTAGAGCTATCCTTAACTACGACAGGAGTCATAAGGATTCATACATGAATAACAGAAGCATTAACTACATGTTAGTACATGTTTGATAATTAATGCATTAATTAACATATACGGGTAAACTAAACCAATCACGCTCCGTAAGAAAGAATAAGAAATATTTCGACTTTGAAATAAATTGAAACAATTTATTATTGTCATAATTTAAACTAATGACATCAGCAGCTTCACCAGAAACATTACTGAAATCTGTTTTGTGATAATCTCCAGTTTCTAAGGAATCGGTTCCCAAAAAACAGCTTTAGTCAAGTCACCTTATTTATATAGCGCTTTTTACAACACAGATTGTTACAATGGAGCTTTACAGAGATAACAGGAAAATATAACAGCAAATATAGTTTTATTGTACAGCAGATCTAGAATAAAGTCATTGTCCAGTTTAAGTAAGTTCAGCATTGATTCATTTCCATTGTAAAAATCATTAATTATCTGGAGAAAACAGTGATGTCATCGGACAGCTCAGTTCAGTTCTCATACAATGTTGTCAAAGCAGACAGATCAAAAATATTAAGAATAATAAGTGATCTTAATATAATTTCCCCGGATATTAAACAGGAAACATGACAATAAGGTTAAGGGAACCGTTGCTGTGATCAGTTCACTCTCCATCCAGACACAGCCGTGATGAAACTGTTCCTCCATTCTCCACTTCTAGAAAAGCCACACAACATCACTTCACTGCGCAGAATACTAGTTACTAGTGCATGTGTATTTGATTAGTAAGTTTATGATAAATCATGAACTGAATTTGGTAAGTAGTTACCAGTGAATTAATTATGATGTGCCGTCTCAAGTAAACTCGTGACAATAATGCATTAACAATCCTCCAGAATAAGCTTTCTAATTAACATCTAGAACTGACACAAATGTAGATATTATCCGGCTGATGGATTACCCCCCTGCGTATAGCGGATCATTGAAGCGGCCGCTAATGATGCATCTATGTATTATCTCTACAAGCGAAAACTGAGGATAGCGCGGATATTACATCATTAAAAGGCGACAATGACCAGGGACGAGCCATTATTAAAAACTGGAATTTCTCTTGATTTACAAATCCTTGGGAACTTTTGGGATAATGTAAGTACACAACTGCATGAAATATATCACACTGTGAAAGTGTTTTTTTGAATATTTTATTACAAAAATCTTAAATATTGTACATTTAACTGAAACGTAATAGTGAAATAAATGAAATTAAATGATCGTAAAATGAAAACAGTGTAAGGACTTGCTAACCAATGTTAGTCGGCAGCATTTGTGTTTTAGCATTCTTTATTTAAATAGGCTTACAGTAGGTTGTTATGATTAGCATAATTTTCTTTAATAAATAATGAAAACATTTCAACATTAAACATTGCAATAGAAATGTAACATCAATGAGTGTTTGCATGAGAGTAAGACGTTAAGATCGTGCTCTTCGACAGTTCAGACGATAGTTCTGTGGTCAACTACAGCAGTGGCGTGCACACCTCCTCAGGGCCGCAAGGAACAAAAAGGGCACGAAAAAAAAAGAGAAAAAAGAGAAGAGTTCTTTGTTTTTTTGTTTTTTTATCTCTTCTCTCCTTGGCATCTATGAAAGACGTTGATACAATTAGAATGCATTACGCATTAAACTAAATATTATTTACTTTACCAAACAAAACAGTGAGAATCAAGAAGGTAATTAATTCATGTTTAGTTTTGTTTATGTTGTAAATTGTTGTATAATTATTGATTTTTCATATTTTGGTGCCCCCTCAGCGCGTGATGCACGTGGTGGGAGCGACGGCGCAGACAGGCGGTATAAGCTGCTGTTTAAATGTGTTATTTTGGAATAAAATATTAAGTGACATTTTTGTCACTTGTAATGAAGCTTGCTTATTAGTGAAATTATTAATATCATGGAATGGTAATTATTGACTTTAGTCTGGAGTTATGGCTCTCAATATCGCAATATATATCGTTGGGGAAAAAAATATTGCAATGTAATTTTTTTCCAATATCGTTCAGCCCTAATGTACAGTATGTATTATATGCATGGAAGCTTGGTTAGTTCATGTTAGTTAATACATTAATAATAAACAAATGAACCGTATTGTAAAGTGTTACAATGAAATCAAAGATATAAATTCCTTATAAATTTAGAGTTGGACTTAAGATTTAATTTCACTAGATGTATTTCCCCAAGCTAATAACACTTGCTATGGCCTATAGCCTACAAACATAGATATATAATAGTTTACTGTTGTACAAATAATAGTCTATATGTGTGTGTATACTGTAGTGACTATAACTTGTATATGATCGTTTTGTTTAAACAACATTAACCACATTTTCTATCTTTATTTAATAATACAATTATTACTTTATAACATGCCGTTTCAACACCACCAAATATTAGGTTGTGTCATTATTGTACAGCTCTTGTTTTGATTGTTGATGTTTGTTGTAGGCTTAATTGGAAATGACCAGTTGTAGTCAGGGGCGGTTTCTTCATTAGGGCGATTGTGCGACGCACCACCAAAGTGTGAAAGGGACGGACTTGTTCAATCCCATTCACATTAACCGCAGAGTTACGCTAGCCGTCACTGTTGTTCTGCCGCTGGATATAGTCCAATCAGCGTCCAGTCACGGTCTGTGGAGCACCGCCTCTTATTGGGCGATTTCACTCTGGCCGAGATTAATCCCCCTGAGTGTTCCCATAGACTTCCATACAAAGATTTTTTTTCTTCGAACTGCAGGCACTGCAATGCATTCTCTATGGGTTCCGGGAGAGCTTGCACTAACGTGCTTTCGTCATCATACGTAACCTTCACTTGTGCAGCGATTGGTGGGAACAAATACACCTCTATTAATACTCTTTAAACTGAAGTGACACCCAATATATTTATCGGTGCATAACTTTAATTTTACGGACATATTCTCCATTTGTAAATGTTCGAAAATCACGCAAATATTTTTCTGTCAGGAGTGGACGGGCCGTCTGAAAGCTAAACTTACATGTACATGAACGAGCGCCACCGCGTGCATGCGCGCCACACAGACGGAGCAATAGAATAGGAGCGCTATAGTTCTGACTAAAATATACATATATATTTGCTAAATATATTTGTTTTTTAATATTTGTTGTTGTTGTTGGTGAACATAAATTATATATGTAGAATATCAAACCTACAAGTGTATTTTTATGAAAGCAGTTATGTTTTTATTTATTTTCATTCAAGTTTAGTGAATTTAACTAGGCCTACTTTAAAAACCTTTATTTTGTTTTTAGATTGTAATGTTAGAATGTGATGTGATTTGGTTATTCATATGTTTGTTTTCATATATTGTTTTTTTACCTACCTTATGGCATGCTTTAAATGCTGAATTTTCCATGTTAAGCAATAATGATACATTATTATCATTGTTAAATTGTTATTTTACAATTAGCCTACATTCAGCCCTGTTAGTTCAGTTTGTTTGCACCCCTTTTTAGCACCAGCGCCACTGGTTGTAGTATTTCATCCTTACCGTAAATTGACATTAGCCTCACTTACGTTTCAAAATACAGCAATTGCTGCTGTTTTGCAAAATGTCCGTTTGCGCACCTGACGGTCATTTCACGAACGACTTTAAAATGCGACTGTTTTTTTTTTGTTTTTTTTGCCACGGCTGTAATAGGCATTCTGATTAACTACCAACTGTACATGCAAACATGTATTTTAATTATTAATTTGGTTTACCAAAGCAGTCAACATTTATTAGATTAAAATGCCCCATACTGTAGTTCCGGGAAGAAAAGTAGCTGTAACTAAACTCAAATGAACAATACAAATCAGAAAATGGTGTAGATCAAATTAAAGTTATTAGCGGTAGTTATTAGTCTATTTTTTTCACATTTGATTAGACTGGTCTACAAATTAAAGACTAAATAATCATGTGCCATTTCAATTATTTGTCACAAAGCTGCAGATGGCAGATAAGGATATTACATTTTAAATTATGACAGTATTAAATCACATTTAATTTAATTCAAATTCAGAGTACTTATTTATTCTTACAGAGCCTGTTGGTTTAGTTTACCCCTATATGTTAATTAATGCATTAATTATCAAACATGTAGGCTACTAACATATAGTTAATGCTTCTGTTATTCATGTATGAATCCTTATGACTCCTGTCATAGTTAAGGATAGCTCTACATTGGTTTATTATTAGTTCATATCTTCGCTAATCATGAGTTCATGTTGAAGTAACTATTAATTCAGGTATTAGTACATGATTATTGATGTACTGTTATTGTAACGGGTTACCTTCTTATATCAGTGTTTCCTGAACTGAGAGACTGAAGAGTGTCATTGTTCTCTACAGGTTGAGGGATTGTGGTGTTACAGAAGAAGGTTGTGTTGCTCTGACTTCAGCTCTGAGATCAAACCCCTCACACCTGAGACAACTGAATCTGACATGGAATAAAGTAGGAGATTCTGGAGTCAAGCAGCTCTCTGATCTACTGCAGGATCCTCACTGTAAACTGGAGATACTGGGGTAAGATTGTATAAAATATCCCAACATAGTCCTCTATTTTAATGGTTTTTAAAGATTGCCATTCAAAAAAAAAAAAAACTGTTATAGTGATCTGACGAAGGGGAACTGGAATTTCTCTTGATTTACAAATCATTGGTAACTTTTGGGATAAGTACACAACTGCATGAAATATATCACACTGTGAAAGTGTTTTTTTGAATATTTTATTACAAAAATCTTAAATATTGTACATTTAACTGAAACATAATAGTGAAATAAATGAAATTAAATGATCGTAAAATGAAAACAGTGTCAGGACTTGCTAACCAATGTTAGTCGGCAGCATTTGTGCTTTAGCATTCTTTATTTAAATAGGCTTA
Organism: Phoxinus phoxinus; assembly: GCF_949152265.1. Classification (NCBI taxonomy): domain Eukaryota; kingdom Metazoa; phylum Chordata; class Actinopteri; order Cypriniformes; family Leuciscidae; genus Phoxinus; species Phoxinus phoxinus. The sequence goes on along the minus strand of NC_136894.1, from coordinate 31,066,426 downwards.
CAGTAGGTTGTTATGATTAGCATGATTTTCTTTAATAAATAATGAAAACATTTCAACATTAAACATTGCAATAGAAATGTAACATCAATGAGTGTTTGCATGAGAGTAAGACGTTAAGATCATGCTCTTCGACAGCGTTCAGACGATAGTTCTGTGGTCAACTACAGCAGTGGCGTGCACACACCTCCTCAGGGGCGCAAGGAACAAAAAGGCACTAAAAAAAGAGAAAAAAGAGAAGTTCCTTGTTTTTTTTGTTTTTTTTTATCTCTTCTCTCCTTGGCATTCTATGAAAGACGTTGATACAATTAGAATGCATTACACATCAAACGAAAATAGGGAAATTATGATAATATCACAAAATATTATTTACTTTACCAAACAAAACAGTGAGAATCAAGAAGGTAATTAATTCATGTTTAGTTTTGTTGATGTTGTAAATTGTATGTACAGTAGGGCTGAACTATATTCTTTTTTAACATCGACATCGCGATGTGCGAGTGAGCGATAGTCACATCGCCGGAACATGCGATGTGAAGGGTAGTAGCACAGTAGCACCAGCGGGAGATATTACATGTGCTTCACGAGGCACGCGCGCCGCGGTCTCTTGCTCTCTCTCTCCCTCTCTGCCGTGCACGCGCTGCGCGGTTTGGAGCACAGTCTCTGTCTCGCGGGCGCGCTCGCTCTAGATTCCGGAGATTTTAACTAATTCGCAGGCATCAGCCGCTATCAATATGCGGGAGACTCCCGGAACTTCCGGGAGACTTGGGATGTCTGTATTTCTATACTGAAATAATATCGGCATTATAATTATTGATTTTTCATATTTTGGTGCCCCCTCAGCGCGTGATGCACGTGGTGGGAGCGACGGCGCAGACAGGCGGTATAAGCTGCTGTTTAAATGTGTTATTTTGGAATAAAATATTAAGTGACATTTTTGTCACTTGTAATGAAGCTTGCTTATTAGTGAAATTATTAATATCGTGGAATGGTAATTATTGACTTTAGCCTGGAGTTATGGCTCTCAATATCGCAATATATATCGTTGGGGAAAAAAATATCGCAATGTATTTTTTTTCCAATATCGTTCAGCCCTAATGTACAGTATGTATTATATGCATGGAAGCTTGGTTAGTTCATGTTAGTTAATACATTAATAATAAACAAATGAACCTTATTGTAAAGTGTTACAATGAAATCAAAGATATAAATTCTTTATAAATTTAGAGTTGGACTTAAGATTTAATTTCACTAGATGTATTTCCCCAAGCTAATAACACTTGCTATGGCCTTGTTGTAAAGTTTTTCTTTCATCGAAGCAGAGACCAGTGAGACAGTTGGGATCGCGTTCAGAAGTTATTTATTGAACACGGCTTACAATGGAGAAAACCGGTCTGGCAGGAATCTCTTGCTGGCATTGCAGGAATCTCAAAATTCATCTGAAATCAGTCTACTAAACTTTATCAGTTTATATACTATTGCAGTGGAAAAACTAAATTAAACATTTAATAAATTTGTTATCCTTCAGTCCCCCGTTTGAGAGTTCTTAAAAACTCTCACATAATATACAAATTTAAACACTTAAAAGTTCATTCTTGTAACTGGTGTAAATTACAGGCACATAGCTTATTCTGTGTAGTTCTTCTGTAATTGCATGCGGACACAGAAACAAACATGCAATTAGGGTTCGTGAACCTTTCAGTCATCTGGTGGAATTTTGCTGAAAGATCAAGAATGTCTTGTTGGATTTTGTTCTTGATCATGTTCGATGGATGACTGAAGGTTCCACTGTTGACATACGGAACGTATGTGTCCAGTACTCTGCGTTGTGTATTTTTTCTTTTTCTTTGTGATAGTTGGCTCAGCAGTGGATCGAGTCGTTTTCTGGAAGGTTTGTGGCTTCATACACAGGTGAGGAGGTCGGTGCATAAGGGTCTCGGGACAGTCATCCAGTGGTATCTGCACAGAGGGAAAACAAAAAACAAAAGAGAAACGGCAACAGAGCAGTATTTGTTGTAAAGACTGCAAAACATTAGGGTTGTATCCTCTGTTCAATCTGAGTCTGCTATTTTTTTCTTTTTCTTTTTTTTCTTTCCCTAATTCATAATTCATGAGACACCTAACGAAACAGTGAGGTGATGATGGACTAGTGGAGGGGGAGGGCCTATAAGGTAGTTTCTTCACCGCAAGGGTTGGCCCCCGAAAGCCTGTTGCTTCCGGTTCTTCCCTGGGCTCCTCACTGTTCCATGTGTCCTATCCTGTCCCTGTAGCTGGAGGAACAAATTTACATTGTGACACATGAGTCCAAGTTTTTCTTCCCTGACACAATACTGTAGCTGCTGTAATCAACATCACTCGATGTGGTCTGTACCACTTAGGTTCTAACGGCTTGTTTCTTGAGCTGAACCATCAACAAAACAACTATTTTCAAACTAAATTTTTTATGGGAGTTTCTTTTACTTCCCTCGTAGGTGTGTATGTAAACGTAACACAATTGTGAGTCATTTCTCCTTCATCCTCTAACACAACTTCAGTCATTGCAGACATCATACATGAGGATGGGTTCGTAACTGGTGCACGCTGTAATACAATATTCGGAGCTGTGAGGGTCGTTAACCAATTTCTTTTTCTTGATTCATTAGTACCTGCATGAGGGCTTTTTACATTTACAGTCTGACCTAACACCATTACTGATGAAGCCTGTGCTGTAACATAACATTTTAGGCTGTGAGTTTACTTAATCAGTGTCCCCCAAAGGAAAACTGAGACAGTCACTTTCCTTTTGTGCTTTTAAACAAAAACAAGTCTTTCATCTTTGTTGTAAGTTACTGGGGAAATTAAGCACTCACAGCCCAAATGGCTAACACCTCAACAAGTTGCCCCACGAGTTTAATGACGAGGGTAGGGGCTGCTTCAGAGTAGCAAACAGACTGAGTAAAAGCTGAGCAATATTGGTTACGTCTCTAAAATTATTTTTGTTTTTTCTACATTCTTTCCCAAAATGTCCATGCTTGCCACAGTAAGAACAAGTGGCTTCTCTAGGACTTTTACGTTTCTTTGGCTTCTCTGAGTTGAACTTAACAGTAACTGCTGCAATTCTTACTCTCTCTCTGACATCAGAGTCTCTTTCCCAAGTGACTAAACTGTCCAGGTTGTCTTCCAGGGTTCTACTGGACCATGTTAATTCTAAGTAAGGCAATGCATTTTTGTGTTCTGACAGAAGACCCTGAAACCATGTGCGAACTAGGGGACCATTATCACCTAGCACCTTCTCTGGCGTGTCTGCAATTCCGCTGTAAGCTGCAGCGGACTGACAGAACCTTTCTGTGTACTCACAAACAGATTCACCCTTCTTCTGTACACAATTAGTGAGCTTTGACCAGTCCATGTGTGGTCCAACAATGTTCTTTAGAATTTTCAAGACACCTTCTCTCAACTCATCTTTACTGGCATGTAGCAGTTCAGAAGTAACAGCAGATTCAAAACTGTTGAATTCAGATTCAGTTAAAATTTGTGACATCAACTGTGTGACTTCTGTTACCGCCATGTCATATAGACGCATTTTGCTGATCAATGCCCTTCTAAATTCAGAAAAATTTGTGCGTGCTGGAGGTAAGCTCTGAGATATTCTCTCTATATCTTTAGGAGCTAACGTTGAAATGACTGCTTGTGGCTGCAGTACGGAGGTTGCAGATGGAACTGTGTCAACCCCTTTTACCTGAGGCTTTTGTCTAGCTACGCACACTTCAACTGCATTTACATCTGCATTGACATTGTCCTCTATACTATCAAAAGACTGTAGATCAGGATAGCTTTCATCTGACTGTTGGTCTTCTGAGTCACATTTGGTTGAGGCCGTGTTATGGCCCACCTTGTCTGTGAGACAGGACATTCGAGTATGCAATTGTTTGTTCTGTTCTTTTAACTTATCAATACAACGAGCTTGTTCTTGTACAATGGATAAGCTAAACTCTCTGTGACATAATATAATACCTTTCACATTTTTCTTCCTGATACATGCACCCAACACTTTCTTGCAATCTTCAATTGACCATACTTTGTCTGCATCAATGCCAAATTTCTTTGTTAAATTCAATCTGACTGGCTCAGTCACGATGGAGTCCATGTGCTCTGATAACAAAGACTTGAATTCACTATCTGTCCATAAAGGGGTAGTCAGTCTAGTACTTTTCCTAAACATTGTGAATTTCTATGTCACCACACAAACAAACACTAAACTTCTCTCTACTGTCTTACAAACAGAGGGTACAATCTTATTAGCACATGACGCTAATCTTCTCTAGCATACAAAGGACAGGCCTTCTCTAGCAAGAGGATACACACAAATCTTAACATGTAACTGTTAAATCTTCCCTGCCTAGCAGAGGATAAACCAAAATATCAGCACATAATGCTAACCTTCTCTGTGAAACAAAGGATAAACAAAATAACTAGCAATTTATGCTAATCTTCCCTGCCTGAACAGAGGATACCAAAATATTATAAAATGAATCGTCTCTAGCAAACGTAGAGGGTAACAAAATATTAGCACGTAATGCTATTCTTCCCTGCCTGAAAACAGAGGATAACTTTCATCTCTAAAAGACAACTTTAGAGGATAAACTTAGTTAACCAAACCCTGCAGCTGTTTTTTATTGAGTTTCCTTTTTCTCCATCCGGGTCACGGCACCATCTGTTGTAAAGTTCCCTTTCAAGGGAACTCGAGCTGCGTTGAGACGCGGTGGGAACGCCTTGCGTGATTGCGTCGTGAAGCACATCTAAAATCAGTCCAATGGAAACGGGAGACGTCATGGGCGGGTGACGTCACCGACCAGGAAGCTATAAAGCACTCCCGCGATCAGAGAACACTAGCTTTGTTGCCTTCAGCAAGCGCTCTCTGTCTGTCCATGTCTATTTATTGTTGTCTGTCTCAGTATCTAGATATATATTATGAAGAAACAAGAATTCAAAACGTTGTGTTGTTCCCTACCCTCGTGTTATCTCGGTTGGGGACGCGCATCAGCTTTGCGTTGCTTGTTTGGGAGTAGAGCATACCCAGTCAGTTCTCGAGGGGGCTGACTGAGTTGCGAGAGGTTGTCTGTTAATCACCTCGCTCCCGCCGGGCGTTCTTCGAGGAGGACGATTCGGTGCGCGCTTCCCGAGGCGCGAGTCCCGCTGCTGCCGAGGCACAACGGCGACGCGCATCTTGGGGAGCGCAAATGGATCTAACAGCGAGGTTTGAGACGGACGCGCCCTATCTCTGCCTTCACGTGTTAAATCCAGTGGCTTAACTCGGGGAGAAGCACGCGCTGCGTTTTCTTTTCCCCGCGATGAGACTCTCGTGCTGCGATCTCCAGTTCCGAGGAATTGGTGATCGTTAGTGTTTAAAAACAATATATGTGTATAGCCTATCTATATATATATATATATATATATATATGAATAAAGCAGATGTGTGTGAGTTTTCAATGAATAAATAAGTAAGTCAGCTCATAACTCTGTTGTATAAAGAGGAGCTTATAAAAGGAGGTTTTATTTTGTGCTGATTGCCAAGTTAAATGTTTTCTGGCCAACTGAACATTATGAGGGTGAGAATATAATTAAATCTCTATATCTCAGCCTCCTCGTCGGGGATTGCCGTTTTTTCCTATCTCTACACTGAGGAGTTGAGATCGTGGAATAAACCGGTTTCTATTTTATGTGTTTATCCCCAAAACTTCTACTAAAGTAATGTTTTGAGTATTAAATGTCATAGTATGACAGTGCCTCGGGTTAAAGAGACGCTTACTAGCTATCTCTTTCCCGAGTCGGCGTCATCATTTCCCCGACGTTATCCACCAGCCATCATAAATAATAGATAAATATTATTAGGCAGCATTGGTGGGTAAACTATATAAGGACATGGATGTATGTGAGGGGCGACTCTCTGAGGAGGGTCGCAGCGCTGCCAGTTCGGTTGTTTTCCTGCTGGTGGCCACGGAGTGATATATATACAGTGCTATGCATAAGTTTAGACACCCATGCTAAAGTTGACTAAAAAGAGGAATAAAAAATCATATTTTGGAAATTAAACTTAATGCCTTAATTTAAAAAAATAGGAAAAATCCAACCTTTAAGGACACCAATTTTCTTTGTGAATGAACAATGTATCGTAAATAAATAAATGTTCTTCCTTAAAATACAGGGTGCATAAGTTTGGACACCCCTATGTTAAATTCCCATAGAGGCAGGCAGATTTTTATTTTTAAAGGCCAGTTACTTCATGGATCCAGGATACTTTGCATCCTGATAAAGTTCCCTTGGCCTTTGGAATTAAAATATCCCCACATCATCACACACACTTCACCATACCTGGAGATTGGCATGGAGTACTTTCCATAAGATCATCTCTCAATGCAAATCAAACCAGCTGTTAGGCTAACTGAAATAAAACCATGCCAATCTCTAGGTATGGTGAAGGCTATGTGATGATGTGGGGCTATTTTAATCCCAGAGGCCAAGGGAACTTTATCAGGATGCAGAGTATCCTGGATTCATGAAGTAACTTGCCTTTAAAAATAAAAATCTGCCTGCCTCTATGGGAATTTAACATAGGGGTGTCCAAACTTATGCACCCTGTATTTTAAGGAAGAACATTTATTTATTCACGATACATTATTCATTCACAAAGAAAATTGGTGTCCTTAAAGGTTGGATTTTTCCTATTTTTTTAAATTAAGGCATTAAGTTTAATTTCCAAAATATGATTTTTTATTCCTCTTTTTAGTCAACTTTAGCATGGGTGTCTAAACTTATGCATAGCACTGTATATATATATATATATATATATATATATATATATATATAAGTTTTTCTGATGTAAAGAAAAATAAAGGAAAAAATAAAATAATAATAATATATATATGTCTGTTCTCTGAACGCTTCGCTTTCAACAAAATGAAGATATATTCTATCCAGCGGCGTTCCAGAGGTGTCTTCCTCACCGATCTAATGTTCCTGAGACTGCTGGGCGGGAGCAGTCTCAGCCTACTAAAGCTCCTCGCAGCTTAAAGTGCTGCAAATTAGAGCGTCGCCATTCGGGCTCATCCACAATCGAGAGGGACCTGGGTGGCGGTCGCTGTCTAGCCAGTTAGAGATATGCAAGATCTGAGAACTGTTTTATCTCTAATATAGCTTGGAAGAAGAAGCCCTGACGCTGAGGCTGCAGGCTTCTGAGGGTGGTCCCCTCCGGGGTAGGGACGGTTTTGAGAAATTGTTTCTCCTCGGCGCCCTCTGGGGTGCGACTCTCTGAGGAGGGTCGCAACGCTGCTAGTTCGGTTCTCCTGCCGGTTCACCGTTTCAGGACACCGAGGTGTCAGCGTCCCCAAACGATCCTCCGAGGAGGGTCGTAGAGCAGTCAGTTCGGTTTCCCGGCCGGTTCGCCGTTTCAGGGCACCGAGGTGCCTGCTCTTTCCAACGATCCTCCTCCGAGGGTCGTTGGAGCTAAGATAGTTAGAGGTAGGCAAGATCTGAGGACTGTCGTTATCTCTAATGAAACTTAGAAGAGAAGTCCTGACGCTGAGGCTATCAGGCTTCTGAGGGTTCCTCCGGGGCAGGAACGGTTTTGAGAAATCGTTTCTCCCCGGCGCCCTCTGGGGTGCGACTCTCTGAGGAGGGTCGCAGCGCTGCCAGTTCGGTTGTTCCCTGCCGGTCCTCCGTTCAGGGCACCGAGGTGTCAGCGTCCCCAAACGATCCTCCGAGGAGGGTCGTAGAGCAGTCAGTTCGGTTTCCCTGCCGGTTCGCCGTTTCAGGGCACCGAGGTGCCTGCTCTTTCCAACGATCCTCCGAGGAGGGTCGTTGGAGCTAAGATAGTTAGAGGTAGGCAAGATCTGAGGACTGTCGTTATCTCTAATAAAACTTAGACAAGAAGTCCTGACGCTGAGGCTATCAGGCTTCTGAAGGTTCCTCCGGGGCAGGGACGGTTTTGAGAAATCGCTTCTCCTCGGCGACCTCTGGGGTGCGACTCTTTGAGGAGGGTCGCAGCGCTGCCAGTTCGGTTGTTCCCTGCCGGTCCTCCGTTCAGGGCACCGAGGTGTCAGCGTCCCCAAACGATCCTCCGAGGAGGGTCGTAGAACGGTCAGTTCGGTTGTTCCCTGCCGGTTCGCCGCTTCAGGGCACTGAAGTGACTGTTCAACCAAATCCAGAGGCCAGTCTCGAGAGACTGGTGCCCTTAGCAGAATTTCTGGCAGCGTGGAAACTACTGCCACATATTTCTCAGTGGGTCCTGCACACTATAGAAAAGGGTTCAGAATTCAGTACCGCCCAGATTTCTAGGGGTCCTCCCCACAGTGGTGGACCTCGAGTAGGCTCTGGTTATGGAGCAGGAAGTGCTGACACTTTTGCAAAAAGGAGCTATAGAAGGGGTTCCTCCTCCCAGCAGACAGTCAGGGTTTTACAGCCGCTTCTTCATTGTTCCGAATGAGGATGAGGGGTTGCGTCCTATTCTAGACCTGCGTCAATTAAACGGCAGGTTTCAGAATCTCATGTTCATAGTATGCTTACGCTAATATGATTGTGTCACAGATTCAGCCCGAGGACTGGTCTGTCACAATAGACGTGAAGGACGCTTATCTATCCATCCTTATCACAGGAGGTTCCTGAGGTTTGCTTTCGGGGGCGAAGCATACCAATATCGGGTTCTTCCGTTCGGCCTAGGTTTATCACCCCACACCTTTACAATATGCGTGGATGCAGCTCTGGCTCCTCTGAGACTCCAGCGCATTTGCGTATTATACTATCGACGATTGGTTGATCCTAGCTCAATTTGAGCAGATAGCAGTTCGGCATCGAGATGTCGTTCTGTCTCATTTAAGATGTTGGGGTTGCGACTCAACGCCAAGAAGAGTGTGCTCCTCCCAGCTCAGAGGACCACTTTTCCAGGTGTTATAAATGATTCGCCGTAAATGGGGTAAAACTAGGCCAGTCACTCACTGTGGAACAGTTTCAGACTGTTGGGTCTTGTGGCAGCTGCGTCCAACGTAATTACTTTTGGCCTTCTGTACATGAGACCCCTGCAGTGGTGGCTCAGGACCAAGGGGTTTTCTCCGAGGGGAAATCCGTTTTCGCATGATCAAGGTCACGCGGCTATGCCTACGTGCCTCGGTCATGTGAAAGAACCTTGGTTTCTCGCCCAGGCCCAGTGTTGGGGGCTTCTTGTTGACGCTTATGCTATCGACGGATGCTTCCCTCACAAGTGGGGGGTGATCATGAGTGGTCACTCGGCGAAGGGTCTTTGGCAGAACCATCTCCTTTTGGCACATAATTGGCTAGAAGTGATGGCGGTATTCCGAGAATCTCAATACTTCCTGTCAGAACCGAGAGGTCACCATGTGCCTGTCCTTCCGGACAACACACTGATGGTCTCGTATATCAGAGCAGATATCCTGTTGAGGCAGGGGCTGAGGAATGGAGACTTCACCCCGAGGTGGTGGAGCTTCTTTGGGAGAACTTCGGTTAAAACTTTGCCTTTGTGGTTATCCCTGACGCATCCAGCTCCGCTTGGACTGGATGCGATGTATTAGGTGTGGTCGAGGCTACACCTGTACGCATTTCCCGATATCTCTGCTCCCGGGAGTTACCCTCATCTGGAGTCATGGATACTGTGGGCTCGGCCTCTGAGGGGGCCCAGCTCATAGATTCAGGTCTCTCGACTGAGGTCGTGGAGACCTTACTCCAGTCTAGAGCTCCCTCCATGAGAAGACTGAAAATTGAAATGTAAACTGTTCTCTGCCTGGTGTGCAGAACACCTTCTGAATCTTGCTATCTGCCCTATGGTACAGTACTTGATTTCTGCAATGTATGTTTCTTTGCTGGGTTATCTCTGAGGAGAGATCCTTATTTCATCTTCTCCGTGGTACATGAGGCTGAGGCCTGCACGTACTTGGATTTGCACCTGGTATGGTGGTAGTCTTTCTTCACCCCAGGCCGGGTTGTATTCCTAGGTCCCTACTCAATTTGCGGGTCATTTGTGCTGCAGGCCTTCTGTCCTCCACCTTAATCAGGAAAAGCTAAAGACAGATATTGAGCAAGCGAGTAGTTGAGGTTATCTCACTTGCTTATGTAGCGGCTGGACAGCCTTCACCTTTGGCTGTCCGGGCCCACTCTACTAGGAATATGGCTTTAAATTCAGGAGTTTCTCTCCACGACATCTGTAATGCGGCAGGATGTCCTTACCGCATACAGTTGTCTATTTTTTATGACTTGGACCTAGACTCCACTCCAGGGTCTAGGGGGCTTGTTTCTAGTGTGCGCATGGTCTTCATACAGTACAGGCATTTGTCATATGGCGTCGTGGGTATAGGGTTCCCACCGCGTCTCAACGCAGCTCGAGTTCCCTTGAAAGGGAACGTCTCAGGTTACGTATGTAACCCTGGTTCCCTGAGAGGGAACGAGACGCTGCGTTGCTTTGCCATACTCCCTGCATACCTGTGATCATATTGCTTCAGGCTTTTTCAAAGCTAGTGTTCTCTGATCGCGGGAGTGCTTTATAGCTTCCTGGTCGGTGACGTCACCCGCCCATGACGTCTCCCGTTTCCATTGGACTGATTTTAGATGTGCTTCACGACGCAATCACGCAAGGCGTTCCCACCGCGTCTCAACGCAGCGTCTCGTTCCCTCTCAGGGAACCAGGGTTACATACGTAACCTGAGACGTTTTTCTTTCATCGAAGCAGAGACCAGTGAGACAGTTGGGATCGCGTTCAGAAGTTGTTATTTATTGAACACGGCTGCGGGTTCCAAAATCAGTCTAACTCTAATACAGTATTGCATTGTAGTTATATACATTCCCAGGGGGAGGGATTACATAGAGGTGGAGATTCTAAACAAAGCATGTAAATGAAGCCTACCTGAGTCACATCTCTTACAGAGATTTCCTGATCTCATCAGCATAACAGTGATTCAGAGCTAATGCTAATCCAATCAGCCGGACTAATCAACGACTGGGCCAGGGGCTCCAAGAGCCATTTGGGCTCCAAAGGCCATTAGGAAAACAAAAGGTGAGAGTCTCAGTGATTCTGTTCATTTAACTTACAATGGAGAAAACCGGTCTGGCAGGAATCTCTTGCTGGCATTGCAGGAATCTCAATATTAATCTGAAATCAGTCTACTAAACTTTATCAGTTTATATACTATTGCAGTGGAAAAACTAAATTAAACATTTAATAAATTTGTTATCCTTCAGCCTATAGCCTACAAACAGATATATAATAGTTTACTGTTGTACAAATAATAGTCTATATGTGTGTGTATACTGTAGACTATAACTTGTATATGATCGTTTTGTTTAAACAACATTAACCACATTTTCTTTTTTTAATAATACAATTAATACTTTATAACATGCCGTTTCAACACCACCAAATATTAGGTTGTTTCATTATTGTACAGCTCTTGTTTTGATTGTTGATGTTTGTTGTAGGCTTAATTGGAAATAACCATAGTTGTAGTCAGGGGCGGTTTCTTCATTAGGGCGATTGTGCGACGCACCACCAAAGTGTGAAAGGGACGGACTTGTTCAATCCCTCACATTAACCACAGAGTTACGCTAGCCGTCACTGTTGTTCTGCCGCTGGATATAGTCCAATCAGCGTCCAGTCACGGTCTGTGGAGCACCGCCTCTTTTTGGGCGATTTCACTCTGGCCGAGATTAATCCCCCTGAGTGTTCCCATAGACTTCCATACAAAGATTTATTTTCTTCGAACTTCAGGCACTGCAATGCATTCTCTATGGGTTCCGGGAGAGCTTGCACTAACGTGCTTTCGTCATCATACGTAACCTTCACTTGTGCAGCGATTGGTGGGAACAAATACACCTCTATTAATACTCTTTAAACTGAAGTGACACCCAATATATTTATCGGTGCATAACTTTCATTTTACGGACATATTCTCCATTTGTAAATGTTAGAAAACCAAGCAAATATTTTTCTGTCAGGAGTGGACGGGCCGTCTGAAAGCTAAACTTACATGTACATGAACGAGCGCTACCGCGTGCATGCGCGCCACACAGACAGAGCAATAGAATAGGAGCGCTATAGTTCTGACTAAAATATACATATATATTTGCTAAATATATTTGTTTTTTAATATTTGTTGTTGTTGTTGGTGAACATAAATTATATATGTAGAATATCAAACCTACAAGTGTATTTTTATGATAGCAGTTATGTTTTTATTTATTTTCATTTTAAAGGGACACTAAGTAACTTTTTAGGTATTTTATTATCTAAAATCAATATTTTTATTCATAAATATGTCCTCAATGGTGTACAAATACATCGGCCAATTATCTGACTTATCCTTATAAATGAAGAATTTATTATCTTTATATACATGGGACGGGTAGGTCCACGGAGGCTTCCATGTAGTTCCGCCATCTTGCAAAACTATAATAGCAGAGAGGGACAAAAAGTACTAAGCCAACGCGTTTCCACAACGCGTTTTCGTGCAGAGCCAGCCAGTCACGTGACGTGACTGAAACCAGCAGAAACGCAGGTGCAGAGCAGTGAGAGGCGCTTGAAACTGCACTGGCAAGTTTAAAAGTCTGGATTGCATTGTTATTATGGACCATACATATGCCAAGCCACAGGAGAAGAAAACATCGTCGTCAAAAATAGAACGTAAAATGCGTGGGATTTCCCCCTTTCTGGTCAAGTATCCCTGCCTCTGCTTAATTATTTTTATCCCCAGTGGGGATACATTTATCCTCCCCTCAAAGTGATCATAGTGCGAGACGGATCACAAAACTTATCACGGATCCGTGGTTTGATTAAAGTCAATTTTATTTTTAAATGATTACTCACTCACTCTTGAGCATCTGGCGCGAGTGATTTAAATGTAAAGACGCGTTTATGCACGTCTAGAGGTCCTGCGGCGCGGTGTTTAGCGCGGCGCGGTCGACGCGAGCCTCATTCTACTCCAGTTTGCGCGAATGAGGCGAATTGCTATCACAGATAATGTCTTTTCTATAATTTCACTGTAGCTCAGCATCGCGATGTAAAGTTAACGTTATTGCATGATCACAATTTATATGTTTGGGGAAAGATAAGCTATTAGAGTAAAAATATTGCGTTAGGCTACTTCAGTTAAAAGATTTTACAATTCCTGTAAATGCAGTGATGAAGTTCATAATCTCATGATTTATTTTTATGATTAACAATGTTTCAAAACTCGACAAAGTGCTATTAGAAGACATCCTGTCAACGCTTTTTGGTACATATCGCCTACCGTAGATGCAATGCGCATTTGAAAAAGCGAGGCGCTGGAGAGCAAACTTAGTTTGAATGCAAAATACAAATTCACCACTAGATGGGAGTAATTCCTACTTAGTGTCCCTTTAAGTTTAGTGAATTTAACTACTTTAAAAACCTTTATTTTGTTTTTAGATTGTAATGTTACAATGTTAGAATGTGATGTGATTTGGTTATTCATATGTTTGTTTTCATATATTGTTTTTTTACCTACCTTATGGCATGCTTTAAATGCTGAATTTTCCATGTTAAGCAATAATGATACATTATTATCATTGTTAAATGGTTATTTACAATTAGCCTACATTCAGCCCTGTTAGTTCAGTTTGTTTGCACCCCTTTTTAGCACCAGCGCCACTGGTTGTAGTATTTCATCCTTACCGTAAATTGACATTAGCCTCACTTACATTTCAAAATACAGCAATTGCTGCTGTTTTGCAAAATGTCCGTTTGCGCCACCTGACGGTCATTTCGCGAACGACTTTAAAATGCGACTGTTTTTTGTTTGTTTTTGCCACGGCAGTAATAGGCATTCTGATTAACTACCAACTGTACATGCAAACATGTTTTAATTCTTTTAATTATTAATTTGGTTTACCAAAGCGGTCAACATTTATTAGATTAAAATGCCCCATACTGTAGTTCCGGGAAGAAAAGTAGCTGTAACTAAACTCAAATGAACAATAAAATCAGAAAATGGTGTAGATAAAATTAAAGTTATTAGCGGTAGTTATTAGTCTATTTTTTCACATTTGATTAGACTGGTCTACAAATTAAAGACTAAATAATCATGTGCCTTTTAAATTTTTTTGTCACATAGCTGCAGATGGCAGATAAGGATATTACATTTTAAATTATGACAGTATTAAATCACATTTAATTTAATTCAAATTCAGAGTACTTATTTATTCTTACGGAGCCTGTTTGGTTTAGTTTACCCCTGTATGTTAATTAGTGCATTAATTATCAAACATGTACTAACATATAGTTAATGCTTCTGTTATTCATGTATGAATCCTTATGACTCCTGTCGTAGTTAAGGATAGCTCTACATTGGTTTATTATTAGTTCATATCTTCGCTAATCATGAGTTCATGTTGAAGTAACTATTAATTCAGGTATTAGTACATGATTATTCAAGTACTGTTATTGTAACGGGTTACCTTCTTATATCAGTGTTTCCTGAACTGAGAGACTGAAGAGTGTCATTGTTCTCTACAGGTTGTGGGGTTGTGGTGTTACAGAAGAAGGTTGTGCTGCTCTGACTTCAGCTCTGAGATCAAACCCCTCACACCTGAGAGAACTGAATCTGTCATGGAATAAAGTAGGAGATTCTGGAGTCAAGCAGCTCTCTGATCTACTGCAGGATCCTCACTGTAAACTGGAGATACTCGAGTAAGATTGTATAAAATGTCTCATATGGTAAATAATGATTGTGTTACGGATCTGCCAATCATAGCTCGCTCGCCTGAGTGCTAAACACACACACACACACACACACACACACACACACACACACACACACACACACACACACACACACACACACACACACCTGCACCTCATCATCACCCTCATCACCAGTGTTGGGGAAAGTTACTTTTAAAAGTAATGCATTACAATATTGCGTTACTCCCTTAAAAAGTAACTAATTGCGTTACTTAGTTACTTTTTTAGAAAAGTAATGCGTTACGTTACTTTTGTGTTACTTTTTTTCCCACCTGGGCTGGTGTTTTTTTATAACACAAAAGTTATATTTTTGGGCAAATGTAAAGACCCTTTCACACCAAAAGTGAAATAATAATCCTCAGACTGAAGGAAATGTGTACAGAAAGCAAACAAGCAAATCTTTCTATCTATCAAATTTTTGCTTATTTAACTGAATCATCGAAGGTCAGAAGCAAGTACATTGGTCAATAAAGTGAGATTAAATGCATAAATTATGTTTTATGTAACATATTTAGTTATTTGGAGGTTTGCATAGTATTCTGATTCTGCATTTCGCTGATTTTATTCATTTTGAGGAATATTGAATATTTTTTTGTGCAAGTGAGATGAGTAAATGTTCACATTTAGTCTAGAACTACAATAAACATCATGTTCACACACACACACACACACACACACACACACACACACACACACACACACACACACACACACACACACACACACACACACACACACACACAGGACAGGAGAGCTGTCAGTCAATAAATGGGAAAACAAAGTAACTTGCGTTATTTATTTGAAAAAGTAACTCCGATATTTTGTTGTAAATTTTTTAAGTAATGCGTTACTTTACTAGTTACTTGAAAAAGTAATCTGATTACGTAACTCAGTTACTTGTAATGCATTTCCCCCAACACTGCTCATCACTGACACTATTTAGACACACACTTCTCCACAGTTCATTGTCCGGTCTCGTTTGTATGAGAAGACTTCTTATCCTGCCTTAGCGACTACTACCTGATATCTCCAGCGATCCTTCTCCAGTCTCGTCTCCATTCTCCTCCGTGTTTCCAAGTCTAGTGTTGTTCAGAGTTCCAGCCTTCACTGCATCATCTACCAGTCAGCACACCCGTCAGAAGAAACACACTATTCACTGCCAGCATCCCGCTCTCCAAAGTATCACTGAACACTCTCAGAAAAAAAGGTACGAAAGCTGTCACTGGGGCTGTACCTTTTCAAAAGGTACACTTTTGTATCTAAAGGGTGCATATTGGTACATATTAGTACCTAAAAGGGACAAAAGTGTACCTTTTGCAAAGGTACAGCCCCAGTGACAGCTTTCATACTTTTTTTTCTGAGAGTGCACTTTCCACTTACCAGTTTTCAGTTCATCCGCTGAGTTGTGTCTCAATAAACTCCCTATTAACTTCAATCTCATTCTCTTGAGTCTGCTAACGTGACAGATCGCCATACACAAAATATACTGTGAAATTACTAATGGGAATGTTGCTTTTATTTTCATTAGATTCTTTCCAATGTGTGTGACATAATTTTACAATATTAATGATTAAACATGACTGGATGATGTAAAGATGTGACAGCCGTGTTCATATACAGATATGGTGATGATTTTTGGGTGCTTGCATTCAATAAAATATTTGGTTACACTTTATTTTAATGTATCACTGTTAAAGTGTAATTATATATTTAAGTAGTGAGTAATATTAAGCAACTACATGTACTTACTATAGGGTTAGGGTAGCATTAGGATTTGGTTGAGGGTTAGGTGCATGTAATTATTCATAATTTACTGTAATTACTATGGTAAGTTCATGTAACATATGTAACAAGGACACTGTTAAATAAAGTGTTATCAAATACTCTTGCAATTTTTATCATATGGAAACTAACCCGCTCAAGCAGTTTGTAGAAGCGGGTCTGAACCTTAGACTGGATCTGTTAATGGAGCCGTGGATTATGTGTCTGACTGTGAAGTTCTGCTGATCTGAGCTGTAGATCCTGAACTGAGAGACTGAAGAGTGTCATTGTTCTCTACAGGTTGTATGGTTGTGGTGTTACAGAAGAAGGCTGTGTTGATCTGACTTCATCTCTGAGATCAAACCCCTCACACCTGAGAAAACTGAATCTGACTGGGAATAAACTAAGTGACTCAGGAGTGAAGCTGTTCTCTGATCTGAAGAAGGATCCACATTATAAACTGGAGACGCTTCTGTGAGTAGAGATGATTAAAACTGTTCATATTTTAAATGAAAGTTAATTTGGTTTCTTCTTAGTTTACTTTCCTTGTGATGGTGAATTACACACTATAAACATGTTTAATAAGAGTTTGTGCATTTAGTTTATAGCAACAATTAAATATCTTCAAGTTTCTTTTTATTTCAAACAATTCAATATTTTGCTTTTATCGTTGTCTTTTTATCCCTAAATGTATTTTGAGAGAATGTTAATTGCAATAAAAGATAATGGTAAATATTGATCACTAGTTTCTTTATCAGAAATAAAACTGACCCAGTGACACAGAAAGAGGACAGTCATACAGGATTATAGAGAAGGTTCAAGGGTCTTATTCATGGGGACTTAGAAGCAAAATCAAAATCTGAATGTTTAAAAACAGATTTAACAATCGTGTATCACAATATTATATTATAATCTCTCACTTATTCATGTAAGTAGTTTCTTTTAGTCGTTCTAAAGTTGATAATGCAATGTCGCACACATTTGACCATCTGTGTTTTACTTACAGGTTTTAGATGTTAGTCTGACCTTCTCTGGATCAGCTGATGGACATTACAGAGCCGTTACACACACACACACACACACACACACACACACACACACACACACACACGTGTTTGTGTAACTTTACTGAATGATCTAATCCTTCATCCAAAGTCAAACCAGGAAACCTTCAACCAGATGAACTGATAAATATTCTGGATGTTCAGATCCAATCTGACCTCTGACCTGTAACGCCTGAATCATAATCATCACTGTTCACTCATTGGCCAGAGGAGAACTGAGCGACTGAGTCTGGTTTCTGCCGAGGTTTTCTTCTCCATTCTGTCACTGATGGAGTTTGAGTTCCTGCCACTGTCGCCTCTGGCTTGCTCAGTTGGAGACACTTAATATTCAGCAATATTATTGATCTGCTGCATTGACTCCATTATATGAGAACTGAACTGAGCTGGACGATGACATCCCTGTTTTCTCCAGAGCGGCTGTATAAATAAAATTACTCAATCAATAACTTTTTTTACAACAGAAATGAATCAACACTGAACTTAAACTGGACTATGAGATTATTTTCTTCTAGATCTGCTGTACAGCTGGAACAAACTTTGTTGCATTATTTTCCTGTTATCTCTGTAAAGCTGCTTTGAAAACATTTCTATTGTAAAAAGCGCTGTATAAATAAAGATGACGACTTTTGTTTCTACAGAAGTGACATTTATACTGCAAACGCTCTACTACAAACTTCTCCATATATAATATTTATTTAATCACTTATTCAGCCAACATATTCACATGCCTTTGATTATTATAACATTCACAATTAAATCTATTGCATTTCATTTATCGCCTCTTTTAAATGAAAAAATCATTCTTTATTTTTTTTATTCATAATCTATAGACACATTTCAGTAATAAAATGGTTAATAGAGTTTTCATTTTCATTTAGAGTTGCAGAATATAATTCCATATGCTGTCTTTAATCTATTGCCAACTCCACATTAAATCTTCTGTATGAATGATGAACTGTATTCTATTATAAGTCGATTCACAGTCAAAGATGAAACTCAGAGTCCAGCTGTGTGTCCATGAAGAGTGACCGTTCTGGACAAACCAGTGAAATCAACAGATCTGAGGAACATCGTTAAGACATTTTTATTAGCGTTTACAATCTCCTGCACCAGCAATATATAACACAGAGGAGGAGTTTACCTGAGAAGGAGAAGGAAGAGTTTCCAGCTTCAGTGAGACAAAATAAGAGACACACACACACACACGACAATATAGGCGCTGCTGTCCCTTTTTACACAAAGCCTCTGTGTTCACATCAAAACACAATCCTGTATCAATAATTGTCCCCAGATATTTATTTATTCCACCTTCTCGCTCTTAATAAATGTGACTTGAGAAGAATGCATTTGTGTTCTAGAGTCAAATATGTCTTTTTTCTTACATTAAGCTGTTAAAAGGTGAAACTAATATATTATATAGACTCATTACATGCAGAGTGAGATATTTCAAGCCTTTATTTGTTATAATTTTGATGATTATGGCTTACAGCTTATGAAAATATGCTAAATTTCTGAGATTTTGAATTTGGGGGTTTCATAAGATGTAAGCCATGATCATCAAAATTATAAATAAAGATGTGCAGTTGTAGTGAATTCCTTAAATTGTAAGTAATAAATTAATGGAATTATCTGCATAGTGAGTGATGTCATGGTGAGTGATGATGACATGGTGTGTGATGTCATGGTGTGTGATGTCATGGTGTGTGTGATGACATGGTGACGTGTGTGATGACATGGTGTGTGTGATGACATGGTGTGTGTGATGACATGGTGTGTGATGTCATGGTGTGTGTGATGACATGGTGTGTGATGATGACATGGTGAGTGTGATGACATGGTGAGTGATGATGACATGGTGTGTGATGACATGGTGTGTGATGTCATGGTGTGTGTGATGACATGGTGTGTGATGATGACATGGTGTGTGTGATGACATGGTGTGTGTGATGACATGGTGTGTGTGATGACATGGTGTGTGTGATGACATGGTGTGTGTGATGTCATGGTGTGTGATGATGACATGGTGTGAGTGATGACATGGTGTGTGATGACATGGTGTGTGATGTCATGGTGTGTGTGATGACATGGTGTGTGAGATGACATGGTGTGTGTGATGACATGGTGTGTGTGATGACATGGTGTGTGTGATGACATGGTGTGTGTGATGTCATGGTGTGTGTGATGACATGGTGTGTGATGATGACATGGTGTGTGTGATGACATGGTGTGTGTGATGACATGGTGTGTGTGATGACATGGTGTGTGATGATGACATGGTGTGTGTGATGTCATGGTGTGTGTGATGACATGGTGTGTGATGATGACATGGTGTGTGATGATGACATGGTGTGTGATGTCATGGTGTTCGGATGACATGGTGTGTGTGATAACATGGTGTGTGTGATGACATAGTGTCTGTGATGACATGGTGTGTGTGATGACATGGTGTGTGTGATGTCATGGTGGGGACTTTCAATTATGTCCACCAAGTCTCTTGGCTGAGTGACACAATTGAGAAATAATAAACTAGAACAACTCTACCCAGAACTGAACATACAAAAATGATACTGATCGCAAAATAAGCATGACAGAAGCGAACGTTTACTAAAGACGATTACATCAATATTTCACCATTGTTTTACAATATCAAATTTAACAGTGACAGCAATTTATTAATTTGTGTCAGAAGTGCACATCAGTCGTCCTGAATCAGACTATTGACCATTTCACATAAGAAGAGGACAGCTGCGCCTGCTTCCATTTATTTGTGATCACAAGAATGCATAAAATAACTCTATTAAGGCTTTTAAGTCTAAAGATTTACATTTAGAACAATTTTGATGAAATATCATATTTACATCACATCACATTTACGAGCATTTAATAAATAAAAACAATAAATATTTAAGAATACGCTCCTGTTCTGTCATTATTTTGTACCAATGTTTGGCTTAGTCTTATGTAACTTTATTACTTTGAGTTTGATCAACTTAAACCATTTAAGGCAATCGGTTTCCTCAAAACATTTAAGTAACGATATAGTTGTTAAGACTTAGTTAGATTTATTACCTTAATTCAAACTAAATGAATAAAATTAACCTTAAATATTTAAGTTTATTTTACTCTAAATATTGACAAAACCAACACTAACATATAAGTGAATTTAACTCAGTGTATATATATATGAGTTTACAGTTCTCTTAAATGGTTTAAGGCGATCAGTTTCCTCAAATGGTTTGAGTTGCCGTAACTCATCGGTTTTACAATACACTACAGCTTTTTGGCTTTTAACAACATGTGTGATGAAAGGAAAGATTCTCAAAACTTTTAAAGCAGGAAAAGTTATTTATTAAGTTACACATTTAAATATACAGACAAACGAATGGAACAACTGTATACTTTATAGTAAATATTAAATAAATTTTACAGTGCTTTGCTTAATTTGCAATATTCCTTCAAGTCACAAACAGTGCAAAAATTACAATATCTGCCCTCATAAGACATAACTTCTCACATTCACACATATCTGATAATAATCAGCAACTTCACAGTCACAGTGAGGTAATAAAAAAGACTTATCCTTAACATAATTAATTTGGTATATCATAAACAATGCGACTGTAAAGTCCACCAGACATTGAGCTGCTTCTAAATTGTTAAGATAAATAATACAAAAAAGTAACAAAACTACAATATTACCAATTCCACTTCAAAATACATAATTCAAAAATATATTAATATGTACAAAAGTGGTTATGAGATTTATAAAGCAGCTACTGTAGTTCCTTTAAAAAATGTATAGTGTTTTTTTCTCAAAACACATTGTTTTAATCAGGTACTCAAAAATTGCACAATGGCGCCCCCTGCTGTGCGGAGCGGTTGTGCCAAAATCATTCTTTTAAAAAATGATTTTATTAAAACATTATAAATATTCAAAAGCTTATTATTAAGAAAATACGTTTTTATGCTTTTTAAAATGAGTAAATTGTATATATTTGATTAAATCAAGTGATGGGGATGGACAAGGCAACAATGCTAAACAACATGTAAAACAATGTTGGCTGAGAGGACAAAATGTTATTTTCCTTTTCGCCGCATCTTCTGTCTAGGAGCGCATTAATGCACGGACGTCCACGGCTGAAGCCCAGAGTGAACCTAGCTCCTCAAAAATAATATTTTTAAAGGGGTCCTATTATGCTTTCACTTTTTCAACTTTAGTTAGCGTGTAATGTTGCTGTTTGTGCATAAAAAAGATCTGCAAAGTTACAACGCTCAAAGTCCCCTACACAGGGAGACATTTTATTTAACAGAATCCACTTTTCAAGAACGACAACGAACGGCTCGTTTGGACTACAACACGTTTTTTCCCCTGATCTAAAGAAGTATATGTCATAATCATAATGTTCCTCATTTAAATAATCTCCAAGAATACACATAAAGTTGGCGAGGCCTGGTTGACTTGCATTAGAGAAGATGAAGAGTGCTGTCGCTGTTTTTTCCACCCTGGAAAACGTTTGTCCAAATGCTGACGGACTTAGAGAGGTTACATTTATGTTTAGCACTGTTCCTGAACATTATAACCTCAACATTTGTGCTACACATTTTACGGAGAACAGCTTCCAGGAGAGAGTTTAATGCAGGCTATACGCACAAAAGCTTCTCTTGAAAGATGGAGCCATTCCCATTGTGTCGGGACAATATGTTGTTCATGATCACAACTTGTATGTCTTATTATTTGTAGTTGTGTTTTCTATTAACAGTTACAATTATAAGTTTGATGTAGTTGCTATGATGTAAAGCTTTGCCTCCGCTAGCCTGCTAACTAACATTAAAGTGATGTTGGGATGTTTTCTGTAGATGATGTTTTGTCCCGGGGCTCGATATGCCTGGATGACATGTTCAGGGGGACACTATCTCTCGACTGCACTGTCTCTATGAGTGTTCAGAACACCTCACAGTTTCACAGCAGAAAAGAGCAGATATTACACACTTTACACACATATTCTCCCATTACTTACAATCTCATGTGATAAATATTAGATATGTTAGATAAACTTTTTTCTTGAGCTAGCATGAAAACTATATCCAGAGATTAAAAAAGACTTCTACACAAATGTGTGTGTTTTTCATCTGCAGATCTTTCCAGTAAAGAAGAGCAGAAAAGGCTCCGCTAATATTCTCTCCAGGATCTGAGCAGCTTTGACACTAGATGATGAATCCATCACCATCTGAGACCGATATGGAGATAAAACCTGCTGTGCCAAATCTAAATGAAAGCATGTGTGTATTTTGCACAGTTCTGATCTCAGACCTGAAGGCTGTTTAACAGTAATCTAGCGCCATCTTTACCCATGAAGCTCTTTAGAGATCAGATGCTGGACTACAGTATTACTGCTTCATGTCCACAAACACACTGATTCATCATCACAACCACAAGATTTAATACAAGGACGTTCTGTTGAACTGTTTTAATCAAAGGTTAAAGAGTTTTGGTTTTATAGACATGGGAAGGGAATAACATTAAGTAAGGTTAATTTTCTGAAAATAAACAGTTAAAAGTAAAAAAAAAAAAAGATTTTGTTTGTGTTTTTTCATCAGTCGTCCAAGTGCTGTAAATAATGTTCTTTCTTTGTGTGACTGTATATATGTAAGAATCTAGTGGCAAACAAAATAATGGACACAAAGAAATAGATCTCATACACCAGAGAAACAAGCGCGCAGAATCTTTAGAATAATGTCTGTTTTTGCGATCGATGATTACTGATCTCTCTCTCTCTCTCATATATATATATATATATATATATATATATATATATATATATATATATATATATATATATATATATATAACTGAACTGTTTATGAACTGGATCTGCTGGTTTTCCTATTCAAACTGGTTTGGCAACTTATGCCTCCATAAGTGAAAGTGTTTTCACTGTGTTTCAGAGATTTACCGTGCGTAAAATTTTTCCTCAGAAAAAAACTGCATCAAAGTGTTTGATAATAATATTTCTAGTTGCCGGAATTGACATTGTGGGGAACCAGTTGATGAGAAACCATGAACATGTCAGGAACCAGTAACCTAACAGTGTAATCCAGGAGAGTGAACATTAGTCAGGTGAGCTGCTTTACTTCCTCATTAACTTCACAAACCAGGAAATACTTTCTTGAAGTATTAAGTATTTAACTTATCAATGTTTTGGGTGGGGTTAGACATAAAGGTCAATAATTTTAAAAAATGGCATTAATTATCAGTACAGATTGGTAAATCATCACAACTTTCTACAAGCCACAAGTAAAAAAATAAGGTAACCGATAAATGACGTGTAGTTTACATATTTGAATTACTAAAATATAAGTACGGTAGATGAGGGAGTTTGTACATTTTTACCTTACTGTCGGTAATGTTTATGTCTCAAACTTTGTTATATTTTATATAATTTCTGAGTACGTAATTGTGAGCTCTACTGTAATGATGTGGCGGACTCAGAGGGATCCATTTGCAGCTTTTATTTAGAATGGTCAACAGGCAGGGTCAAATAGCAGCAGACAGAACAACGGAGAGAACACAGGGCAGATCGGGGTCACAGGCAGAAGTCGAGGCAGGCGGCAAACGGCTAGGTCCAATAAGCAATCCGGGTCAAGGCAGGCGGAGAACAATCAGAGGTCGGTATAAACAGTCCAAGATCAGGAACAGAACAGCAGACAGAGAAAAACACTTGGAATTGAAAGCCGGGGCAATGCAATACTTCGCAAAGAACTTGAGTGTGAATGAGGTTTATATGGGTGAATGTGGATGAGCTGCAGGTGTTTGTGTAATCAGTCCCAGGTGAATGAGATGATGAGTGCTGATGAGTCCGGGCAGTGAGCAGTGGTGGAATGTAACGAAGTATTTGTACTTCGTTACTGTACTTAAGTAAATTTTTACGTATCTATACTTTACTTAAGTAAAAAAAATAATGCATACTTTTACTTTTACTCAAGTAGATTTTTCAGCAATTATCTGTACTTTGTACTCCACTACATTATTAAAATGCGTGTCGTTACATCCTTCCGAATCTCTTGCATAAAATGTTTTTGGTCGACTGACGTTTTGGCGTTGCTGGCCAATGCACGTTGAAACAGATCGGAGAACTGATTGGTCAAAGAACTCACGCGCTCAGCGCGCGTTTTGAAACAACACAACACATTGCTTGCATGTTTTAAGAGAAGCACTCACCTCACCCTTGTCAAATTTAGTTTGGTGCTTATTTTTGTCTCATTCTAATGTGTTATACATTAGGGGTGTAACCAGTGGTGTAGTCTAGTTTTTTGTAGTGAGTATACTGTGACCCCCCCCCCCCCCCCCCCCCCGAACCCGTCTCATCACCCCATAAGCACCACCACACTCACTAATGCATACAGTATGCAACGACATGTAATTGAGAGCATTATGAGACTAAGTGTTATCAACATGTCAATTTATTATAAGCAACACAAGACTTTAACAGCCAATGACATTTACAGCTGAGGAGACTGGACTGATTTTCTACATTTAGCCTTAGATGTTATATGAATATGGTCCCTGAAGCACAGGTTTTATCAGTTGACAATAAAAAAAATAAAAATAAAACATTATAGGCTCAAATACAAATTTACTTTTAGAAATGGTGCTTTTGAAAGAAAATTGTGTTATTGTTTTGGCAAGTTTACTGTTTAAATTAAAACATGTATGAAAACTTGTGTGATATTCCTTTTTAAAATAAGTTTTAATAGATTTCATCATTATTATTATTTTACAGTACATTTTACTGTGCAATTTCTTTCATAATTTCTTTGAGTTTATACCGAACTTTTATTTTGACAGGTTGTCGTAAAGACATTACAGTTTCTGTGTGTGTATGATACGAATGAATGGCGATAGTTTTATCAAATGAAATGGTGAAATTCTCATGAAGTGACTCACAGCAGCTCTGTGATGAAGTTCATGTGTCATGTGTAGCTACATCATGTCCTCATAGCTACAGTGAAGCGCTGACACAAGCACGCGCTTGCTTCAGTGTGTGTGTGTAGAGCACACATTGAGCGCTCATTCCCAGAGACGCGTTGAACAACTGCAGTCTCTTTGAGTTTTTAATATTCACGCGATTT
Organism: Phoxinus phoxinus; assembly: GCF_949152265.1. Lineage (NCBI taxonomy): Eukaryota > Metazoa > Chordata > Actinopteri > Cypriniformes > Leuciscidae > Phoxinus > Phoxinus phoxinus. Next base: position 31,040,737 of record NC_136894.1, on the reverse strand, counting down.
GATCGGTGTCCATTGCTAACACAGACGCGGTGAATTTATGAATGAAAGTGTGAAAGTTCTGTCACAAAACGAAGTTGTTACGTTTCCTCACGCTTTTTTTAGTGGGTATACGGAAATACTTGGCATTTCCTAGTGGGTATACGGCGTATACCTGCGTATCACGTAGACTACACCACTGGGTGTAACGGTATGTATTCGTACCGGACCGTTTCGGTATAGGACTTTCGGTGCGGTGCACATGAATGCAATCTTTCACGTGAATTAGGCTAGTTGTGTGCGGAACATATTCCGAGTTTCCACACGAACATTAAGTGTCGGAAGTCTCCGCGTTGCACTTGAGCGCGCACTGTACAACTGTACGGGCCGGGTTCGGACAAATATTTAGATATGTTCAGCTTCGGCTCGGGCTCGGTCACATCAGCGCGATAAGGCATTGAACATTTTACACTTAAAACAGCTTATGTTGGTAGCCAATGTGCCTGATGCTTTCACTTGATGCAAACGTTCGTTTTTGTGATTAAAATACATGCAAAATATGACCATAACATCTGTCTTCCTGTGTGCGGAAATTTGTTTATGTTGCTGTGACAACGAAACACGCGCCTGTGTTAAGAGCGCTTGTTGCTCCGTGCGCGCTGATGCGATCATCTGTTGACATTTCCAAATGCCTTTCAGTTGCTTAATAAAAGCAGGCTTTCCACACAAACAAACGTACGCGTGTCATTAGTATGAGGAACAAAAATGGGATTTTAACTGTCGGTTTCGGGTCGGGCTCGGACATAAATATCTTTATGCCTGTCGGGCATTTTTTTTCTCTCTCTCCTCTCGCTAGCTAGTGTCATGGCCAATATTGGTTTGAGAGTATTTTATTTAGTGGAGAACTTTGCAGCAGTATTTTATTTATTATTCTTTTTTATTTATTATATTTAATTAAAAAGTGTGTTTAAAAAAATGTAAACAAATTGTAAAAAAAAAAGTTTATAGTAAACAACCAGCAGTTTAATGTTTTGCATTTCTTTCCCTTAGCCTACTGTACCGAAAATGAACCGAACCGTGACTTTAAAACCGAGGTACGTACCGAACCGTGATTTTTGCATACCGTTACACCCCTATTATACATTAGCCTAATGCTTTTGGATTTTCTGTAATCAATGGAGTATAAGCCTCAAATGCAGTTTTAGCTACATTTTCCCCATGCAGGCCAAGGTAAAGGACTAAAGCAACTGTTGTTGAGCAGAATAAACTGGTCATACAAATTTGATTAAAGTGTTCAGAATAACACTCACCTGTGTGCTTTTGAGGGTTTTTTTTTTACTGCTCTTAATAGTATAGTAAAAATAAAATAAATTGTATGTCATAATTGGCTTAGCTTAATTAATATTTAATGAGTAATAAGTAAATAACCAGATTTTTACAGTGTGTCAGTATTGCAGAGAGCTTGCACAACAACCCTTTCCAGTACACAATAAAATTGTTTGTGATTATTACAATTGAACAGCCCAGACATCGAGACAACTGATTGTACTTTTACTTAAAAAAAATACTTTAAAGTAAATTTAAAAGTATGTACTTATGACTTTTACTTAAGTAAGATGTTGATGTAGTAATTCTACTTTTACTTAAGTATATATTTTGCAGGGTAATTGTACTTTTACTTAAGTACTAAACTTGAGTACTTCCTCCACCACTGCCAGTGAGTGTGGGAAATGTAGTTTGTGAGGAAGTGATCAGTCTATTGTGGAGCGCCCTCTGGTGGCTCTCGAGTGCACTCCAGCTGGTAATCGTTACATCTACATTGTGAAGTATAAAGACTGCTGTTGTTAAAACCTCCTTCACACACAGCTGAGAGTGACATCAGACGCTGTGGGTCGAAATAATAGTTATTGAAAATCAGGGACATCAAGTTACAAAAAAATTTCTTTATTTTGTTAATCAAATTAACTGAAATATATACTATTAATAAAATCACCCCATTTCATATTTATTCATTTAATTATATGCATTTTAATTTGAACATTTTTGTTTTTAAAACAGCAAACGAGTTGGAAGAAATCTTGAACAAATATCAAGAGTGCTGTTTTTACAAACTCACTTTAGGTAATGTCAGTTTTATTACTAAACAAATAGGAAATCTTTTATTTTAAAACAGTTGGAAAAAATCTTAAACAAATATCTGCTAGTGTTAGTCAGATTCACAGATGTAATAAATTGTGGTTTTACAGTAAACTGTCCCATTTATACAATATCTCTAGTGTTACAAACTTCCCAGTCTGTTCAGCCGAGATATTTCTGTTTTAAACACACACAGATGAAATACTGGTGCAAACGTGACATATCTGACTGAATGTGTGTTTCTGATCTCTTACTCGAGCTTCATGAAGACTGAATGAATCATGGACGATACACACACATTCAGAGATGGAGATTCTTCTCCAGGATTCAGGTACTTCAATCTTCATATGATCTTAATGTTATAGAAGACTCATGTTCTGCACATAACAGGGTGTTGTGTGTGTTTGCCAGGGTTGGTATAGTGATCTGTTGTCTCTATCATATTCTGGTGCCGGATATACAGTAGTTGGAGACACCCAGAGTCTTTAAAGGGGTCATGACATGGTTTTTTTATTTTTTATTATTATGTTCCCTTAGGTGCAAATATAGTATTACTATAGTTTTTTTTACAAAAAACTTTTAAAATGTAGTGATTTATGACCTTTTCCGACCCTGTTTCTCATCCTCTGATTCACACAGTCTGTTTTGGGGGTGTTTCCCCTTTAAGTCAAGTCAAGTCAAGTCATCTTTATTTATATAGCGCTTTTTACAATACAGATTGTATCAAAGCAGCTTCACAGTGATAACATGAAAATAATACAAAAAATAATTTCATCATCATCCACCTTTAAGGCAGATCTATAATATTGTTGAATATTGAATGTCCCCAACTAAGCAAGCCAGAAGGTAAGGCAACAGCGGCAAGGAACCAAAACTCCATCAGGTGACAGAAGGGAGAAAAAAACCTTGGGAGAACCCAGGCTCAGTCGGGGGCCAGTTCTCCTCTGGCCAATGAGTAAACAGTGTATGAAGTTCAGAATGAATCAGAGTATTTGTCCAGTTCCGGTTGTTTGAAGTCAGAGTGGAGAGGAGGAGAGACTGGTTGACACTTCAGGTCAGCGGCGTCGTCGTCGTGTCCTGGCGCTGGTCCTTCATCAGATCTGGATACGGCCTGGTTCCGGTGGACAGCGGTAAACCTCGGGATAGACAGAGAGACTAATATTAGCGTAGACGCCGTCCTTCTTATGATGTACCAAGTACATCAGGATTACGGGAAGTGTTCCCGGTCCCGGCTGTTCTAAACTATGCAGCCTAATTATATAAGTCTATAATGTGTTATGTGTATGCTAGGCTGAAGAGATGTGTTTTTAGTCTAGATTTGAACTGACAGAGTGTGTCTGCTTCCCGGACAATGGTAGGAAGACTGTTCCAAAGTTTTGGTGCTAAATAGGAAAAGGATCTACCGCCAGCAGTCGATTTTGATATTCTAGGTATTATTAACTGACCGGAATTTTGAGATCGCAGTAGACGTGAAGGACTATAATGCGTTAAGAGCTCGCTCAAGTACTGCGGAGCTAAACCATTTAGTGCTTTGTAAGTGATCAGCAATATTTTAAAATTTATCCGATGTTTAATAGGCAGCCAATGCAGTGTTGACAGAAATTTAAGAGTTCAGTGTTAACGCCCACTGTTATGATTGGCTAACGTCAGTGCCTATGCATCAATTATTAACGCCCCCAGCCACAACATTTGCGGATTCAGCGGATTTAAAAAGTAGTTTAAAGTTTTAAATACATTACTTACAGTTTGCGTCGTCGTTGTTGAGCCCAGAATAGTCGGCAAGGACTTATCTTTGAGCAACAGTTATCTGGCAAAGCCAGCATCATTTTGGGATTTGTTCTCAAAACAGTCATCCTTCAAATGTATAGAACAAACGCTTTAACTAACACTGCCGTGACTGAGACGTCCGCAAACAATAAAGTGCATCCATTTTTCCCTGACGTCTGGATCTTTCACAGCGTATTCAGAGATGTTGTTTGTCCACAGCCAGGAACAGCACATCTGCGGCATCGTCATTTCCCTGTACACAGACCCACTCGCTGTCCGTCGACTGAACACTTGTGAGGCATCGTCACGGTACGAAGTGACGTACCAGCGTTTGCATATGACCGCCTCCAGCGCAAGGCAACTACGCTTTAAGCGCAAGGCAACTACGCTCATTTCGTATCATTGTCGCGGTACGTCGTCATTCGTATCATTGTCGCGGTATGTCGCGGGCGCGACAATGATACGAAATGAGCGTAGTTGTCTTGCGCTTAAAGCGTAGTTGTCTTGTGCTGGAGGCGGTCATATGCAAACGCTGGTACGTCACTTCGTACCGTGACGTCACTTCTTACCATGGATCCAGAACGAGCTGTATTTAGAGCTTGATTAAATAAATGATTCGTTTATAATGGGGAGGACGTCTTAAGCTATGAAACTTGCAGGACGTTTTAATGGTACAAAGACCTCTTATATACCAAAAGATCAAGGCAAATTTGGTTTCTCATGTCATGACCCCTTTAAACACTGTCCAAAGACACACAGATACAGTCGACAGATAGATGATATATGACATTATCCTTGGACAGTCTCATCACGCTTCAACACACTGTCTTAAAGGAGAACTCCAGCGCAAAATGAACCTTTGGTCTAATTACACATTGTTACCTAGTCAACCGTTATCTGAGATTTGTTTTCATGATTATCGAATGTAAATAGTTTTATCTCTAAAAACAGTTTAGCCTATAACGCTAGTATAACGCTAGTATATGGGGCATGGAGTAATGACAAATAAAAATCGCTTGTTAATACCACTAACAAGGCTCAAAATAGCCCCACACTAACACGGCAGCATAATGAGGGTCCCTACCTTCAAACCGAAGCATTGAGAACTTTGACAGTGTCCAGACAGTTTAATAAGAAGATATTTTATACATACAGTCAACTTCACGTATACAAGCAGAAGCCGTCTTAGAAAAACAGACTCGATCAGTCGATCAACGAACCACCGATCCAAATGCGCTGAACTGTGTAGAATCTCATATGGTCCAGCGCATTTAGATCGGCGTTTCGTTGATCGACTGATCGAGTCTGTTTTTCTAAGATGGCTTCTGCTTGTATACGTGAAGTTGACTGTATGTATAAAATATCTTCTTATTAAACTGTCTGGACACTGTCAAAGTCCTCAATGCTTCGGTTTGAAGGTAGGGACCCTCATTATGCTGCCGTGTTAGTGTGGGGCTATTTTGAGCCTTGTTAGTGGTATTAACAAGCGATTTTTATTTGTCATTACTCTATGCCCAATATACTAGCGTTATACTAGCGTTATAGGCTAAACTGTTTTTAGAGATAAAACTATTTACATTCGATAATCATGAAAACAAATCTCAGATAACGGTTGACTAGGTAACAATGTGTAATTAGACCAAAGGTTCATTTTGCGCTGGAGTTCTCCTTTAATAGACAACCTTTTCATGTGGGATTTATTTTCATGTTAACTCAGCCAAGTTGATTCCTGTATCTATTATCTATCTACCATTATAAAGCGCTGCAATGGCAGGAGTCGAGCAAAGGATCAGGTCTCCTCTCACACTGATCCAGAGCTTCAGTCCTGATGTTTGACGGACAGAGAACCGCATTTGAAAAGTGCTGAGCTTAAGTAACTATATTTGTAATTAGTTACTTTCCACCTCTAGATGTAGTTGGTACCCTGAGGGTCTCATCTCATGCAGGGTCTTTGTACACTTTCCTATTAAAAGAGCACACATCTATGTAAATAAACAGGTGAAAGCAGTATTGTTCACTGTAATCACTCTTCAACATTTTCTGAAGCTTTTCTGCATCTGGATGTAAAAAAAAAAACCAAAAAAATCCCAAAAATGAACTCTTGTCTGTTTTCTATTGAAGCCAAAGCTGCAGACAGAAATCAAACCCACAGGAGTCCAGCTGTGTGTCCATGAGGAGTGACCGGTCTATGGGGCAGCCAATAGCATTTAAAGGAAAACACACATCAACTGATCTGAGGTACAACATTTTGTCTAGAGATACTAGATCAGTTCTTCCCAGATCTTCTCTGGAGCCCCTAACACAACCACTACACATTTTTGTTTGTCTCTGTAACGAGGTATGTTGTTATGGGAAGAAGGAGGCGGGAACCGGCGAACATTTAACACTTTAATAAATAAAATAAACAAATACAAAATGAAAGTATATGCCAGCAGCCCCTCGCGGACGACTGCTGGCTACAGAAACAAAACACAACATAAACTCAGGCCTGTTCCTCTCTCGATCTTCTCTGTCGTCGCTCCTCCTTTAATGCTTCCGCTTCTCCGTGAGAGATACGAGACCGGTGCCGTCCTCTCACGTCCCTCAACCTCGTCCTGCTCGCCACAGTCTCCCTCATTAAACCCCTGTTTCATCTTATCAGCTCACTAGTAGAGACTGCAAGACCTGAATAGACAGATGGATGGATAAATGTAGATAAACCTCATATAGAGAACCAATCTATCCATGTAAAATTAACTATATCTTTTCGGTAACGCTTTAGATTACAGCCCGGAAAGTACTGCGTAATTAAAATGAAATTACAGTGTAACTTTCAGTAATTACAGTGTACCTATAAAGTACTTACGTGTAAGTATAGGGGAACAATATGTAAAGTCTTGGGAATAAAGGGGTAACAACCAGGAAAAATATATATATATTTAGGCAAATTATTTATAATGTAAGTATTTTAGAACTATGGGGTACTTATACTATAGTAACTTATACTATACTTATACTTTTGGGAGCATTTTAGCGAGTAAAAACATCACCTACAGAAGTAAGAAAAATACCAAACATTTAAACATTTTAAACTGTGTAGACTATCTCTTCAGACCAACTGTCACCTGCACGTGCATGAGAGGGTTGAGTTCACGCTTGACAACTTAAAAGAGTGACCGTGACGTAAGCGCGCCGAGAAACCGAATGTCGATTAAAAAAAAAAAAAATTATTAATGCTCACAACAAAATACAAACAATTACACATAATAATAATGAAAAACAAACAATACAGAAGGACAGAGACGGCAGTTCTCGCGCGAGTTTCACATCTAACTCCCGCGAGAACGTAACGCTTGAAGCTTCACCAAACGCGAAGCCAAGCCGACTCTCATGCACTCGCTGGTGACAGTTGGTCGGTAGCGAATAGATGAGAGTAAATTATGAGAACATTTCTGCGTGTACTGTATTCTCTTATAATACATAATACAGAATAGCAAAAGACTCCTTCTTAAGATTAGGCTAATCAATGGAATGATAGAAAAAGAAGAAGAGGAACAAGAGGAGGAGGAAGCCATGCAAGAGAAACAAAAAAGGACAAAACGTAGCCTACTTTCTGTCAGGACTTCAGTATTTTAAATGAAAAGATGATTTAAAAAAAATGAATAAAGAATAATAAGTGTAATATGTTGTAAATCTGTTTTGAAATAAGTTGTTTTTCAAATAAAGGTTTCCAAATGATATCAGATTGTGTGTATACATGTGTTTTTATTGTACTTACCCTGTAACTACATGAAACAAGAGGGTAAGAAGCACCACTTTAATTTACAGCCCGCAATGTCATACTTACCCTGTAACTACATTAGTTCATGAAACAAGAGTATATTTCCCCAGCATTTAAAAAAAAAAAAGTTGCCTTAAAATAACTTAATCAGTGCACCTTTGCAATAATAACAAATGAGCCTACTTTATAAATGCACTGATATATACTCCGTAATTAGAAAAAAGCCTTTATGTATTTTTATACACTATTATTACAAAAAGGTGCAGTGTACTCGCTAAATTGCTCCCAAAAGTAAGATTGTATTATAGTATAAGTACCCCGTAGTTCTACTTACAGTATAAATCATTTGCCTAAATTTGTTATTTTCCTGGTTGTTACCCCTTTATTCCCAAGACTTTACATATTGTTCCCCTATACTTACACGTAAGTACTTTATAGGTACACTGTAATTACCGAAAGTTACACTGTAATTTCGGTTTAATTACGCAGTACTTTCCGGGCTGTAATCTAAAGCGTTACCATATTTTCTTGTCTGTATTCTATTGAAGTCGATTCCACCAGCAGAGATCACAGGAGTCCAGCTGTGTGTCCATGAAGAGTGACCGGTCTATGGACAACATGACATTTAAGAGAAGACAAAAATCAACTCAAATGAGGTACAACATTTCTGTCTAGACAGACTCATCCTGATAGTAACTCACTGTACCCAGACTATCCATTATAAATAATATATAAAGTAAATAGTGACTAGCAACCAGTGTTGTTTTTGGCAGCCCTTTTAGGTTTAGTCTTTTTGACGAAAATGCTTTTTAGTTTCAGTCACATTTTAGTCACTTATAAACTTGATAGTTTTAGTCAAGTTTTAGTCGACGAAAACGCAAAAAGGCTTTAGTCAAGTTTTAGTCGACGAAAACGCAAAAAGGTTTTAGTCAATTTTAGTAAAAAAAAGAAGAAGTAGTCTTTAACAAATTAATTTAGGTTAAAAAGTATTGGAAATGGGCTTAGGTTTGACAGGTTGCAGCAAGTGTTGCAATTCATAAAACAACAGTTAACCTTTAACCCTTTGCATAATAAACTAGACTTTCTGAATAATTCGATTGGTTGGGTCCTTACATGCGCTTCGTGAGGCACACACGCACACTAGCACACACACGCACACTAGCACACACACGCAAGGTCTCTCGCTCCCTTTCTCTGCCGTGCGCGCGCTACACATGCGCGCTCTTGCTTGCTCGATCTAATTCTGAAACTAGCGTACACTATGGGTACACATCATTATTGATCGTACAGAGGTCAAAAACTATCGTACAAATACGATAAATATCGTACGTCTGGCAACACTGGTTGTTGTGTGAAATCTGGTGCGCGGCAGCCGGGTGGGCGTACCCAAAACAACGATTAGAATGCGGCATTGCTGATACTTTTTTTTTTTTTAGCTCAAAATAGACCGATTTCATGCAAAATAGGCAGAAATTACATGCATTGTGAACGTCAGACTTATAATCATTTTTGTTCCATCTCGTCTCGTCAACGAAAACTCGAAAACGTCTCGTCATGTTTTAGTCACCTTAGAGCCATTTTTAGCTTGTCATCGTAACGTTATCGTCATAAAAAAAAGGTGCGTCAACGAAATAATTGCGTTATCGTCATCGTTGACGAAAACAACATTGATGTTCATATTCGAGAGATGGAGCCCTCTGGTGGCGAGTGGGAGGAACCACAGAGGCTTGATTCGTGACAAGGTTGTAATCTGTTAATCTTTTTGGTCCAAAGCAGATTCAAATCAAATCTGCTGAAGAAGTTTCAGTGTCTGTCTGAAGGAGCAGCAAAGCAGAGAAACCCAACACTCCTGAATGAGATCTACACAGATCTCTACATCACAGAGAGTGAAAGTGGAGAGATCAATAATGAGCATGAGGTGAGACAGATCGAGACACAATCCAGGAGAGCAGCAACAGAGGACACACCGATCAAATGCAATGACATCTTTAGACCTTTACCTGGACAAGACAAACCCATCAGAACTGTGCTGACAAAGGGAGTCGCTGGCATTGGGAAAACAGTCTCTGTGCAGAAGTTCATTGTGGACTGGGCTGAAGGGACAGAGAATCAGGACGTCCAGTTCATATTTCCACTTCCTTTTAGAGAGCTCAACTTGATGAAGGACAAAACACTCAGTCTTTCAGATCTTCTTCGTGTCTTTTTCCCTGAAACAAAAGAAATGGAAATATCCAGTGATGAATATAAAGTGTTGTTCATCTTTGATGGTCTGGATGAGTGTCGTCTGTCTCTGAACTTTAAAAGCGAAGTGAAACTGTGTGATATATCTGAACCAGCCTCAGTGGACGAGCTGCTGATGAACCTCATTGTGGGGAATCTGCTTCCCTCGTCTCTCATCTGGATCACCTCCAGACCAGCAGCAGCGGATCTCGTCCCCGCGGAGTGTGTCCATCGAGTGACAGAGGTACGAGGCTTCAGTGACCCACAGAAGAAGGAATACTTCAGGAAGAGAATCCGTAAAAAGCGATTGGCTAAAATAATCATTACACACCTAAACTCCTCGAGGAGCCTCCACATCATGTGCCACATCCCCGTGTTCTGCTGGATCTCAGCCACTGTTCTAGAGGAGATGTTGAGTGAAGCCGAGAGAGGAGAGATTCCCAAGACTCTCACTCAGATGTACACACACTTCCTGATCATTCAGACCAACATCAAACATGAGAAGGACTATGAGAAGAAGAGAGTGAAAGATGAAGACATGATTCTCAAACTGGGGAAACTGGCTTTCCAGCAGCTTGTGAAAGGCAACCTGATCTTCTATGAGGAAGACCTGAGCGAGTGTGGCATTGATGTGACAGAAGCATCAGTGTACTCAGGATTGTGCACTCAGATCTTCAGAGAGGAGTTGGGCTTGTATCAGGGGAAAGTCTTCTGCTTTGTTCATCTAAGTATCCAGGAACATCTAGCAGCTCTATATGCACACATTTACTTTACAAATGAGAACAGAAATGTGTTTGACAAAACCGAACAAAGTTTATTTTCTAAAATCTTAAACCAGAAGAAATATAATTCATTATCTGAGCTGCATCAGAGAGCTGTGGATGAGGCTTTACAGAGTAAGAATGGACATCTGGACCTTTTCCTGCGTTTCCTTCTGGGTCTCTCATTGGAGTCCAATCAGACTCTCTTACGAGAACTACTGACACACACTGGAAGCTGCTCCTACAACAAAGAGGAAACTGTTCAGCTCATCAAACTGAAGATTGAGGAGAATCACTCTCCAGAGAGATCCATCAATCTGTTCCACTGTCTGAATGAACTGGGTGATGATTCTCTGATGCAGGAGATCCAACATTATCTGAAATCTGGAAAAATAGGAGAAACACAACTCTCCTCTTCACAGTGGTCAGCTCTGGTTTATGTGTTGCTGACATCAGAGCAGAAGATGGATGTTTTTGAGCTAAAACAGTTTATTGGAGCACAAAATACAGCAGATGAAGTTCTTCAGAAGCTGCTGCCTGTGGTTAAAGAATCCAGATCAGTTCAGTAAGTCTGACAACAATCATTACACTGATAAAACATGATCATATTTATGATTTATAACCAAAGCAATACTGCAATAGGAGAAACTCATTTATATCAGTGTTTCCTGAACTTAGAGACTGAAGAGTGTCATTGTTCTCTACAGGTTGTGGGATTGTGGTGTTACAGAAGAAGGTTGTGCTGCTCTGACTTCAGCTCTGAGATCAAACCCCTCACACCTGAGAGAACTGGATCTGTCATGGAATAAAGTAGGAGATTCTGGAGTCAAGCAGCTCTCTGATCTACTGCAGGATCCTCACTGTAAACTGGAAATGCTCAGGTAATATTTTATAAAAGTCTCAACGTTGTCTGTATATACAAAAAAAGTTTACCATCAAGTAACTGAAAATTATGTTTAATCTTCATTGGATTCTTTCCAAAGCTTCTGAGGTCATTAAAAAAATGTGTATTGTTTCATGGTGCGTATTTCTAGACACATTTAACCTTATTTTGATTCTCAGGTTAGGGAAAGTACGTCAAATCTGTCCTAAATCATAAGCATCTGAATTTTCATACTCACAATCAGTCAGAAGACTTCTTCGTGGTCTGTTCAGTTCAGTTTTTTAGAAATCAAAGACTTTTGGCAGGCGAGATTTACAAGGCATACTTGTAACAGGACAATTGACCCTTCGCTAAGCCCCGCCCTCCTTAGTTACTGTTGCTTTCGCGCCTGGCACGTCTATTACAGTGTGTGTACAGCGGCGTCAGACATTGCCAAGGAGATAATTAGTCATTTTTGGCGAACAGGTGAAATATCTGAGAGAGCAAGACAAAAGGGACTGTAGTATGCATTCGAGGGATATATCCGCGACATAATATGCACCCGATTAGAGAATAATTTAATCAAAATTGAAGCTAAAGCCTATAGGCTTAACGTTACCAGCGCAGCAGCCACCTCATTCGCCGACCATTCACATGGGAAACACACAAATTGAGGAACAGCTATGTTCATGCACAGGGTAAGTGAAATGTGAAAATTAATTATAATCTAATAATTATAAATCAAACAGTTTATCCATAAATCTTGTGGAATAACACTTAACACCGGGAGAGCCGCGATCTGATTGGGGTAACGTTAACCTTAAAGTTACCCAGGAGTATTAGGCCGTCGATTAACAAAATAATTACTGGTAAATATATTTTAAAGTATATCAGTGAGCCTCCGTCTTGCCTTTAATCATCTTATTTTACGTTCAAATATATGCATATTTGCAATAGTGTCATGTCCCACACTGCTTGATCCACGCCAGCATTTCTCCCCTCGGCTTTTAGGTTTCTGCAAGGAAAAAAATTCCACCCCAGCGTCCAAACTTTTAGGATACCGGGTATCAGATTTGCACAATTCATACGCACAACGCTTCGGCATATTTCCCTTGCTCGAAAGCTTGCCAGACCTCCCGCGCGTAGTTACGGTTGCTAAGCCACGATTGGCCAGTGGCGGTTTTCGGGCGTGGCTTAGCGAAGGGTCAATTGCATATTTTCCACAACAATAGTTACAAGCATGATTGGATGATATGAAGAGGTAACGTCTCGGTTACATATGGTAACCCTCGTTCCCTGAGGGAGGGAACGGAGATGTACGTAGAGACCGGCTGATAGGAATCTCGCTATAGAGGCCAATCTACTTCGAGTGAAACTAAAACAAGCCAATACACATTGGTGTGCAATCATTTGTATCAGCTGTTCCGCCTCGCAGTGCGGGTATATAACTAGCAGCTGAAGTGATTGCACTTCAGTTTTTTGCTGAGGAGCCAAGCCTGAAAAAGCTGGCCGCCCCGGCGGGCAGCAGCAGATGTGGCGACAGGACGTACGTATCTGTTCCATCCCTCAGGGAACGAGGGTTACCATATGTAATCGAGACGTTCCCTTATCGGTCGGTCCAACTCGACGTACGTCGTGACCGATAGGAGAGGGCTTACTCAGAGTGTATCTGTCACTGTTGTTCCGTGATAACCCATACAGTGAGATCATTGGATAACACTGGGAAAGCATGCCCGATCCGAGGGAGGGGAAACACTGCGGAATCCACTTTCTTCAAAAAGTTATGTGGGGAATACATAAGGACTAGCCCGAAGGTTGTACTACATATGAGATAGTGGGTGACTTAGCCCAAGGGAAAGACACAGGCTTCCGTTAGGAGCAGCCATGGAGATATATACACATATGAGATCCCCGTAGGGTCACACATATGGAACCCAGCCTAGATCCGGTTCTCAAGGATTCAGCGGATAAGGGCCTGGTGCCAGATGCTCCGCCATGTCCGGGCCGAGGTTGTTTGGAGGACTCAACAGGTTGTTCACTCTGAAGCAATAAGGGTACTCAGTAGGGTGCAGCAAGCCGACAGAGGGGGTCTCTCAGTGTTTCTACCCGTCTAGGGTGAGAACACGGGAAGAGACCGGCTCTACACGTAGGCTATGGTATCTAGCGAACGTGTCAGGTGTCGCCCAGCCCGCAGCTCTACAGATATCTGTTAGCGAGGAGCCATGTGCCAGTGCCTCTCGTTGAGTGTGCATGCAACCTGAGCGGGCAGGGCACGCTTTGTGCTTGGTAAGCCAAGGCGATGGCATCCACTATCCAGTGGGCCATCCTCTGCTTGGAGACAGCCTTTCCCTTCTGCTGGCCTCCGTAACAGACAAAGAGCTGGTCTGAGGTCCTGACGGTTTGAGTTCTTTCCACGTACATGCGCAGAGCGCGAACGGGACAGAGCAAAGCCAGGGCTGGGTCTGCCTCCTCCAGGGGCAGCGCTAGCAAGTTCACTACCTGGTCCCTGAAGGGAGTGGCAGGAACGTTGGGCACATAGCCAGGCCATGTTCTTAGTACAACATGGTTGTCACCCGAACTCTAGGCACGATTCGTCGACTGAAAATGCTTGCAGGTCCCCTACCCTCTTGACTGAGGCCAGTGCAACCAGCAGCAAAGTCGTCATGGAGAGAAGCTTTAAGTCTGCTGGGGGCAGCGTCGCCGAATTGTCATCCGCAGAGAAGTCTGACCCACCCTTTGATGCAGTGATCGACAGCTGTTCATTGCAGGGAGTGCAGAAGGAAACGACTGGTACACACCTCGTGGATGGTCCAGCACGTTCTGTCGCCAGCTCTACTGGCTGTGGAGCATGGGAGGAATGAGGGTTCCTAGGGGGTTGGTTCCCTGCCTGAAGTAACCCTCTGAGGAGGATTGGATCGAGACAGAGACACGGGGAGTCCGCCCCTTTGCAGGAACAAGAGTCTCGACCGCAGCTCCGTGATGGTCATCTTTCCTCTATGGGTACATGACTCATCCACAAAAGCTGCCTCACCGTGTTCAAAGCCCAGACACACGTGGCAGCAATCGTGACCATCCCGTGACCCCAGGTAATGACCACATCCAGAAACACACAGATAGAAAGTCATCTTTAAAAAGACGCGTTTCTATCTGTGTAAGCTCTATTAGGGACTGCTCTCGCTGGTGCTGAAGCACGCAGGGGAAAGATCACCACGAACACATAGAAGAATGTGCACCTGTCTGTGCGCTGTTTCTCTCTCGCTGGTCTTACCAGCCGTGAAAACGGCTGTTGAGGGCTTTCACTGCGCACCTTACCAGCTGTGACAAAAAGCTTTTTTGTTTTTTTTTGTTCTGCACCAAAGTGGAGAGGTCCTGAAGAGGCTTGTCTCATTTCACAAAGCTGACTTGACAGGTTTTAAGAAAGCATCGAAGTGCTTGGCTCCGAAGCAAAAAGCTGATGTGCAATCACCCCAGCTGCTCATTATATATTCGCACTGCGAGGCGGAACAGCTGATTCAAATGATTGCACGCCAATGTGCATTGGCTTGTTTTAGTTTCACTCGAAGTAGATTGGCCTCTCTAGTGAGATTCCTATAAGTCAGTCACGACGTACGTCCAGATTTACCGAGCGATAAGGGAACAACTGCTTTCATATACAAATCTGTTAAGGAGAAAGAAGAAATTCATATTATGTAATTTACATCAGTGTTTGCTGGACTGAGAGACTGAAGAGTGTCATTGTTCTCTACAGGTTGTGGGATTGTGGTGTTACAGAAGAAGGTTGTGCTGCTCTGACTTCAGCTCTGAGATTAAACCCCTCAGACCTGAGACACCTGAGTCTGTCAAGGAATAAAGTAGGAGATTCTGGAGTCAAGCAGCTTTCTGATATACTGCAGGATCCTCACTGTAAACTGGAAATATTGTGGTAAGATTGTATACAATTTCCCAACATAGTCCTCTATTTTAATGGTACAGTAAATAATGATTGCCATACAAAAAAATAAAATGAATCTTTTGTGAAATTTCTAATGGGAATGTTGCTTTTATTTTCATTAGATTCTTTCCAATGTGTCTGACATCATTTTACAATAGATAGATAGATAGATTTTTATTTGTCCTCGAGAGGAAATTTGTTTCCACCATAGATGCGTACATAATACAAACACACATAGCACATTGAGAACATGACTACATAAACATATACAAAAAACAAGAAAGCATACCTGACGTATCAATGGCCGATTTCTTATGTATTTAGAGCTCGTATAGATACAGGAACAAAACTCTTGCTAAACTTGGCCTTTCTACACATCGGCATCCTATACCTGCGGCCAGAGGGCAGAATAATAAAATACTTGTGAAGTGGGTGTTCTGAGTCATTTAAGATTTTTTGTGCCTTTCACAACGTAAATGTCGAGACACTATTTGATAAATTGGGGGTAGGGATACCAATAATTTTGCTTGCTTAATTAGTTATCTTTAAGAATTTGTTCTTGTTGGTGACTGTAAGCATATGAAAAAAACAAATGGCACAATACATAAGGACTGGCTCAATAATACTGCGATACAGAAGCAAAAGAAGACGTGGCTGAACAGACAAGTGCCTAAGTTTACGAATAGCTGTCAGTTTTTTTTTGACAGCGTTTGTAAACCCCTAAAGTGTGCTGGTTGAAATTGAGATTTTGATCCAAAATAATGCCAAGATATTTGAAATGCTCTACTCTCTCAACTATCTCTCCGTTAATGATAATGCTAGAAGCATGGATTGGTGTTTTTGAGGTTCTAAAGACCAGTTCCTTAGTCTTTAAAATATTTAGATGCAGAAAGTTATCCTCACACCACATACTAAAATGTTCTGTAGAACGTTGATAGTCCAAAAAAGAGTCATTGTCCTCATTAAGCAGAGAAAGAATGGCTGTATCGTCTGCATATTTGAAGTAATGAGTAGTTGTAAATGGACTCTGACAGTCATTTGTGCAAAGAATAAAAAGGAATGGGCTAAGTACGCACCCCTGAGGGGCGCCAGTATTTAGGACAATGGTTGGTGATAATGCACTTGGGGTCTATTTGAAAGAAAATTATGGATCTAATTTGTCTATGGATCCAATATAGTAGATAGTAGATATATATGCTATATAGATATATAGATATAGGCCACATTTACACATAGCCGGGTATTTAGAGAAACGAATATTCCCCCCTCCGTTTTCAATAATAACATCGTGCACACAACCCGCATAAGTACGCCGTCGAGCGCCATCATAACTATGCCAAACCTATGGGCGGCAGTGTGGGGAGAAGGATAAAGCCATGCAAGCCAATCAGAATCCTCAGAACCGACAAGAGGGAACCTAAAACCCCGTTTCTCCCTGTTGACACGACAACATATAACCGGCGTTTTCAGAAATCTCCACTTTGGCCGGAGTTTTTAGAAATAATCGTTTTCTGGGATAAAAACGGCGTTTTCGTGTAAATGACAGGCCATAACGCAGAGAAATATCTGCGTTTTCCCATCGTATAAACGGGGCCATAGATAGTATAAACATGACTGGATAATGTAAAGATGTGACAACCATGTTCATATACAGATATGTTGATGATTTTTGGGTACTTGCACAAATAATGAATATTCGGTCACACTTTATTTTAAGGTGTCATTGTTACAGTGTAATTATATATTTAAGAGTAATATTAAGCAACTACATGTACTCACTATAGGGTTAGGGTAGCATTATGATTTGGTTGAGGGTTAGTTGCATGTAAATATCCAATCCAATCCAATCCACTTTATTTGTATAGCACAATTTAAACAAACAACAAGGTTACCAAAGTGCTTTACAGAGATACAAATATAACGCAAACATCATAAACACAAATAATATCAACAATGACAGCGACAACGAAGACCACAGCACCACTCATGGTGAATCAAAGGCAAAGGAATTAAAGAATAAAAATATGTTTTTAAACGAGATTTAAAAGTGTGAAGGGTGGGCGCAATTTTAATGTGCGGGGGTAAATCATTCCACAATTTGGGTGCAACTGCTGAAAACGAGCGGTTGCCTCTGGTCTTTAGCCTGGTCCTGGGCACATTCAGCCGCAGCTGATCACCAGACCTCAGCGACCTTGACGGAGTGTAAATATGCAGGAGCTCTGAAATGTACTGAGGTGCCAACCCATTTAGCGACTTAAAAACAAACATTAAAATCTTAAAATGTATTCTAAAATATACAGGGAGCCAGTGGAGCGAGGCCAAAATAGGAGTTATGTGTTCATGTTTCCGGGTTTCTGTTAACAGGCGAGCAGCTGCATTTTGGACTAACTGTAAGCGTGAAAGGGAAGTTTGGTTCACGCCAATGTAAAGTGCATTTCAGTAGTCCAAACGGATCGAAATAAAAGCATGAATCACTTGCTCAAAAATATTAAAAGATAAAACGGGTTTAATTTTGGTTAAAAGCCTCAATTGATAAAAACAGGATTTAACCACCATGTTTATCTGCTTGTCAAGCTTAAATTCACTGTCAATTTGAATGCCTAGATTCGTAATTACTGGCTTTACATATTGCTGCAGGGACCCAAGGTTTACGGGAGTGAAGTCACAGACCCGGCTGGGTCCAAACACAGTGATCTCAGTTTTTTCTTCGTTTAAATTAAAAAAATTAAAAGACATCCAGGTTTTAATATCCTTGAGACATTCAAGTAACGGAGTCAGAGAACCGCTTTCATCTCTTCTCAGTGGTAAGTAGATTTGCGAGTCATCCGCATAAAGATGGTAGGAAATACCATGTCTTTTAAAAATATTACCAAGAGGGAGAAGGTACAAGGAGAACAGTAGTGGTCCAAGAACTGAGCCTTGCGGGACTCCACAGAAAAGGGGGGCGATAGATGATGTAGAGTCACCAAGCTTTACAGAAAAAATTCGGTCAGATAAATACGATCTGAACCACTGCAGGGCAGTATCTCGGATGCCTATACAGTGCTCTAGGCGAGAGATAAGAATGCTGTGATCAATTGTGTCGAAAGCAGCAGTAAGGTCTAAAAGCACGAGAATAGCTGAGTCTCCACAGTCTGTAGTTAATAAAAGATCATTAAAAACTCTTAAAAGTGCAGTCTCAGTACTATGAAAAGCTTTAAAACCAGATTGAACATTTTCAAAAATACCATTTGCATCTAAATAGGATTGTAATTGTGCAAAAACAATTTTTTCTAAAATTTTTGAAATAAAAGGAAGCTTTGATATCGGTCGGTAGTTAGCTAAAATAGTAGTGTCCAGATTTTGCTTTTTAATAAGAGGTACAACAGTTGCCTCCTTGCAATAAGCTGGGACAATTCCTGAAGTCAGACTGCTATTAATATTTTTTTGGACATTTGGCCCTATAGTGGTCCAGACCTCCTTAAAAAGACGAGGGGGGATAATGTCTGTAGGACATACTGAGGGATTAAGCTGTACAATTAATTTATTAAGGCAAGAAAGCGACACTGGCTCAAACTGCTCAAACACTGTTAAACAGGTCAGCATTTCAGTGGGGTCGGATACAGGTGGGGAAATATGTTGTTAAATGAGAAACAATGTCCAGAATGCTAGTACATGTGGAGAGAAATGAAGAAGTTAATTTCTCTGTGTCAGTTACGAGACCAGTATCAAACTGAGACAACTTTTGAACAACACAAGAAAACTGAGTAGCAGTGGTTGGCTTAAACACACGGCCTAGGCGTGCAGGGGCAATTGGTTTAGATTTAAGACAGGACAAGTTAAAATCAAATAAAACCGGCATGTGATCGGAAAATACAGCATCCTGTGTCTGAATATTCAAAATGGGCAAACCATAGGATAACACAAGACCTAACGTGTGCCCCTGTTCCTGTGTGGGCCCACTGACATGTTGAAGAAAGTTAAAAGTATCAATCATATCCAAAAAATCTTTAGTAAATGGTTTGGAGGGACAACAAACATGTACATTAAAATCACCAACAATTAAAACTCTATCATAGTCTGTCATAATGCTGGCCAAAAAGTCAGAGAACTCTTTTATAAAATGTTTGTTATATTTCGGCGGGCGATATATCACCGCACACAGTACGGGATCCGATCGGCCTAAGACAAACAAGCTCAATTCAAATGATGAAAAAACAGATGGTGCCAAAAATTTACAATGTAAGCTGCTCTTTAAGACAGTCACTATTCCTCCTCCACGTCCAGTGGTCCTTGGGGAATTTAAAAAAGTACAGTCAGGAGGTAAGAGGTCTATAAAGGCGTCTGACTCACCCACGGCAATCCATGTTTCTGTTAAAAACAGTACATCCACAGCTTGTGTGATGAAGAAGTCCTTAAGAATGAAAGTTTTGTTCATTACCGATCTTGCCTTTATCAGTGCACATTTGGTCGGTAGAGTCAAGATGTCAGCCGCAACAGCTGACCTGCACAGCGGCCGAAGGTTGCTGTAGTTCCTTCCGCCAGGACTTCGGGAACGAAGCGCGCAGGTGCGCAGACCATGTCGCTTCTCGTACAGGCCTGCAACAGGTATCAACCAGCTGGTAGTTGGAACAAGGCCGCGACGAGCGACAAGGCGTTGAAAACATCGGTGACATTCCGGTGTCACCGGCAACAACTCAGAGGGTGAAGCCAGCCATGCCTTAATCCGGACTAGCCAGCCGCTACGCGCCCCTCTACGTCTGCGTCTCCGGGGAAGTGGACCCTCGATGCAGATGAGATGAGCTGGGACATTCGTCAAGAGTGGAGGAGGAAATGTTTTTGAACCACCCTGAGAGTAGTTTGCTGTAACGTCCACCGTAGTTTTGATTATAAGTAGCTCTTGACGATTATACACCAACAGAGAATGAATGGTCTTTGGGACAGACAGTACGAACCACACAAACAAAACAACGACTGTCAGGGTAAGACGGCGAGCCAGACACACTGGCGCCATCTTCCCAGTTGACTGATTAAGACCCTAATTATCTAATTATTAATTATGCATAATTTACTGTTATTACTATGGTAAGTTCATGTAACATATGTAACAAGGACACTGTTAAATAAAGAATATTTATAACCGAATATTCTTGCAATTTTTATGATATGGAAAATATCCCGCTCAAGCAGTTTGTAGAAGCGGGTCTGAACCTTAGACTGGACCTGTTAATGGTGCTGTGGATTAAGTGTCTGATTGTGAAGTTCTGCTTATCTGAGCTGTAGATCCTGAACTGAGAGACTGAAGTGTGTTATCTGTCAGGACCACTATCGTCAAATATGATTGACAATTAGCAGACAGTTTGGATTGGCGGAATGGTTCCGTTCTGGGCGAGAACTCCCTGCGCATCCATGCAGCCTAGCATGGATAAGAGCATGGAGAGCAGAAATAACCCCCCTTGGGGTAAACAGAACAGAACCAACATGAATGTATGCAAATATATTTAATTCAAGATTTTAAAGTACAACATAATTCGAGAATTTATTCTGATTCAAGGGGAATCAGAATGCCAAATCCTGATTGGCGAGAGGAGCTGTGGATGGAGGAGAGTAATTTGCTTGTGAGAAACGCGATAGCTGCTGATAATACTGAAGGAGCTTATATATGTATACGGTGATAGGCGTCGTATTCCTATAGGTAGATGGATCAGCTGAGAGTCAGCTGATGCGAGTTTGACTAACGTGACCTACCAGAACTAATGCTACGCTTGATTTCTCTACAGGTTGAAGGATTGTGGTGTTACAGAAGAAGGTTGTGCTGCTCTGACTTCAGCTCTGAGATCAAACCCCTCACACCTGAGAGAACTGAGTCTGACATTTAATAAACTAAGAGACTCAGATGTGAAGCTGCTCTCTGATCTGAAGAAGGATCCACATTATAAACTGGAGACGCTTGAGTGAGTAGTGATGATTAAAACTGTTCATATTTTAATTGAAAGTTAATTTAGTTTCTTCTTAGTTTACTTTCCTTGTGATGGTGAATTACACACTATAAACATGTTTCATAAGATTAATGTAATTTTTTATTATAGTTTATAGTAGGGGTGTGCATTGGCACTGCCCTCACAATTCAATTCGATTACGAATCACCAGCTAACGATTCGATTCAATTCGATTATACGATGCATTGCGATGCATCACAATTCTACTGCACACAACAAGGCAAATTTTTCATCAGTCATGAGGCAATACAAGCAGTCATATATTGAACAACAGATTTTATTGGCTGCTATGTGTGTATTATCACTCTCCTGTATCTTTGACATAAATGTCATTAAACAAAATAAAATTGAATGGTAGGCTACAGGGTATTGTATATGGCATTTTCAAACCTGAAAAAGAAAACATAAATCACTGCTTTCTAGGGCTGTAATCTCCCAGTCGATTGTTGGTCGATACGTTCTTGCTTGACCAAAATTCTGATTGGTCGATTTTTTGCCGCGTTCATTTCATCAGTTTTGCCGCGTTCATTTCATCAGTTTTGCCGCGTTCATTTCATCAGTTTTGCCGCGTTCATTTCATCAGTTTTGCCGTGTTCATTTCATTCGTTTTGCGCGTTCATTTCATCAGTTTTGCCGCGTTCATTTAATTCGTTTTGCGCGTTCGTTTCATCAGGTGGAAAGCACTAATTGCTAATGGGGGTGTTTTCAGAGCACCCCAGTCTGTCTTCAGAACACCCCCTTGTTTTCACTTCTTTTGGATTAGCCCAAACCACTGGAGAAGAGAGACAGATTGAAGAAAGTAGGCTACTAGAAGGTTTGCTGAATATTATTTATTTAATTGAAAGACCGTTTAATTCATAGTCAGTCCTCTTCTACCATGTCAACAAAGACATCGGCAGTGTGGCAGCATTTTTTTTTAGAAGACGGGAAAAAATTATTGGAGCCCAATGCGCAATGCACTGTGCCACTGTTTGTATTAGTTTTGAGCCTATGCTTTATTTTTCAGCTATGCACTTTATTTAGATTTTGCTCTTGATCTGGTTTGTTTAATAAATATTTTTTTCAAATGGACATGCCTTTTGTGTTTAAAAGTAAAAGCTTTATGTTAGTCTATTCGTGTCTCAGCCGCGAAGCTGCACTCCTGTGTTCAGCCTTGTCTTGTTTAGTATCCCATTAACTTCGTAGAATCCAAAATGTGCCCAGATGTCCGCTTTTCCAAGCTTTAGGTGCGTTTTTAATTACCCGTCTATCGCAGTCATCTCCCTCCGCCTCAGCCGTCTTGATTGTTGTTGTTGTTATGCCCACGAAAGTAACTTTATTGTCCAACTCAAGGCCAGAAAATAAACAGTGACATAATCGATTATGGCACTTTGCCGCATCGATGCTGAATCGTGCATATCCCGCATTGCGATGCATCGCCGAATCGATTATTGTTGACACCACTAGTTTATAGCAACAATTAAATATCTTCAAGTTTCTTTTTATTTCAAACAATTCAATATTTTGCTTTTATCATTGTCAATGTCAGTTGCAATAAAAGATGATGGTAAATATTTATCACTAGTTTCTTTATCATAAATAAAACTAAGGCCAGTGACACAGAAAGAGGACAGTCATACAGGATTATAGATACGATTTAACAATCGTGTATCACAATATTATATTATAATCTCTCACTTAATCATCCAAGTAGTTTATTTTAGTTGTTCCAGAGTTGATAATGCAATAATGTCACAATATCAATGTGTTTTACTTACAGGTTTTAGATGTTAGTCTGACCTTCTCTGGATCAGCTGATGGAGAATAAAGAGCCGCTACAGACACAATCACATTCAACAGAATCAACACACACAAACACACAGGGATCATCACAACTTTACTGAAAGATCCAATCCTTCATCCAAAGTCAAACCAGGAAACCTTCAACCAGATGAACTGGATAATATTCTGAATGTTCAGATCCAATCTGACCTCTGACCTGTAACGCCTGAATCATAATCATCACTGTTCACTCGTTAGCCAGAGGAGAACCAAGCGACTGAGTCTGGTTTCTGACAAGGTTTTCTTCTCCATTCTGTCACTGATGGAGTTTTAGTTTCTGCCACTGTCGCCTCTGGCTTGATAAGTTGGAGACACTTAATATTCAACGATATTATTGATCTGCTGCATTGACACCATTATATGAGAACTGAACTGAGCTGGACGATGACATCACGGTTTGCTCCAGAGCGGCTGTATAAATAAATGAACTACATTAATAACTTTTTTACAACAGAAATGAATCAACACTGAACTTAAACTGGACTAAGAGATTATTTTCTTCTAGATCTGCTGCAGGAACAAACTTTTTTGCATTATTTTTCTGTTATCTCTTTAAATCTGCTTTGAAAACATCTGGATTGTAAAAAGCGCTGTATAAATAAAGGTGACTTGACTTTTGTTTTCTACAGAAGTGACATTTATACTGCAAACGCTCTACTACAAACAACTCCATATATAATATTTATTTAATCACTTATTCAGCCCACAAACATATTCACATGCCTTTGATTATACTATAGTAACATTCACAATTAAATCTATTGCATTTCATTTATCGCCTCTTTTAAATGTAAAAAATCATTCTTTATTTTTTTTTATTCATAATCTATAGACATCTTTCAATAATAAAATGGTTAATCAAGTTTTAATTTTAATTTAGAGTTGCAGAATATACATTCCATAATCTATTGCCAACTCCACATCAAATCTTCTATATGAATGATTAACTGTATTCTATTATAAGTCGATTCACAGTCAGAGATGAAACTCAGAGTTCAGCTGTGTGTCCATGAAGAGTGACCGTTCTGGACAAACCAGTGAAATCCACTGATCTGAGGAACATCGTTAAGACATTTTTATTAGCATTTACAATCTCCTGCTCCAGCAATATATAACACAGAGGAGGAGTTTACCTGAGAAGGAGAAGGAAGAGTTTCCAGCTTCAGTGAGACAAAATGAGAGACACACACACGACAATATAGGCGCTGCTGTCCCTTTTTACACAAAGCCTCTGTGTTCACATCAAAACACAATCCTGTATCAATAATTGTCCCCAGATATTTATAACTTTCCACACATTCCTCCTTCTCGCTCTTAATAAATGTGACGTGAGAAGAATGTGTTTGTGTTCTAGAGTCAATAATCATGTCTTCTGTCTTACATTAAGCTGTTAAAAGTTGAAACTAATATATTATATAGACTCATTACATGCAAAGTGAGATATTTCAAGCCTTTATTTGTTTTAACGAGTTTGTTTGCCCATAAAATCTTTAAGATATTAGGTTAAACTTATTTGGCTTGCTGTCCACTGGAGAGGGGCTCGATGAAGCAGCTTCAACTCGAGCTCTGATATACCCCCCAAAAGTGTCGAATAAAATTTGGGACAGCAAGTTAGAATAACATGATCAATTAATTAAGAACTTGGGAAATACAGGATGCCTAAGAGCTTAAAGCATGTTACCCCCCAAAAGAATGGAAATTTAAGCTGTATGGAGCATGGATGGACGCTGCTGCGGCAGTGATGTTTAACGGAGCTCCTGTGGTAACTCTGGCTGGACCGCGTCTCCCTACTATGCCCACCATGTGGGGCTATGAGTGGAGCTCCGGCGGGAGCTGTGTTTGAAAGAGTGCGCCTGCGTTCGTTGGAGTGAAACAACATGGGCTTGTGGAAATTTGCCTGGGGTACATCTCACCGCTGCACTGCTGCGGCAGTGACTTTCAGAAACTAATCCTGCGGGAGTATCTTGGGACTGGAGTTTGAGTACGAGGTTGGAGAACGCCCTGCCACATCCATGACATGGAGCCCTATGGAGTTAGAGAACATAGGGCCTCCAGATGTCACGAACGGGGGAGGAGGTCCTCGTCCCTAAAGGCAAACGGGCCACCAGTATCTGAAGTGAAACTCCCTACGCAGCAAGAGGGAGCCTACGGTATACATGGAAATGCAGAACTACCATCCTTCTGACACAGGGGGCTTAGATCACATAAAGACATAATGGCCCGTCGCGCTTGAGGGACGTACGATCCTTGGTATCTCCAGTCCTCTTTTCGGATAGGAGGGCCCACACTGCGATCCGAAAGGGGGATCCTCCATGGATAAGAAACATGAAGGATCTCACGGCGATTCAGAAAGGGAGAGCCCCCACGGTGCCCGAATAGAAAGCTCATGCTGCGTTTCGACCGGGAGAGCTCCCGCGCTTCGAAGGAGAGAGCCCCCCCCCCCCCCCCCCCCCCCATATGTATAAATAGGGAGTTCACTCTGCGATCAAAACGGGAGAGCCCACACAGCAAGTCGAACGGAGAGCCTACGATGCATCTGGATGGGGAGCCCACACGGCGATTCAGATGGGAGACCCCACTCCAGGAGTGGTATGTCACGCACATCTGAAAGGGGAGAGCTCTCACTGCATCCAGATGAATACACGCCCTGCGGGGCTAGGTAAGCGGGGAGATGCGATAGTAGGGAGAGGCGGTCCGGACTCAGAAGGATGCTAGTGTTTGTTGTGCTTGTCTAATGTTATGCAGATCTGAACGAACATATGTTTCGAAGGTGTGGGACGACCATCGACCTAGCATTTTGGTTTGGTGATCGGAAAGGCCCCTTGTGCTGCTGTGGTGGCTGCACCTATTCGGAAAGAATGTGAAGAGAAATGTTTGGTTGGGATGCCGGAACTGTTGAGGATGAATTTGAGGTTCTTTGGAACCAATGTCTGGAGGCAGGAAGGTTTTATCATCGATGACGAGAGGATCGAGAGAAGAGGTGAATTGGGATTTCCTCTGGTGAAGAAAAAGTTTAAGGACTGGTATGGTTGGCTGAGGAGCGGCGCACAGGGCAAATAGAACGGGCGTGAGCTCCGCCACAGAAATTGCAGACATGGAGGAAGCGGCATCGTTGTCTGTTGCAGCCTGAAGAATTAAAGCTGCTGCACACTTGTCTGCCTGAAACTGAGGTAAAAATCTGGTTACAGTCATTCCTTGATTGAGGGACATATGAAGTGGGTTTTTCTTGGAAAGGAGCTGGATGGGTTGGAAAATCTGGGTTGGTTTGGGGACATTCTGAAGTAGAATGAATGATAGACCTGCAGATGGCGCAAGAAAGGCTTCGAATGCCTAAGAAGACACTGTTATATAGTTCGAGGTCCAAGGCTCCCCAGTAAGGACACTGGTTCCAGTGGGTGACACGGGCGGCGCATTTAGCTGAAAAAAGCTTATGGTATGTATAAAAATGACTACCTCCGAAAGAGAGACTGAGCTCTGCTATGATTGAGAGGTAGTCATTTAATTCCTTGCGTCTGGCTGGAAATGAAGTGCAAATTACTTCTGTGTATCTGGCAAAAGCAATGTAGAATTCTGCAAGTGTGAGAACTCGTTTTGAAGGTTGTATGGAATTTTTGAGATTGATGGTTAATGGGCCGCAGTCAAACGAGCGGTGGGATTCATTGAGAGGGACGGAAGTCAGGAGAGAAGGAAGATCAATATCTGCACCTGATAGAATTAGGGAACGGAGATGGGCTGAGACTGGAGGTGGTTCCATGGCTACTGCATTGGGAGGAGCTGGAAGATGGACTGCTGTGGAGAGTGAATGGGTTGGCAAGCGGATTGTACCTGAAGAGCAAGTGTTAGTGTTGAGAAAAGTAGATGAATGTTGATCGGAGGGTCCCATTACTGACTGGTGTCCAAGATGGCTGGCATGGGCTGAAGTGAGAGGAAGGGGAGGGTTTGTGGGGAAAAAAGGTGTAGACATCCTTTGCGGAGGCAACCTCACGCTCGGATGTGAACTGGGAAGAATATTAGGAGATAATTGGAAGATAGAAGGGGGAAGAAATGAATGAGGAGAATTGGAATGGAAGGAAAGAGGAGGGGGGATGGCAAGCGAAGGCAACCTCGCGCTAGGATCCGCTCTTTGAGTAGGTTGGTTTGAGGGTGAGAGAAATGTGACTGTGTGCGAGGGTGACCTGGCACAAGGGTTATTATAAAGAAGATTAGAGAAAACTGGAGAAGCAGAGGGAAGTGCAGAGGAATGTGATTGTGAGTTTGGTTCTTGCCTCGGGAGTGGGGCTGACTGCATGAAGTTTGTGAGAGCTGGAGAAGAAGCGGAACTGTTTTTTGCGGCCCTTGTTGTTGGCCGGGTGGAAATACCGGCGGACAAGGAAGTGCGAGCCGCGGCGGCGCCGGCGGCTTTTGGATCGGCGCGTTGGGATTGTGTGGTGGGTTCAGAACGCCGGACCGGGAGAGAAACGGAGGTAGAAGAGGGGCGAGTCTTGCTTTTATGAGATGTTGAAGTGTTTGATGGCATGCTGGAACTGAAAGAACTGATGAAAAGATCGTAGAGTTGAGCTTTTGATGACCTGCGGGAGAAATAGATTCCGGAGCTGGAGAGGACTTGACGTAGGCTGTTGACTGAACATTTTGAAATGGGTGGAATCGGTGTATTAGCAGCGGTGGAATGGAGAGATGATGTCTGAGAAGATGTACGAGGCTCAGTTAAAACTGGCGATCTTGAAGGTGGAGGAGAGCGTTGCCTTTTGGTGCGTGGTTTGTATGAGCGCTGGATTTCGCGGCCAGAGCGCTCATGAAGATTATCCGTGTTTGCATCCGAATGATCCGATCTTACGCGGGGTGTGGCTGTCGGTGTCTCAGGAAGGCTCGTCAGTTCGTCGTCTGAAGGAAAGAGTTGGATTTCCGGGATGTCGGACATTATTCCGTGCGGCAATACCCCATAGTACTGGAACAGCTGATGCTATGGGGAGAGGTAAGCAGCTGCTTATATACTGTACTCGGCTGATGATTGAAAGATTAGATTTGCTCACTCCTCCCTAACTTACGTTTAGAAACTTCATATAATTGTGATGATTATGGCTTACAGCTTATGAAAATTTGCAAAATTTCTGAGATTTTGAATTTGGGGTTTTCATAAGATGTAAGCCATGATCATCAAAATTATAAATAAAGATGTGTCAGTGCAGTTGTAGTGAATTCCTTAAATTGTTAGTAATAAATTAATAGAATGATCTGCATAGATAAGTGAGTGATGTCATGGTGTGTGATGTCATGGTGTGTGTGATGACATGGTGTGTGTGATGACATGGTGGGGACTTTCAATTATGTCCACCAAAGTAAAGTCTCTTGGCTGAGTGACACAATAGAGAAATAATAAACTAGAACAACTCTACAGAACTGAAAATAAAAAATGATACTGATCGCAAAATAAGCATGACAGAAGCGAACGTTTACTAAAGACGATTACATCAATATTTCACCAGTGTTTTACAATATCAAATTTAACAGTGACAGCAATTTATTAATTTGTGTCAGAAGTGCACATCAGTCGTCCTGAATCAGACTATTGACCATTTCACATAAGAAGAGAACAGCTGCGCCTGCTTCCATTTATTTGTGATCACAAGAATGCATAAAACAACTCTATTAAGGCTTTTAAGTCTAAAGATTTACATTTAGAACAATTTTGATGAAATATCTTGTTTACGTCTCGTCTCAGCATTTAATAAATATAAACAATAAATATTTAAGAATACGCTCCTGTTCTGTCATTATTTCGTACCAATGTTAGGTTTGGCTTAGTCTTATGTAACTTTATTACTTTGAGTTTGATCAACTTAAACCATTTAAGGCAATCGGTTTCCTCAAAACATTTAAATAACGATATAGTTGTTAAGACTTAGTTAGATTTATTACCTTAATTCAAACTGAATTAATAAAATTAACCTTAAATATTTAAGTTTATTTTACTCTAAATATTGACAAAACCAACACTAACATATAAGTGAATTTAACTCAGTGTATATATATGAGTTTACAGTTCTCTTAAATGGTTTAAGGCAATCAGTTTCCTCAAATGGTTTGAGTTACCGTAACTCATCGGGTTTTACAACACACTACAGCTTTCTGGCTTTTAACAACATCTGTGATGAAAGGAAAGATTCTCAAAACTTTTAAAGCAGGAAAAGTTATTTATTAAGTTACACATTTAAATATACAGACAAACGACTGGAACAACTGTATACTGTAACGGAGACACCGTCATCAACACCAGACATCATCACTCCGCCCACTCGTTCTCAATCCCCTGAGTACTAATCACCATCACCTGTCCTCACCACCTGCACATCATCATCCCGCATCACCAGATCCCTTCATAAACCACACACCTTCACTCTGCCAGTTGTCTAGTCTCGTCGTTGTACTATCGACAAACCTGACTCCATTACTGAGATCGCTAAACACCTACCTGATTCCGAACGGACTACTTACCTTTATCATACTTCGACCTGGGTCTTCTTCCGTCTTCTTCAGTCAGCCTTCAGCCATCTGGATCCTGCAGCAGTTAAGAGACTGGTTCACTTTCATCATCTACACATCAGAAACGGTTTACTTCCGGTTACTCACCTGCTACCTTTACCATTGAGTTTACTGTTGAATAAAACTCTATTTACGTTACCTGTTCGTCTCCTTCTGCTTTGTGACATATACTTTATAGTAAATATTAAATACATTTTACACTGCTTACTGCTTAATTTGCAATATTCCTTCAAGTCACAAACAGTGCAAAAATTACAATATCTGCCCTCATAAGACATAACTTCTCACATTCACACACCCTGCTGTGTGAACGGAGTATGATAAATTATAGGATTTATACTTTTATACAGGCATACATCAGCGTGAAAGACACGCAAGAGAACTCCATTTGGTTGTGCACTGTTTTCTGTGCGCTGTTTTTACCGAATTGCCTTCTCTTACACACACACACACACACACACACACACACAATCTCAAAATAGTCATCTTGGTGAGTATTCACGTAAACACTATCGGTTATGTCCTAAGTAAACGAGTAATCAGATGTGTAACGGTTATTGGATCCATGCATTAGTTCTTAAAGTGACAGAAGGCTATAAATACTGCTGCCGTCTGTCATTAATAGGTGTGTTTGTCTTCAAGCAGCGCTGATCAGATTGATCGGTGTGTGAGAAAATGACCGTGACCGCGATTAGAGAGCAGACGTGCTGTACGCGTTTGAATCACTCTCGTGTACTTTGAGATTGTGTACTTCACTGTTAGCGATCTGGGGCACACACAGTTTAACTGGGACAATCCAGTATGCTTCAGGTGGACGGAGGGAAGCTGGGAAGAGAGCACATTTATTTATTTATTTATTTTTAAAGTCAATGTTTAACGATTTTGTAAAGCTCTCAACGCCTCTTATTTGACTTACTATGTTGTTGTTTTGTCATTTATGTAGTTCAGTTCGTCCACTGGTCCTGTTCTAGATTCTGTAGAGGAGATTGAAAGGTTACTCGTTCAGTTTAGCATCAATATGATGTTCAAATCACGATGTAACCTCACCTGTTTAAATGCTTTAAATATAATATTTCTGCTCATGAACTGATCTTCTCTCACCTGTGACTGTCATCATGATCAAGATTTCTCCTTCAGAGTCCAGAACCTCGTATGTTCCAGCGTCAGTGGCTGTAAAATTATTAATAATCAGGTTATTATCTCTGATGGTCATTCGATCTCTCCTGACCCCGTGACCTCTGCTCCAATCCTCCTTCTGCCCAGTGCTTCTTCTGGCCCAGTGCACAACTTTATCAGCGCTGGTCCACAGAACATCCATCTCCAGATCCTCTCCTTTCTTCACTGAGATCTCATCTGAGGAGACACAGAGACATTCATCATTATTATAATGTGTCAATCAATCAAGGCTATAAGTATATTTAGGATTGGGGACCAAATGTAATCATTTAAAAGTCCACCACTGTAAAGCATATTGGATTAACTAATCTGAATATTAGTGTCCCATTCAGCGTGTCTGCTGGTTACGGCCCTGCGTGCGATACTAACACAATTATTAAAGGAAATCCAGAAAGCACACGCTGATCACTGTAAAAATACGGTAGCAACATTTGAGGTTTTACAGACTTTAGGTTAATTTTAGGTAACGCTTTAGATTACAGCCCGGAAAGTACTGCTTAATTACAATGAAATTACAGTGTAACTTTCGGTAATTACAGTGTACCTATAAAGTACTTATGTGTAAGTATAGGGGAACAATATGTAAAGTCTTGGGAATAAAGGGGTAACAACCAGGAAAATACTGCGTAATTAAAACTAAATTACAGTGTAACTTTCAGTAATTACAGTGTACCTATAAAGTACGTACGTGTAAGTATATAGGGGAACAATGTAAAGTTTTGGAATAAAGGGGTAACAACCAGGAAATTTTTTTTTTTTATTTAGGCAAATTATTTATACTGTAAGTATTTTAGAATTACGGGGTACTTATACTATAATACAATCTTACTTTTGGGAGCAATTTAGCGAGTAGGCTACATACACTGCACCTTTTTGTAATAATAGTGTATACAAATACATAAAGGCTTTTTTCAAATTACGGGGTAGCCTATATATCAGTGCATCTATAAAGTAGGCTAATTTGTTTTTATTGCAAAGGTGCACTGATTAAGTTGTTTCAAGGCAAGTAAAACTATTGCAACTTTTTTTTTTTTTCTTATGCTGGGGAAATATACTCTTGTTTCATGTAGTTACAGGGTAAGTATGACATTGCGGGCCGTAAATTAAAGTGGTGCTTCTTACCCTCTTGTTTCATGTAGTTACAGGGTAAGTATGACATCGCGGGCCGTAAATTAAAGTGGTGCTTCTTACCCTCTTGTTTCATGTAGTTACAGGGTAAGTACAATAAAAACACATGTGAACACACAATCTGATATCACTTGGAAAACTTTATTTGAAAAACAACTTATTTCAAAAAAGATTTACAACATATTACACTTATTATTCTTTATTCCTTTTTTAAAATCAACTTTTCATTTCAAATACTAAAGTCCTGACAGAAAGTATACGTTTTTGCATGGCTTCCTACTTGTTCCTCTTCTTCTTTTTCTATCATTCCACTGATTAGCCTAATCTTAAGAAGGAGTCTTTTGCTATTCTGTATTATGTATTAAAAGAAAATACAGTACACCCAGAAATGTTCTCGTAATTTACTCATCTTTTCGCTACCGACCAACTGTCACCAGCGTCCAGCGAGTGCATGAGAGTCGGCTTGGCTTCGTGTTTGGTGAAGCTTCACGCGTTCATTACGTTCTCGCGGGAGTTAGATGTGAAACTCGCGCGAGAACTGCCATCTCTGTTCTTCTGTATTGTTTGTTTTTCATTATTATTATGTGTTATTGTTTGTATTTTGTTGTGAGCATTAATAAAAAAATAAAAAAATAAAAATCGACATTCGGTTTCTCGGCGCGCTTCCGTCACGCGTGTCAAGCGTGAACTCAACCCTCTCATGCACGCGCAAGTGACAGTTGGTCGGAACGGAAGCGTCTTTAAAATGTTTAAATATTTGGTATTTTTCTTACAAACACTTATCGTCTCACTTCAGAAGACATTGATTCATCCATTGGGGTTGTATGGATTACTTTAGTTATTGCTGTATGTGCTGTTTGATGTCAACTTTTAGGAACACATGAGCTTGCATTATGCATTCACAGAGATTATATATTTTTGTAAAAAAATTTGTTTGTGTTAATCTGAAGAAGGAAATTCATATTCATCTCGGATGACATGAGGGTAAAAGATGAGTAAATGGTGAGGACATTTCTGTACTGTATTTTCTTTTAACACATAATACAGAATAGCAAGAGACATGGGATTCCTTCTTAAGATTTATCAGTGGAAAGAAAGAAAAAGAAGAAGAGGAACAAGAGGAGGAGGAAACCAAGCAAGAGAAAGTGTTGTAAATCCGTTTTAAAATAAGTTGTTTTTCAAATAAAGTTTTCCAAGTGATATCAGATTGTGTGTTTACATGTGTTTTTATTGTACTTACCCTGTAACTACATGAAACAAGAGGGTAAGAAGCACCACTTTAATTTACGGCCCGCAATGTCATACTTACCCTGTAACTACATGAAACAAGAGGGTAAGAAGCACCACTTTAATTTACGGCCCGCAATGTCATACTTACACTGTAACTACATGAAACAAGAGTATATTTCCCCAGCATTTAAAAAAAAAAGTTGCAATAGTTTTACTTGCCTTGAAACAACTTAATCAGTGCACCTTTGCAATAAAAACAAATTAGCCTACTTTATAAATGCACTGATATATAGGCTACCCGTAATTTGAAAAAAGCCTTTATGTATTTGTATACACTATACACTATTATTACAAAAAGGTGCAGTGTATGTAGCCTACTCGCTAAATTGCTCCCAAAAGTAAGATTGTATTATAGTATAAGTACCCCGTAGTTCTAAAATACTTACAGTATAAATAATTTGCCTAAATAATTTTTTTATTTCTGGTTGTTACCCCTTTATTCCAAAACTTTACATTGTTCCCCTATATACTTACACGTACGTACTTTATAGGTACACTGTAATTACCGAAAGTTACGCTGTAATTTAGTTTTGATTACGCAGTATTTTCCTGGTTGTTACCCCTTTATTCCCAAGACTTTACATATTGTTCCCCTATACTTACACATAAGTACTTTATAGGTACACTGTAATTACCGAAAGTTACACTGTAATTTCATTGTAATTACGCAGTACTTTCCGGGCTGTAATCTAAAGCGTTACCTAATTTTACAGTAAATAACCGTATTTCATTATCTGATATAATGTTAATTTACAGATCTATTGAAATACTAATATCATACCATTGTAATACACTGACAACAATCAATCACAATTATGATGAAAGTCATATGATGAATCAAGGGTCATCACAAGCAGCTTTTCCACAATAAAGTTAATCTAATATTCAGAAGCTGCACAGTGTCATTCACACAAACACTAAACACCATCATAGTAACACACATGAAATTTCACAAATGAAATAAGCATTAATTTAACAACATTAAATGTAACATAAAACCCTAATGCACACAACTGATTAGAAAAAACTAAGAAAAACTATGAACTATAACAGTTATTTGAACAAAAATACATAAAATGTGAAGTGTCACGCAGGGAATTCTGGGATTTAAATTTACATTTTTTCACTTCTTTTTCACTTCCAAAAACTGTAAATTTAACAGTATTTTACTGTCAAATTACATTAAATGTACGGTTAGATCTATCACAGTTATTCACCGTACATGTATATAGTACGAAAAATGTCTGTTAACCAATTAACAGTTTTTCACTGTAGCAATTTTACAGTCTTTTACTGTTAAAATCACGACCATTTTTTACAGTGATGGTTTGATCAGTTTTGACTGTACCATGAATGCAGAGTTGATACTCCAGGGTTTGTGGCTCCAGCTCAGTCTGAGTATTACTGTAATAAACTCTCATAATGTATTTCCCAGCGTCACTGAATCTCAGATCCTTGATGACGACGTCACATGATCCTTCTTTAAACACTCGGCCGTTTTCACTCTCACATTCTTCATTGTGACAAGAAAGGATGCTTTTAAACCTGCTTAAATCAATATAAACCATCTCTCTGTCCTCAGATCCACATGATAGAGTGACGTTGCCTCCCTTTATTCCTGACACAAGAATAGTGGTGGTTCCTGCAAATACAGAGAGTAATATTTATATATATATATATATATATATATATATATATATATATATATATATATATATATATATATATATATATATATATATATATATATGCATAGACAGTCAAAAAAAAGTTAATCAAAGTTGTCCTAAGACAAGAACAGGTATTGTTCAAAATTCATGTGTAACTTTGATGAAAGGTTTTGATCCACTTCAAATGTTGACTACTGTATATATATGAATGAAAGTATTAATGAGCCAGCAATATAGTAGCTGTGCCACATGTTAACACTTCAAATGTGGATGACAGTAGCATAAAGCTGTATTACATGTGTCAGTGCAGATGTAGTAATTCCTGAACAAATATTAACTCAGCAGAGAAACAACTATAACTCTACCTGACAGTGAATGATCAGTCAAACATGGTTTAAGTTTATTAACAGAAATGACTGAATACTGACCGCTGTAACTGTAAAGGCACATCAGCAGCAGAAGATTCAAGAGTTTAAACCTGATGAGAAACAGAAGAGATGTGATGTCACAGATTCATCACAAGATAAGATAAGATGCTTTCCTGAGATAAAAAAAAAAAAAAATCACTTTCACTTTCACTTCTTCTGAATATTTAACATGAGGATGCTACATGATAAAAATGCCCAATAAGAAACATCAAACTATAATGCTCAGAAAAAAAGGTGCAAAAGCTGTCAGTGGTGCGGTTCACTTTCAATACTATTGGGGGTAAATAATAACGTATAAAGGATACACTGCACTGACAGCTTGTGTACATGTCCTGCGAGTGTGACATGATTCTCCTGTAATACTCAAAACCATCATTCAAAACAAAAGTCCCAAAACACAAACAACAATAATAGTCATAATCACAGTCATGGGTATTCTGCATTAAGATGTTGATTCACTTTCTCATTAGCATCATTAGCGGGTTTAGTTTTCCACAAAAATAAACAACTGTTCATTTCATAACATAAAAACACACAAGCTGGATTTATATTTTAAAAAGAAACATAAAAACTTACATGGTAAATAATTTGCAGGAGTGTTCTCGTCGTCATAAACCACAGCAGGTTTAGTGAGATGTGGCATTTCAGTAAAAACAAAACTAAAGAATTGCACACACACACACACACACACACACACACACACACACACACACACAAACACACACACACACAGGTGGTTTTCCAGACACTGGTAGTTTGGTGCCTCCCACTAATGAGTACATTATTAGTTTGTATTTCTCTACTGGTTGTTCTTTCAAAGCTGACTGAGCTAAATATTAATATAATATTGTATGGTATTCAGTGACTGACATAATTTTGTGACTTATTGAATTAATTGCATATGAAATTAATATTTAACTGAATATTAAATCTGACTTTTGTTTTGAATGAATGCCTGTCTCCATTGACAGCTCTATGATCATGTGACATGATGATGTGAAATCTGATCTCTGATCAGTTGTTAGAGCCGCACGGGTCACGTGACTGATGTGAAATCAAAACCCAGAAGAGATTTCATTCCTTCATTCAGCTTCTGTGTTCACAGTTTAAAACATGTCGACGCTTAAATTTGATAATTTGACAACAATGCAGAGACACAAAGTATTCCCACGTCATTTCAAAAGCAATGTCTTGATTTAAACTTTTAGTTTGCTTTTTGTTATCTTCCTGTGCCAGTTTTTCTATAACATATAACATAAAAACTGCACTTTTTAAAATCCAATAAAGCAAACAAATGGAAGTTAAAAGGGTCATTAGCTGACCATTAGCCATCATATTAGCCATTAACCATTTTTTTATTGAAAATGTGAAAATAAATTAAACTACAGAGTTTTGTATATTCACAATGCCAGTTATAAGTGTAACACACTGTAGTTATAAAAAGGTCATGATATGAAACTATACGAATCATATTTGCTTGATGCAAAATTGGAACTAAGCTGTTATCGAAATAGGAATAAAGATAGTTTTAACACTTGTCGTCATGTAAGAAATTGTGGTTTAAATGATACTTTATTGACAATTAGAGACTGCAACAGGGAGATGTGTATATTGTGATCGTGCTGAGATTGTCTATTGCACTATACGCATATAAAGCAGAAGATATGCATTAACAAAACTGAAGAGCTGTGTAACTATAGCCTTTAGTTTACTAAAAAGTGAATCTGGACAGACAAAAGTATAAAGATTAGTATTAAAACATCTCAAAAGAAATAGGTTTTGATGGAAGGGTTGAAGTACTTTGTGTTTGCATGGATAAATAATAAGTAGCCAGATATGTTCATGTGTTTCACACTCCAGTCAAGACGGTGGCAGTAATGTGGGTTTGAGAGAGAGAAATAAACAGGAACTACAGAGGAAGAACGAAGGTGAATGTCAGTCCTCATTCACACACATGCTACACATCAACATGGCATCATTTTGGAAAGCTTTTAAAATATGTAAGTCCTAATTTATTTATGTATTGTCCACATTAAATTGTATGGTCTGTTCTTATGTTTATTTCCATTTAGCAACAAAATGTCCAAAACTGAAGCAACCAACAAAATGCTAGTCAAACTGCTGGAGCTAGTGAGTGAGATAGTATCGTCGTTGTTGTTGTTTTTTGCTGAATTTACCTATTATTCAAAATAATTAGTTTTTTATAAATGCACTCAGTGTTAATGTGAAGGAATTTTCTGTATTGATTTTCCGCAGGTGTTCTTCCTGTGTTTCGAATCACGCATTGCTTTGCATTATGTTGTGTTTTAGGGTTGAAGGAAATGTCTGTAAACTTAACAGAAAATTTGCTAATTCTCTGCCAGACTTTTTTCTTTTAGTATACGGTTTATATAAATATTAGTTTAGAAATACATGAATTATTGCTGCAATGATAGCATTAGTTAGGCACAGACATTTTTAAAACCTTTACTTTGATGAGGCTTTAATTGCCGTCTCATTTATTTCATATTTGAATATATATAAAAAAATCTATTCAGAAGGAAAGTTTATAATCAGCTTCTTTCTCTTCAACAAGTTGGAAAGTGCTGGTTTTGGAGTTAGCTCTGGATGATTAGGTATAGTGTGTTTTACTCTCCGGCATCTGGTATTAAGATGCGTTTTGGTCGATTGGATCACAAGTAGACGAGACGCATTCCTGTTTACACCTGGTTTTAATCCGTCTCTTTTGTCCACTTTCGACCACTTCTGTCCTGATTTCTTTAGGTTTTATGGGCGGGTAAATGTATAGGTTTTATCAGATCTTTTGATCTAATCAACAATACATAATTTGCATTTAAGAGTCACCGGAGAAGATTTTAAAAAAACATACGACGAGCATCACCTTTCGTTTCTGGTTTTTTTTTTTAACCAAACTTGGGCCTTCAGCCGATAAAGTTTAAATCCCGTCTGGCTAGAGCTCTTCCCATAATGTTCCCGCATTAGGTCAGTAGACGAAGAGTAGATGTTTCTTAAAGGGCGCCAACTTTTCACAAGATGTAAAATAAGTCTCTGATGTCCCCAGAGTGTTTTTTACCACAAGGCTCAGTACTAGGACCGCTGCTGTTCACTCTGTATATGCTACCATTAGGAGATATCATTAGGAAACATGGAATTAGCTTTCACTGTTATGTCGACGATACTCAGCTGTATATTTCTTCAAAACCTAACGAAACCTACAAATTCACAAAATTAACGGAATGCATAGCTGATATAAAAAATTGGATGACTAGTAATTTCCTACTACTAAATTCTGAAAAAAACAGAGATTCTAATTATTGGACAAAAAAAAACATTATCCGTTTTCTCCGCGCAAACCTCAAAAACGCAAACCCGCGAAAACGCAGACCTGATCCGCACATGCGCATCACGTGTTCGGTCGATAGGTATGTGCGTTTGAATATATATGTGCGCAGGCGTGTAGTCCTTCACAAATCAACCCTCAACAAACTATACTTGTTAGGCCTTAAAAATTAATAATTCAGAATTTTTTGTCGCGTCTGCGTAGACACGCGAACCGCAATTATCCCGACAACTTTTAATCTGTACAGAGGTAAAGGGAAGGAGGCCTTCACAGGGGAGAGACTAGTGGACAGAACTGCGGTGTTGTCGTGTCCAGACGCTGGTCCTTCATCAGATCTGGATACTGTCACGACCCACACACGAGGGAAACAGAGATAGAGCCAAATTGCAGTATTTTAATGGGGTAATCCGAAAATCGTCATCCAGTCCATGCATGGGTCAAAATCCAAATAGCAATCCAATACAAAAACAAAACAAGACAAGATACAGACAGCCGAAGTGGTGTGATACTAAATAAGGAATCCGTGACAAACCAATAAACAACCAGGGTATATAAACACACAGAACTAACAATAATAATGAGAGACAGCTGGGAACAATGACGGGAACAATGACGAGAACAGCTGAGTGCAATGAACAGAGATAAGTGCAGACCAGGATTGTGGGGAATGTAGTTAACAATGACAGACACCGTGACAGATACGGCCTGGATCCTGGACCTCGGGATAAACAGAGAGGTTTTCCATATGAGCGTTTACACTACGAAAGCAATGCGTTTTCGACTACCTCTGGAAGTGGTCAAAGTGGACAAGCTCAAAATGTTTTAGACACCGT
This sequence comes from Phoxinus phoxinus, assembly GCF_949152265.1. Taxonomy (NCBI): domain Eukaryota; kingdom Metazoa; phylum Chordata; class Actinopteri; order Cypriniformes; family Leuciscidae; genus Phoxinus; species Phoxinus phoxinus. The sequence goes on along the minus strand of NC_136894.1, from coordinate 31,001,120 downwards.
TTACTCCTGTATTTAGCGTTGTCCACTTGTGATCCGATCGACCGAAACCCATCTTAATACCAGGAGTAAACAGGGCCTTAGGAAAACTTGTGGCTTTAGTGATAAACCACATAATCAATCTTTTCGTATTTCACAGCATGTGCACTAATCACGGCGCTGATGATCATTGTCTATTTTGCAGGTGAGTATTTTATTTCTGCAATGTTTTTACTTTTGGTTTACTACTTAAAAAAAATAAACATACGTAATTATATCAATATTGCATTGTTTCTATCCTCAGGTCCTTATGCTCTTCAGAAGAGATCCAGCGATTGCCGGTGTTCTCTGCCGTGTGATGGAGAAGCTGAGCTAAAGCAACTCAAGAGCGTTCATGTACTTGTACAACACCGTTCAGACACAGTTATGGATAAAACATTCCCCGGTGTGTATGATGGAGGACGCTGTTCAGTGCCAGGTTGTTTCGAGACGGATGCAAAGTACACACTACAAATATACACTCATGATAATGAGAAAGTACCTACACTGCTCTACGACAAACCGGATGTACAGCCTGGTAAGATCATGCAATGTTTTAAAGGACTAGTTCACTCCAAAATTATAATTTTGTTGATAGTGAAAATTATAGTTTTCTTTCTTGTGATATAAAAGACGAGGGGCAGAATGTGCAGTTTAATTAAAGTGGAGGCCAATTTTTTTAAATGCCAATATTGGACAAAATACCATGTATTATAAAAGTAGTCCATAGGGTGAGAGTTATCATGATGATAGTTAGGGCTACTCAGTTAAAAAAAAAAAAAAAAAAAAAAAAAAAAAACTGGACGTGCGAATGAGGTGAATTCACGTCTACCGTGCCGCGCTAAACGTCCATATCACATGACGTGTGAGAACCGGAGTAGGATTGAATACTCGCAGAATTTCATTTTTTGGGGTGAACTATTCCAAAGTATTTGTTTAAATGTATTTCTATTATCTTTCTGAATGAATAATTGTATTGCTCACCCTCTTAAATTTCCCACAGAGTGTGACACAGAGACACCAGGAAAGAGGATTGTGGGTAAGTAAACTAAAGTAGGCTCATTCTTGAGCTACGCACAATTGTATTTATTTAAAAAAAATGTTTTCTCCCAATATTTATGCAGAAATTAATTCAAAGATGTTTTTTCTGCCTGTGTTTTTCCAAGCCCCAGCTGGTGCTGACAGGAACTTCTCCAACAAACTCCTGATCCTGCTGACTTTCTGCTGTTTAGTTTTTGTTTTTTAAATTCCTGCCAAAGAAATGGTGCCATTTTTTTTTTTTTTTTGCCATATTCATTCATTTCTGACCTCAGACCAGCACAAGATTCACTACAGACCTACTCAGACGTTTCTGGAGATTATTAACTGGAGTGGTGTTCTTCTCAGTGAGGTCTATGTAAACTCTTGCACACTAGCACTTCGGTGCACACACTGTTCATTTGACCTCAGAGTCCAGCTCGTTTGATGAACCCCAGTCCGCTTGAAAATGAAAAACATGGTCCACGTACAGATCATGTCAACTCCAGTATTTCCTGCTGATATTCTGAACACAATCGTCCAAAATTGGATATAGCAATAAATATTATATATATTATATGGGGTGTAACAATACTCTGACGTCACGATTTGATACATATCTCGATACTGAACTCACGTTACGATATTATTGCGATACTACAAGACATATGATAAAAGGTTAACAAAAAAATGAAGTGCATTAAAATGCTAAAAATGGGTCTTGGACATGTGCTGTAAACCCAAAGCTCAGGACAATAGAGACACCAGAATAACAATATTCATGATTCTAAAGATTAAAATACTGAATTATTGTAGATGAATATGCTTGATCTCTGTCACTGACTCGATATATTTAAAATATTTCTGGTAACATCAGACCAGAACACTTTGGCATTATCAGGACACACAAATATTCACCAATTGCATTATTATACTTTATATTCAACATTATACTGTATATAGCAGTTTAATGAAGTACTGACACTAAAACTCTGAAAACTTGAATTTTTTTCTCACACGGTAATTTTTATTTTGGGTGAACTATCCACGATACATATTGGTGGATTTTTGTATTGCGATATATTGTGACACAAAATATTGTTACACACCTATATTATATATCAACAATTTTAAATGAATAATTTTATATTTCTCCATTGTTTTTAACTAGATGTCATGGCAGCTCATTCACGGCAGCTACTGTATAGATGCAAGTGTAATTCTGTGTTGAGGCTTAGAAACGAATCAAAGGTTCCAAGTACAAAAACCCAAGTACAAAAGCAAGGCAAGCAAATAATGTGAATACACTAAACACAATCCAGCGGCTGGGGGAGAAATCAAACTGTGTAGACCAAGCCATCGAACCGAGTGTGAAGCACCTGTACGTTTTTATTCTGAATCTATTTTTATGTCTTTTATATCCTATATTCTCATGTTGCACTTTTTGCACTGCTATTGCTTTACTTTTCTGAACAAACATGAAATATATATAATATAAATTAATTTACTGCACTTTAACTGAAGGTACATGTGTAGAAAGTTCAGTGGCTGAAATGTTTTATATGTTGTTTTCTTACTTTCTTACTTGAACTGCATTAGGTCATTGTACTGTAATAATAACTTGATCTGTGATGAAAACCCTTTTGATGTGACAAATGTTTCTTTTATAAATTTTAAATTGGATTTTAAATTCAGAGTTTATAAAATTTGCCAATTATGAAAGAATCTTTGAGTAGAGCCTCATTTATTATTTAGATTTGATGAAGCTAATAATTAGTTTCTCATGTTTAATTAAAAAAAAACACACACACACACACGTTTGAAGCATAACTGATAAAACAACTGTAACAAAACACAGGACTCAAAGGAAGTGGAAACACTTTGTGGTTTAAGTCTGCATTGTTCTGAAAGCAAAAGTTTGATCGACACAGATCAACATACAAAATGGAGACAATCCTTTTCCTCTGTGTTTTTTCTTCCTGGAACTTGCCAATAATTACCAGTGGTAAGAATATTCTTTACACTTGCACTTAACTCACCATTTTAACCTCACATACAACAGTTATTTGTCTCAAAACTATTTCAGAGAATTGGTGTATCATTTTCTCCAGATGTTCCAGAAGATGAAGTGACTCTGTTCAGAGTCGGGCTGAAGGAAAGCATCAGTCTAAACTGCAACATGACCGGCAGATATGAGATCTCCTGGTTTCATCAGTATTCTCAACAACTAACCCAACTAATATCTGCAAAGACCAGCAGTGCAGCCGGAAGAAAACTTCTGGTCACGTACAATCTCAACAGAAGTCGTCTGGGAGTCGATGCAGACGCAGAGATCACTGCAGTCACGCTGGTTATCACTGGAGTCACCGAGTCAGATTCAGGACTTTACTTCTGTGGAACTAAATCTGTGTCTTCAGAGATGCACTTCCAGAAGCCCATCAGACTGGAGATTGAGGGTCAGTACTGGCGACCTTCACATTCTCCTCAAAGCTTTCAAATGCTTTCAAAACCAGTGATCTGATCAAACTTCTTCCACTAAGTATTAGAGATGAGTGTGTAAATGCAGTGTTTGAATGATTCTTGTTGAGGAAAGAGCTGCTGTTATAGTAATATTGAAATTGAAACTATAATATTATTTATTGTTTTGATGTTTGATATTGAATTAAATTATCAAACTCTTTGTGTTTGATATTGAATAAAATTTCAATTCACATTTATTTATATAGCGCTTTTCACAATCCAGTTTCAAAGCAGCTTTACAGAAATGCATGGGTCCATATTACAAGATCTGTTATCAGAGGAAACTGTCTAAGTTATGCATTTCAGAAATGTACATATACAAAACACAGTTGTCAAAACAAAAATTATTTTTAACAATGTAGTAATTTAAGGCAGAAACAATGAGCTCATTGCAGTAATGCATACTTGTTTGTTAACAAATGATTATGACATATTGAAAATTGTAGCATTGATAAAGTGATCATACATTAAAATATTTTCAGATAAGCTGACAGACAGAGAGGCGAGAGATGGTGCTGTCACAGAACCGCCAGAAGATGTCGAGATCGGTAAGAGCGGATGTTATTCTTGACTTTCTCACAACTCTAAAAAAAAAGTAATGATTTTCCAATGTACAGTTTTAATCAAAAGTAGTCAACCCCTTCATGGCAGAACAGCCTTTCGCTGTTGTGACCTAAACGAGATGTATAACCGACAGCAGCTTCTGAGGAATCTGAGCCCCAGTTCAGGGATACTCGTGGGTTTGCGCCTTCAAATCCCACCCGAGATGCTCTATAGGGTTCGAGTCAGGACACTGTGATGCCACTGTATCTTCCAGGACTTCTTTTGAAACCAAGGCTTGTTGTAATTTAAGGTATGCTTGGGATCGCTGTCCTGTTGGAAAGTTCAAGCTTCAGCTTCCTCACTGACGGCATGACGTTTTCTCCATCCTGATACTTCAATGAATCCATCTTGCCTTCCACACACTGCAGGTTTCCAGTGATAGAGGATATAAATCAGCCGCAGAGCATCACAAGCCCCATCATGTTTAACTGTAGACAGTGTGTTCATTTCAACATATGCTTCCTTCTTCTTCCTCCAGACATACCGCTGATCTATAGGGCCGAAAAGTTCCAGATTTGTTTCATCGCTCCACAGAACAGAATCCCAAAACTTCTGTGGTTTATTTATAGTCATGGTCAGAATTAATGGCACCCCTGGTAAATATGATCAAAACTGGCTGTAAAAAATAAATCTGCATTGTTTATCCTTTTGATCTTTCATTCAAAAAATTGCCAAAATTCTAACCTTTCATTGAAGCAAGAGAATTGAAAGTGGGGCTAAATCACATTATGAAATAAATGTTTTTCTCCAAAACACGTCGGCCACAATTATTGACACCCTTTTATTAAATACTTTTTGCAACCTCCTTTTGCCAAGATAACAGCTCTGAGTTTTCTCCTATAATGCCTGGTGAGTTTGGAGAACACCTGACAAGAGATCAGAGACCATTCCTCCATACAGAATCTCTCCAGATCCTGCAGATTCCCAGATCCATGTTGGTGCTTCTTCTCTTCAGTTCAGCCCACTCATTTTCTATAGGGTTCAGGCCAGGGACTGGGATGGCCATTGCAGATCTTGGTTTTGTGCTCAGTGACCCATTTTTGTTTTGATTTTGATATTTGTTTTTGGATCACTGTCCTGTTGGAAGATCCAAACATGGCCCGTTATAAGATTTCTAGCCCCGGCTGTTAGGTTTCGATTTTTTATGATGTCCAGGACCTCTGGCAGAAAATTAGGCCCACAGCAGTAAAGATACACCAGAGTATTTCATTTTACACATGGGGTACTTTTTTATCCCTGTGTGCACCAAACCCATCTTAAGTGTTTGCTGCCAAAAAAGCTATTTTTTTGGTTCCTCTGTCCATAGAACGTTTGAAAAGTACCGGACACGACTGGCACTTCAAACGGGACGGGTTCTATGGACAGAGGAACCAAAAAAATAGCTTTTTTGGCAGCAAACACTTAAGATGGGTTTGGTGCACACAGATAAAAAGTACCCCATGTGTAAAATGAAATACTCTGCTGTATCTTTACTGCTGTGGGCCTAATTTTCTGCCAGAGGTCCTGGACATCTTGTTCAGATACATGGCATCATGGATTGGATCAAATACCAACAGATAAAAAATCGAAACCTAACAGCCGGGGCTAGAAATCTTATAACGGGCCATGTTTGGATCTTCCAACAGGACAGTGATCCAAAAACAAATATCAAAATCAAAACAAAAATGGGTCACTGAGCACAAAACCAAGATCTGCAATGGCCATCCCAGTCCCTGGCCTGAACCCTGTAGAAAATGAGTGGGCTGAACTGAAGAGAAGAAGCACCAACATGGATCTGGGAATCTGCAGGATCTGGAGAGATTCTGTATGGAGGAATGGTCTCTGATCTCTTGTCAGGTGTTCTCCAAACTCACCAGGCATTATAGGAGAAAACTCAGAGCTGTTATCTTGGCAAAAGGAGGTTGCAAAAAGTATTTAATAAAAGGGTGTCAATAATTGTGGCCGACGTGTTTTGGAGAAAAACATTTATTTCATAATGTGATTTAGCCCCACTTTCAATTCTCTTGCTTCAATGAAAGGTTAGAATTTTGGCAATTTTTTGAATGAAAGATCAAAAGGATAAACAATGCAGATTTATTTTTTACAGCCAGTTTTGATCATATTTACCAGGGGTGCCATTAATTCTGACCATGACTGTATATGATTTTGAGCACTTTTCTTGTGCTTTTGGGTCAGTAGTGGTGTAGTCTTGGAGTCCTGGCGTGTATTTAGTACTGAAACCTCAGTGCCTGCAGGTCTTTTGCAGTCACTCAAAGGCTTTTCTGAACCTGCCTTCTCAGAAATCGTTGATAGCTTAATTGTTCTGCCCCGTCCAGGTACTGTTCCTTTAACTCTGAACTTGAAAACTGAGCTTCCAACTGTGTCTCAAGGAACATTTAGAGCATTTGCTATCTTATTTGATCCTGTTCCTTATTTGTGAAGGCAGATTATATCTTCTCTTAACTTTTTGGACCATTCTTTTGCCATATTTCTAACGTGACACTCAACAAACCTAGCCAGCTCAGATATTTCATGTGTTCTAGCTCAAGCACACCTGGTGCAACTAATGAAGCCCTTGATTAGTGAATGCTTTTGAGACTGCAGAAGTCATTACAAGTGGCATTTTCCTTTGAATTGGTGGAAACCACTTAAACCAAAATGTTGTTTTGAGCTATTTCAATCACTTTTGTTTGATTTGTTCATTGCAAACCGCTGAAAGTCTTGACAATAACCATGATTTGCAAAGGGAGTTGAATAATTTTGACTAAAATTGTAAATCGGAATTTAGTGCCGGAAATTTCTGTCTTCATTCTGCAAAACGCTCTTCTGTGTCTGTAGACGAGGTGACGGTGACGGAGCGTGTGTTGATGTTCGCTGGTGTTGGACTGGCTGTGTTTGTGTTTTTTCTGGCTACAGTCGTCGCCGGAGGAATCGTTCACTATCACGGCTGGCAGAAAGGCTGGGCCGCAGCGAAACATGGAGCTCTGATTCATCAAAAATCACCTAAATGACAGATTTGTGTGCTTTATTTCACAATCTATCTCAATATATCTCTACCAGTAAAATCAGCATTGGTGTAAGGTGTAACACATTCAAATATAACTATGACTCAGATGGTCAGATCTTACTTTCACTTCAGAGAAACTGAGATATTGTGGCAAGTGCTGCCCTTTTCAGTAAATTGAAACTTAAAGGGAAAGTTTACAACAAATGAATATTCTGTCATCATTTACTCACCCTCATGTTTTTCCAAAGCTGTTTGAGTTTCTTTCTTCTGCTGAACACAAAATAAAATATTTTGAAGAATGCCAATAACCAGACATTTGGGGTTTTAGAAAGAAACTCACACAAATTTCAAACAACTTGAGTAAATGATGGCAGAATTTTCATTTGGGGTGAACTATCCCTTTAAATAAAAATACTGTATGGTTGTGGTGATTATTTAGGATTGTGTGGTTCATTTGTGCTTGTTAATAATATTTAGTTAAATATCAAAGCACTGCTGTTGCCACTGTCTTTATTGATTCAGTAATAAAGCATTAAGAGTTAGAGCAAAAGCAGTTTTTACATGCCAGTGCCCTTTGTCACAGCTGATTCAAGCAAACATATGCTTTCATATTATTAGACCAGCAGGACTTGTGATAAAAATGAACATTGTGTCTGATTATATCTTTAGACTTTATATATTTATCTAAAGGACCATTCATATGTACAAACTGTATAAGCTGTTGTCAAGATTAAATGTAAACCTCTTCTGTCACATAAAAGCTTAATTTAATAAAATGTCAACAGATGTCTTCAATGATAAATGTGTTGTTCAGAGTTCTGATTAAAAAAAACAGCAGTAAAAGAAAAATTATGTTTTCTGGCAGAAAAACTCATTACCAAAGCTATATAATATATGAATGAAGACGTTGAATGAAGATGCACCTTAAGAACAGTGTATTCACAGCTAAATTGTGACATATTGGAACATTATGGAAAACATTAGTAATGTAATTAGTAATATAATGGAAACATTAGTTCCCTTTCAGTCGGTTGCTCTCAAGGTCATGTCGATGACCGACGAATATCTTGCTAGAGAGGCCAATCTTCGAGTGTAACTAAACGAGCCAATGTATGATTGCATATAATGAGCAGAAGGTGCATCTCATCTTCAGCTTTATACTTCAGACGGTTCAACTGTTCCTGTCTCTAATTCCGTTATCTAAAAGAGCCAGTTCTCAAGTGTGAAGCTTTCTCTTCATTGGTGTTGGTGTGGTGATCCTATATAGTAGGCCTAGGGATGGGCAGATGAAGCCTCATGAAGCACTGAGGCTTTCCCATGATCATTCCAGGAAAAATTAAGCAAATGTCTAAAACAGCGCCATCTTGTGACAGGTCAAATTTATAGCAGCCATAAACTCCGTTATTTTATCCATTACGCTCAAATACAAGCCTGAGTCTGACAATGCTAAATGTTCAGTTTTCTGATAATATAATTCACAAATTAAAGTGTGTCAATAAATTAAATGTAACAATTATATTAATACCCTAGCATAGGCCTAATTATAAAAATACCAACAGAGTTGCTTGATGCAAGTAAATGGTGGTCTAATTATTTCATGGTTTCTATGCTGTTTATATGTCAGAATGTGATCATGTATAGGCTATAGGCTTATTTATAAAATTATTTATTTTAAATAAATGGACTTAAACTTTCAAAAACATGTAGAGTAGTGGTCTGGGTTCAAACATTCCGACATGCAAAGTGAAGTATGACAACGAACACACCGTAAAACACAACATAGTTCAAAACTTAATCAATTTAAACAAAAGTTGTGCATAAACTTATCCAGTCTCTGCGCTGTTGCCAGTTATGGCGGTCTTTCCAGCTATTAAAGGAACACGCCGACTTTTTGGGACTTTAACTTATTATTATTTTTGTGCAACACATACTTAATTTCACTGCATAGACTTGGTCACCAGACTTGATAAAAAGCGTTACTGAATTAAAAGTGAAATATAACTGTATGTGTACAATAAATAATATATATTTGCTTACTAAGACACATGTGAGAGCGGAGTCTCTGTGGACAGATCAAGTCCAAGTTTGTCGCGAAGCTCTCTCCATCCTGAAAACGCCACGCCGATATTGATCCTTGTTTTATTTCTCCGTTTTTCCCAAAGCCTGCTTGCCTAAGTTGATCTATGTTTACAGTTTTGGGGATTTTCTGTACTCGCCATCGCCAATCTATAATCGTGAACCATGACGACTGAACGACACAACAGCGGCGTGAGAGATATTGTATCATAGATATGTATACATAGATTCCTCATTAGCGGCTTGCGTATAGCGGCCATTGCATCTATTATTTATATGGTTTTTACAAGCGGAAACTGAGGATAGCGCGGATATTACATCCTTGATAGGCGACAAAAACCAGGGAGCCATTATTAAAAACTGGAATTTCTCTTGATTTACAAATCCTTAGGAACTTTTGGGATAATGTAAGTACACAACTGCATGAAATATATCACACAGTGAAAGTGGTTGAATAATTTTTTACAAAAAATCGTACATATTGTACCTTTAAGGCGAATGTGCTCTTGGATGGTTAGATACATGATGGGCTAATATAGAACGAAAAACCTTAAGGTGATTCTGGGATGAATAGGCAAATATTCTGGAAATCCTGCTTTTTTTGTCATAAAGGTAAATAGTCTCAGTTACAAATTTGACTGGTAAAACATAAAGAATTCTTTTTTTCCCGCCGTTTTGTATTTATTGCATTGCATATTGTATGTTCAGGGATGGCCGATGGATAAGTAGACATGGTATTTATGACTGGATGTAACTTTTGATTCTTTGCTGTAAAAATGGCTCTCCTACTGAACTTTTTCCTATCAGTGTGGCTCTCATAAAAAAAAAAACAGTCTTGAAACACTTTGGTTGAAACTGTCACGCTGAATTTAAAGTCACCTACAATTTAGTGGAGGCTAGCTTAGCTGTAGCGACACAATTTGTTAGTTCACACATCAAAGCAAGCCATCTAAATTTAAGGCATCAGTATTGGCAATACAGATATAATTATTAATCAGTTAGCGGATGATAGTGCTCTGTTCTTAGACTCTCTGCAAATATTTTTATTTTCTTTCTTTTTTTCTTTCATTTGCACAACCTACAAACTTTTTACCTTAATTAATATTAAAACAATTGGCTAGAGTACTACTAATATACATGTTTGTTAAGCATTTACATAACATGTAATGGCCTAATGAAATATACACATTTTTTCAGTGTGAGAAACGTTTGTCTATATAAACAGGCCTTGTGCAACAACATGAGGTCACTTGACCGGGAAGTTAAATCAATTTTAATAATTCAAAAATGTGTATGAAATCAACAAAGACAAATTCACAAAAATGCATGGAAGGTGTGTGACAGATATATATTTTAAATTTACCAACAAACATAGCATAGCATACAATATTACAAAACAAAGTGTGGCATTAAATGGTAACAGGGGATCCAAAAATTCTATCAAAATATTTTAAACATGTTAATGACTTTTATTTAACCAATTTCAGTGAAGACATAAGCAATCAAATTCTATTCTAAACATCTTAAAGATTGGGGATGAATTTACATATTTTTGTTTATGTATATACAATTTTGCAAGCAGTATAAAAAAATTAGCAATGTATTCAAGACATTTGTTAACAGTTGTGTTTTCATAATACACAATAATATCCTTTAATGTAAAATAGTATTTAATCTTTACAAAATTAAAGATAAATTCTGCCAATTCCTTCCAGAAACTTTGGATAATTTTGCATTCAAAAAACAAATACGTCAACACCTCTTTCCCACTTTTACAAAAAGAACATAAATCATCAATATCAGAGTATCTTGAAATTAATGATTTAACAGGGTAGATGGAATGCAACATTTTAAAGGCACACTATGTAGGAATTGTACCTTAATATAACAGCTTCAAAGTCATTTCGGTGGTAAACAAACTCATAGTAGGGCGAATCATCCTGGTAGTAAAGCTTGGGGGGGATGTCGCTGGAAAAACTAGCAAAGCAAGTTTGAGAGGAGCGCCCCGACAAATCTCAAGAATCACGACTTGCTTTACGACGTCACAGACATTAACAACATATGAAGCACGAAGACACTTGCGCGCATTTCAGACGTGATACTCGACGATGGAAAAAGCAAAGAAAACGTGGTCGGAAGAGACTAGGAAAAGGAAAAGAGAATCTGACCGCGTGAGGAACCGGACGAGAGTCACTCGGTCAGGCTTTCACTCGTGGGCGCGAGCTATAAAGCAGCACTGGATGCAGCAGCGACGCTGACCTGGCGATCTTGTTGGTGGACTAGTAAATAAATCTCTTATTTGTAAACTTGTTTGCGTTCTATGTTGTATGTTGTCGCCTGAGGGATATCAGACGACGCTGTTGACGTTGATTCCTGCGATTATCATGAGAACAGTTGTCAATATCTCACATAATTATCAGGACATAAATAAGCCTAGAGGTTGTAAATAGTGTAAACGAGCACAATTTCCAAACTATTATGATAAATTGCTATAATCATGTCTCATGACATCATAACGGCCAATGTTATGAAATAATGCGACGTACATTTAACTTTATTGATGTCATCTGGCATTTTGTAATGTTTACATTACAATCAAAAAACTTTTTTTTTAGTTAACTAAGGACATTTATTCTATAATTTTATTTTATTTTAATTAGTTTTGCCAAACACACATTACAGTTTTAGTTAGTTATCTTTTTTTGTAATGCGTCGTTTTTATTTTTATTTCAGTTAACAAAAAAAAACTGAAATAAACTGAAAAAAAACTAACGTTTTTTTCCGTTAGTTTTGGATAATGATTATAACCTTGACTAGTACTGAACATTTATGCAACTAAATGACAAGCTTCACTCCAGTAAAATATATCTGTGATAATTTCTTCACGTTAAACCAAACTTTTATTTTGACGGGTTTCTGAGTGTATCTGATGATGAAATGCTGAAGATGAACGTGTACTTGAGTGTGTGTAGTACATGAACCTGCGGCACTCGTTTGCAGAGACTCGAGTCGCTGAACAATCAGACTTTGATGGCAGTCTTTAATATTCACTGTTGTATGTTAAGGGTGGTATTGGGTTTGTCCAGTAGGGGTGGTGGTGCACTTTGTTTGTGGGATGTAGCACTCTTATAAGCAGAGAAGAACACGCAGTGGTGTGTGCTGGAGTGTGTATTGCTGGCTACAGAGGCCCTGTCCCAAATGGCACACTCCGGACTTGTGGACTTCCTCAGAGTCCACACTTTGCTGACATCATGTAGTGCAGACCTAAAGGGCCCTTGGCGCGAGTCCACGAGGGCGCATTGAGAGGTATTTTTGGGACAGACTCGATCGTCACGCCGGAAATAGGAAGACGGTCCGGTTGTTGTTTAAATATTATATTTCTACATTTATATATGACTCAGTAAAGCCCTGCCATTCGGTTCTATTTATTTAATGAATCATAATGCGATCGTAGCCTATTATTCAGCAAGCTATTTATGTTTATAAAATATAAATATATATTTATATTTATGTTTGAGATATCAACCACTGGTTGATGACCATAATGTTTGTATAAACTGAAGGTAATAACTGGTAAAATGTACACATAGGTCATAAAAACCATAATGATATTTACACTTAAATATTTTCTTCTCATCCATGTTAACGTGAGCGAAAGCTCCTCCCATTCGTTGTCTGATTGGCCTTTCGCAAATTCGCAAGGATTCCTGGGTAGTTAAAGTGCGTGAAGCCTGCATCTATGCGGGCTTCGCGGAAGACCGCTTCAAGGGTACAAAGGGGGCGCTGCTGAGCACACTTCAGAGCGTTAACATGATGAATGGGACGGCCTTCGGACTCGTAGACTCAGCGAGCACGCGCAATTTAAGTCCACGAGACCGAAAGTCCACATCAAGTGCGCCATTTGGGACAGGGCCAGAGTTGAGTCCAAATAAAGAGAGACCATTCTGAAGTTCCCGTTGTCTCTGAGTTTTCCCTTGGAATCTACGATACAATATTCACAGTCACTAGTCCATATAGCAATTTGATATTATGATCGGCAGTGAATAGACGGATCTGTTATCTCAGCAATGCGCCGGTATTGCCGTAGCAAATAGTAGAAAATAAATCACACACTCGCAGGTCGTACTTGTCAATGACGGGCACTATATCTGCGGAGATTTCTGCGGAAGTCTGCGGGTGAATACTACAATAATACGTTACTGGGAACATAATAAAGACACCTGGACTCGGTCGAGACCAAAAGCCATATTTGGCAAGACCAGTGGCCGAGACAAGTCCGAGTCCGAATACCAGCGAGTCCGAGACCATAGAAAACCGGTCTCGTGTCCGGACTCGAGTACCACAGCCTGGACCTGCTATATGTAGCCGATTCTGAACAAACTAATCTTCGAGATGAACGTGTTCTTACACATTTTTAGTAATAAAATGTTAACACAATTCTGCATATTTGACCATTAATTTTTTGACATTATAGGGGAAGCCGAGCATCCCTTGCAGTTTTAAAGAAATCCCAACATGACATCATGACTTTGCGTAAACATCTGTATGCATTTTGAGCTATCCGCGTGTATGTCTACGCCGCTTGTATGTCTACGCCCTAGTATGGGTAGGTTTAGGATTAGTTGTGGGTGAGGGGTTAGGATTAGAAGTGCGGTTAGGATGAGGGAATCAGGTACTGACTTCAATGAGGGGGGTAATAATTTAGCAGGGAGTCAAAATTCGGCAAAACATCTGTCAAATGTTCTGATTGAAAAACACGCCAAAAAGCGATTATGCGTCTTGATAGCACGTCGAATGGAATACGAATTGGCGTGTTATCCATACGCCATTTCATGAGATCAGTCTGGAAATCCCCACTGATCGCAGAAATGTGTAGACAGATTCCTCTGCAGGAAATGGTTCTGATTTGAATATTGCTGGACTCGGCCGAGAACATCTAGAACATTTGGCAAAACCATGACCAAGTCCAACACAAGTCCTGAGACAGAGAAGCGTCTAGAGACCGAACTCCAGAACTACAGCGCTAGTTCATCATGATCCACAGACCCTTGGCAGACCGTCTTCTGATCCCTGAGCTCAATGCTTTCCCCCCTCGAGTAATCTCTGTGGCGACGTCTGTGTATCACGACAGCAGCCAGAGCTGCCAGAACCAGAACCATCAGAACCACTGTCAGTCCAACCGGCAACATCCAGTAATCTACAGGTGAAGGGAACAAGTGGGAAAACAGTTTTTCTAAATGTTAAATTCAGTGTTGAAGAACTCCTGTAAAGCTCATGCCTCAGGTTTTACTCACGTCGATGTTCAGTGTCGTCAGTGTCGTCTTCATCTGTGCCGCTCAGATTCCCCTTCGAGTCTAGAATAGATTCTGTGCAGAATATTGAAAGGTTATTCGTGCAGTTTAGTGTAAATTTACTGATTAAATATTTCCACTCCTCCACTGATCTTCTCTCACCGGTGTCTGTGACTGTGACTGTGATCCAGACTTCATTATCTGAGTCCAGAGCTCTGTATGTTCCAGTGTCGTTGACTGTAAACTCATGAATGATCAGAGTCTCGTCTCTGTCGGTCAGTCGATCACTGCTGACCCCGTGACCTCTCGTCCACAGCTCTGTCCAGCCTGAGCTCGAGCTTCTCTCCACTTTATCAGCTTTAGACAATAAAACATCCAACTTCAGATCCTCTCCTTTCTGCACTGAGATCTCATCTGAGGAGAAATAGAGACATTTATCCTCAATCATTATTATAAGTGTCATTTAATCAAGGCCATAAGCATGTATAATTGGGGGAACAGATGTAAACATTTATTTTTAACATTATCAGTAACATTATTTAGATAAAATCAGCCATTGGAAAACCCCAATCCAATCTGAATATTAAGCTTCAGTGTTTCTGTTGTTTGAGTCCTGCATGCAATTCCTGCCGTGTGTTTTCTTCTCAGCGAGCAGTAATGACCACTGATGACTTGAATTAAAATAAAAGGAACTGTTTACTGGAGTTTATGAACAGGATTACGCATAGATACAGCGCACACACCTGGAATCAAATCTCATTTCTCTTTTTTCTTTTTGTGCGCTCGCCCACTACACTGCATTATGGGTAGACTTTTCTTAAAGCTTAGCAAAATGACAATATAAACTGTTTCTGTTATTATTCAAGAGAATTAATTAAACATTTCTATTCTAATAAATTCACAACAATAACAACACTATTAAAGAAAATCATGAAAGCACATGTTGATGGTTTGATCAGTTTTGTCTTTACCGTGAATATGAAGATGATACTCCAGCATCTGTCGCTCCACTTCTGCCTGAGCATTATTGTAATAAAAATGTAAAAAGTATTTTCCAGCGTCCATGTAGCTCAGATCCGGGATGACGACGTCACATGATCCTTCTTTAAACACTCGACCACTGCAGTTCTTCTCCTCACACACAGGGATGTGTTTTGACCGACTGTATAAACTGATGTCCTCAATCTCTCTGTCCTCAGATCCACACGATAGAGTGACGGTTCCTCCCTTTATTCCTGACACATGTATAGTGGAGGATCCTGCAAACACACACACTCATATTCACTCAATACAAACTATCAATACTGAAAAATAAATGTGGTGTTTCTGTCTATTTTCTTAAGTCAAAATGATCTTGAATATTCTAGTTATTTTAGTGACCTGGATTCAAAAATAAAATAAATGTAGGCAAAAAGTAGCCAAAAATATTAGAAGTGGCACATTACAAATGTTTAAAGTGTTGATGACAGTATAAACCTAGAGATGTGTCAGTGCAGTTTTAGTGAACTCCTGAACAATGTTTATTAATCAATGAACCAGAAGGATCTGCATAAACCAGTGATGTCATGTGTGTTATTGATATAATATGATAGGATATTTACACCATCAATCCACAAATACCCACCACATCACTGAGTGACACAACAGAAAAACCAAGTTATAAAAAAAATATTACACATAAACTTAAATGACACTGACCGCTATTAAGGATAAAGCACAGCAGCAGCAGCAGCAGATTCTTCCTGATGAGAAAACAGAAGGTGTGTTATGTGACAGATACAGAATACATTACACTCACTTTCATTTTATTTAAAAAAATGTATTCACATGTTTAAAAAAAAATACAATAATAAACATCAAACGATAATCTTTTTAATCTTCACTTTTCCCCTCATAGAAAGAGGTGTGTGTGTGCGTGCGTGCGCATGTGCGTGTGTGTGTGTGTGAGAGAGAGAGAGAGAGAGAGAGAGAGAGAGAGAGAGAGAGAGAGAGAGAGAGAGAGAGAGAGAGAGAGAGAGAGAGAGAGAGAGAGAGAGAGAGAGAGAGAGAGAGAGAGAGAGAGAGAGAGAGAGAGAGAGAGAGAGAGAGAATCATGTGGATTCACTGAATTTGGCCCCAGTGGTGAAACATAGGCTACAAGTGTCTCTGGTTTTTACCTGATCTCATATTGTTTTATTCATTTGGAGACGTTGCAATTAGACATTACTATAATTAAAAGGAATAATAATAGTTTATAGTCTCTTATTGGCCTGTTTATCTGAGCCATGGAACAAACAAAACAAGCCCTGAACAATGATAAAAGAACACATATTATACAGACACTTGATATTTAATCTTATTAGATGATAAGTTAATGGCATTTGATATTTTATTTTGCTATCTGTTTGTAAAAGGTGTTTTTCTACATGTTTGGTCTGAGTATGTTGCATTTACACTGTTTGACCAGCAGAGATCGCCAGCGTGTCGGGATTCGACACAGTGAATCATTTTCACTTTTCACACTACTAAAAAACACTATAAAACTAACAGGCATTTTGTACAACTGCACAAAACGTCCATAATAATAATAATAATAAAAAATACTTAAAGGTAAACCATGTAGGCTAGTTAAGAAATAATCCGCGCGACGCTGAAACTATCTTTATGAAATAATCCATTAAACGTGCTGATGACGTGAACAAACCAATTCTCAGTTGCACACGCAGTCGCGCTATGGCAAGCCGTTTTAGCTTTTATTCATTTCCAGGATATGAATTCTTGATATCAAGAATTACATTTTTGATATCAAGAATTACATTTTTTGATATCAAAAATTTAATTGTTGATATCAACCATTTAATTCTTGATATCAACAATTGAATTCTTGATATCAAAATTGTAATTGTTGATATCAAGAATTAGCATTGTTACTAGTGGAAATGTAATTCCTGATATCAAAAATTGCCATTGTTCGTATAAATCTAATTCCTGATATCAATAACTTTAATTTTAAAGGGTTAGTTCACCCAAAAATGAAAATAATGTCATTAATGACTCACCCTCATGTCGTTCTAAGCCCGTAAGACCTCCGTTCATCTTCGGAACACAGTTTAAGATATTTTAGATTTAGTCCGAGAGCATTCTGTCCGTCCATTGAAACTGTATATACAGTATACTGTCCATGTCCATAAAGTTAATAAAAACATCATCAAAGTAGTCCATGTGACATCAGTGGGTTAGTTAGAAGTTTTTGAAGCATCGAAAATACTTTTTGGTCCAAAAATAACACAAAATAAGACTTTATTCAGCATTGTATTCTCTCCCGGGTCTGTTGTGAATCCTTCACAGTTACGCTGATGGCGTAAGACGCTGATGACGTGTTATCTGGTGCGCCCGAGCTTCATTTATAGACTGAGGGAAACGCACGCTGTAAAAGTGTCTCATCCGCGACATGCACATTTACTCACTATTAAAAAAATGATATCCACGCAAACAATGTAGAATAGCTTGAATATAGCGTGCGTCTCCCTCAGACTGTAAACGAAGCTCGGGCGCACCAGATAACACGTCATCAGCGTCTTACGTCAGCAGCGTCACTGCGGAGTCCTGAACGCAGATTCACAACAGACCCGGGAGAGAATACAATGCTGAATAAAGTCTTATTTTGTGTTATTTTTGGACCAAAAAGTATTTTCGATGCTTCAAAAACTTCTAACTAACCCACTGATGTCACATGGACTACTGTGATGATGTCTTTATTACCTTTATGGACAGTAACGTTATACTGTATATACATTTTCAATGGAGGGACAGAACGCTCTCGGACTAAATCTAAAATATCTTAAACTGTGTCCCGAAGATGAACGGAGGTCTCACGGGCTTAGAACGACATGAGGGTAAGTCATTAATGACATTATTTTCATTTTTGGGTGAACTAACCCTTTAGCTAGTGAAAATTGAATTGTTGATATCAAGAATTCATATCCTGGAAATGAATAAAAGCTAAAACGGCTTGCCATAGTCGCGCATGTCTGAACATTGTAATACATAGGCTATTATGTTTGCTCCGCTTACGGAAACCAAAATCAACCAACAACAGCAGACACATTTCCTGATTTACACTTTCAGGAACAGTCATGTTAACGTTAGTAGGATAGTTATGGGAGTTCTCTGCATGAAAGACCCGCGACTGCAGATCAACGTGCTCTGCATTTCTCTCCGATACGGTAGGGAATTAAATGAAATGTGGAGGATTTTATCTTTGCCAGATTGACAGGTCAGTTTGCGTGCAACTAAAGCGAGAGAGAGCAACCGTCTCCTACTCTTCTGCTAGACTGCACACAGGCTACGCACATGTCCTTCCCAAAAAGAGAACATTTTAGGGCGAGTGTGTCCGAGAGCATACAGTGTCTGAGGAAAGAGAGAGAGTGTGTGTCGGTCGGAGAGCATGGTAGAAGATTCGTGGAAACAGCGATGTCGAGGATTCGCGAACCAGTAACGTTAACCCTTTTGATATATCTAATCGCTCAAACGGGTTTGCAAAAGGTCTGAAATTAATCGCGATTCAGTTTTATTCATTCGGACTTAATTGTTTGAAATGGTTTCTCAGACCGAGATAGTAACGGGATGTTTTATAAGAAAGAAAACAAAAAGAGCGATGGATGAGGTTAATATTTACAATCCATTGTAGGAAACAAAACTTTGTTTTTTATAAATGTATATATTATAATACACAAGCAACAAGTTTTAGAAGTTATTTTTACTACTACCAAACAATCGAAGTAATCATGCATGCTAAAACATTTGTACAATTATATTAATAACCCCACTATATATAAAAAAAACAACCTTGCCTATTTGGCTAGCACAAACTCACTAGCAGGTTGAGTTTCCCAAAAAACAAGACAAAACTATTCGGGTAGGCTTATAAGAACACAAAAAAATCACAAGCTGGCATTATATTTAAAAATATGAAAACTTACATGGTAAAAGTTCTGCATGGGTCTTATGTTCAGGCTTCATCAGATCACACAGCTCACATGGCATCACTGTAACTCATCAATTCATCTGTAAAGGTCAATAGTCAGTGAAAACATTTACGTATACATTTCATTGCGTATAAGCTGTATCTATAGATGTACAAAATTATTAATTGATTAATGGAAATCACCCATGGGTGGAAATAGGGAAAAAATCCTAGAGGAAACACTGTATGTGTTATGTCTTATAAATACCTCTGCTTTGTACTTGAATGGCATTAGGATAGTCTTGAATGAGGTTTAAATCTTGAACACGATTGGCAAAGAAGTTGCATATAAGTAGAATAATAAGTGAGTAATTTGAGGACCGTTCTTTGGATGTTAGAAGATGAGATGACTTTCTGTAGACATAAAAAAACCCATTGCTCTTCTCGTACAGAGTAGGAGTGTACTACTCAAACCTTTCTCTTTCTCTCCCTCTCTTTCTCTCCCTCTCTCTCCCTCTACCTATAGCTGGTGTGTGTCAAGTACTGTGGCATTGTTGTACTGTGGGCGAATGGTTGTTTGTCTGATCTCAGTATACTGGGAACCAGGAGCGTAGAATTTAGTAGGGACGCTAGGGACGTGTCCCCACCAATATCCAGTGACACTGATATATCCCTAGCAATAATTTCGATCAAACCTTAAAATATATGTCCCCGTCCCCACCAATTTCAAAATCAAACCTATGCCACTGCTGGGAACTGTAGGTGGGGTGGGGGAGAGTCAGTTCCCAGCACTGAGGGAGGGGCGGTTTCTTCATTAGGGCGATTGGGCGACATACCACCAAAATGTGAAAGGGACTTTTTCAATCACATTCGCATTCAACCGCAGAGTTACGCTAGCCGTCACTGTTTGTTCTGCCTCTGGATATAATGCAATCAGCGTCAAGTCTCGTTCTGTGGAGTACCGCCTCTTTTTGGGCGATTTCACTCTGGCCGAGATTAATCCCCCTGAGTGTTCCCATAGACTTTTTTTTTTTTTTTTTTTTTTTTAGAAAAGGGACAGTGTACATTAATTAACATTCATAAATGTAAATGTACCCAAATTAGCCCGAAGGCTAGTTTTCATTGGTAGTCCCTTTGCCAGGTGTTATTAGGCTCTAAGCTAGAAGAAAGGGTTAAACATTACAACAATATACTACAACAATCATAAAACTGGAACTTGTAAACATCTCTGTAAAATACAATTAAACGTATTATACAATAATAATAAAAAAAACTATATATATACACACACAATAAAAAATATACAGTATATATTGTTATGAGTTAAATATGACTGATTAGGTCTATAATAAAATTAATAATAAGATTAATAATAATAATAGGGGAGCAACATTAATGTTCACATTGTTGGTTATGAAGAAGCCATTTCTTAAGATTAAGCTTAAAAGAGTTAAGTGATGAACACTCTCTAATTGAGTGAGGAACAATATTCCACTGATGTGAAGCTCTATATGAGAAAACCGCTTGACCAAACGAGGTTTTCCTACGTGGAATAATACAATCCGCTCTAATTGCACCTCTTGTAATTCTGTTTTCAATAGATTTAAATTGAATAAAAACAGCCAGAGGAGTAGGAGCCAAACCATGCATAATCTTATAAACTAAACAGACATTTTTAAATTGTATTAGATTTTCCCAGTTAAACAAGTTATACTTATTTAAAATGTGACAATGATGAAAACTGAATTGTTTTTTATCTAAAATTTTAAGGGCTTGTTTGTATAGTGATTCTAATGGTTTTAGGACTTTCAGATGAGTATTTGACCAGCTTGTCAAACAATATGTGACATGAGAAAGAATCATAGAATGGAAATATATCTTTGCTGCCTCATTTGATAAACAATTTCTAATGAACCTAAAATTAACCAAGTTAAATTTAATCTTTTTGCAAACTTTTTTTATGTGGGTATTAAAACCAAGACAGGAGTCTAGATGTACCCCTAGATATTTACATTCTGAAACAACCTGTATTCTTTCTCCTGAAATAAAAATGTCCTGCTTTGTATCGGGCCTACGTCCTTTAGAAAAGATCATACAAACTGTTTTTGACACATTTAACCTCAGAAAACTCTGATTGAGCCAGGATGTAACTTTTACCATGATGTCTGTCAAATTTTTTGCAACCTCTTCTGCATTTTTACCATGTGTAAAAATGACTGTATCGTCAGCGTACATTAAGATATTACATTGTTCACACTGCTTGGGCAAATCATTAATATACATGCTAAAAAGAATTGGGCCCAGTATGGACCCTTGTGGAACACCAGTTGTTAGACCTAAAAAATTTGATTTAAAATTATCAATTTTTACTAATTGGGAACGGGAAGAAAGATAAGATCTGATTAAGTTTACAAAATGTATAGAAAAATTAAAATCATACAGTTTATGCAAAAGGTTATTATGGTTTAGAGTATCAAATGCTTTCTGTAAATCAAGAAATACAGCCCCTACCACTCCACCTTTATCCATTAATGCTTTTACCTTTTCTGTAAAGTAACATATTGCAGTTTCTGTTGAGTGATTTGCCCTAAAACCAAATTGCATCGGATGTAGTTGGAATGAACTGTTATTAAGATGATCAATAATTTGTTTGGCCACTAGTTTTTCAAAAACCTTTGATATTGTAGGTAGGACACTGATGGGCCTATAATTACAAGGTAAGCGAGTGTCACCTCCCTTAAAAATGACTTCCATCAGAGCCCGTCTACGGAGAGCCTGCCCACTCCCTATTAAGTCCTATTGTACCGAATTTTTGGTTGTAGTTCCACCTGAGTTCCACTGGGGGCGATCGCCCGAGTGCAAAATGAATGGGAGTCTATGGGGCTAGACGGCTAAATTTGTCTCTCTCACCCGATTGCCGTTGAGAAATCTCAGATTTGATTGTAGGTTTTGCAAGTTCAACATGGGTTATAGGTCGAAAATTTAATGAACGAGTACTTATGTCCTTTCGATTTCTTACAGGTCGAGTTGTTGTTGTTAGCAATTTTTTTTTAGCACCAGCCGCCACTGCACTGAGTTGTCATTGAGCAAGACCAAAACCTGTATCACTTCCCGGACGCCACACAAAAATAGCCTTTTGGTAAAATCCAGAGCACGATTTTCGAGAATGGGACACCATGGCAACACGTCACTTTCACTTATGACAAGGACTTTGGGTGACAGAAGAAGCTTCTTTTGCATTAGCACACTTGAATAAACTTCTTTTTCGTAAGGGTAGTCTAGACTAGAGGAGAGTTGGGACGATGGTGTTGAAAACCGAACTGAGGAGGTCCACACACAGGATCGTCACACAAGTCCCTGGTTTGTCCAGATGTTGAAGGATATAATGTTATAATGTTGACTGCATCATCCAGACCAGTTTGCTCTGTATGCAAACTGCAGGGAGTCCAGTGATGTTCTTCAGGTAGGCCAGCACCAGTCTCTCAAATTACTTCAGGACCACAGATGATAAGTCAACAGGTCTGAAGTCACACTGTTTTTTTTTTTAAAGCATTTGGATGGGGATGATGGTGGAGCATTTGAAGCAGGAATAAACTTCGCCCTATGGCAAGCCATTTGAACTTTTATTAATTTCCAGGATATGAATTGTTGATATCAGCAATTACATTTTTACTAGCTACAGTTTTTTCCACTGCTTTCACAAAATCTTTGAAACCTCTAACTCAAAGTGCAAAACTACACACCAAATCTCCAAAAGCATAAGCTATTTCTCAGCCTTTGACTCAGTTTTCAATTGCATAAAACACTTTTTTCAAAACACTACACACAATTCTCTAACACACAAATCTAACAGGAAGGGACTTGCTTTCCTTTTCCAAACACAACCAATCAAAATGCTACACTTATTCACCTGGTCACACACACTCCTCACATGATTTGAACTTGAGAAGCGTAGTGTACTGACGTCTTTCCGTGGTTAAAACAACATTCCTTCTGATGTTCATTCATATTTATTTGATGCTATAAATGAACTATGAGATGATCGGTTCACGAGCAGCTTTAACTGAGGCGACACAGCGATCTGACACACACATTAAAGAGCCACAAAACGCTATTTATTGTTTAAATTTCTTTACAAAATTACCAAATTTGAAAGGTGAGACTTTGTTTAATATGTTTAATATCAAAAGTAACCGAAAAGTAACCTGGTCTGTCCTGTCTGTCTCATCTCATCTCTGCGATGTGTTTTTCACTGTGTGAGAACATGGTGTGTGTGAGAGAGAGGCGTAGCTTGTTTTGGGAATTGTGTGTAGAGTTTTTAAGGTTTCAAAATCAATTGTTGATATCAAGAATTGATTTCTTACTAGTTGAAATTCCAATTTCACATCAGAAATACAATTCTTACTAGTAAAAACCTTTATTTTTTATATCAATAATTCAATTGTCACTAGTGACAATGTTCATTTCTGATATCATGAATGTGATTGTTACTAGTAAGAAAGCCATTTTAGATATCTAAAATAATATTGATATCAGAAATACATTTTCAGATATCAAAAATGAAAAATGTTACTAGTAGCAATTGTTGATATCAAGAATGTTCTTTCTACTAGTAAGAATATCAATTCTTGATATCAATAATTAAAATGTCACTAATTGAAATGTCCATTCTTGATATCAACAATTGATTTTGAATGGCAGCCTATGGTGGCATTTCACTAGTGAAAATATAATTACAGATATCAACAATTAATTTCCTGGAAATTAATAAAAGTTAAAACGGCTTGCCATATTCGCACAGCTCCAGTGATCGCAAGTTACAACTTAGCCTATAGTTTTGGCGTAAATGGGCACTAAGATACAACTTACGCCCTACTAAATATTTTTTACGTTGCATCATTAAACTTAGTTGAAGCGTATCCTATGTACGACTAAATATTTATGGAAGCTTCTGATCAGGGGCCTACTGTATACCATGAAGTAATAACCATACCAAATAGTGGAGGGCAAAGCATTAATATAGCCTAAGAGGTGCTATTTTAGAAATATACACTTCAAGAAAAAAAATTAAATACCGGTAGATGTTTAATTCAAGGAAAAACAACATCGAAACCATGACAACATTGAATTTCCCATTGGAAAAATGAAGGCAAAACATTCGACAAACACTGGCAAAAGACCTGGGGCCTAATATACCATGCAGCCGGTTTAGGTGGCTAATGTTTCAGTTTAGTTTGCGCTAACCCTGGGTTTTTGGCACCATGTAAGAGGTTTGGCTTTTAGCGTGTTCATCGCCATAACTCGCGCTCCACGGCTAACCTGGTCCGGGTCAGGTGATGTTCCAGGTAAGAGATCACAAACCGAACTTGGACCAATCAGCTGTGAGCAAAGTGACACACGTGTGATACGATGAAGCCACTCCACCCGTTTCTACTCCAAATTAAGGACAAAATCATCTGGCTTTTAGTAACGCTTATTTAGAATAATAATTTTGTATGAATTAGATATTATTTATGTAATTATTAATCAATCACACATGTACAATCTTTAGTTGTACACACAAGTACAACAATTTTAGTTTATCAATTATTATCACGCACAGTTTAAAGGAATAAATATATGAAGGTAATATAAATACGCTTTAGAATCAATAGATAAAGCTATAAAATGACTACAGTACATTAATGTTCAATTCTCTCTATACCTTCAACTAAACTAACTTCACAACTTTTACTTGCAGTTGCACTGATATAACAAGACTTTTTTTCTTTTAGTTTTCCTCTTTCATAGACAGTTATTTTCTCCTTGCTGTGTAAATTTGTTTCAATTCTTAATAGTTTTAAATCTCGTAATATTACTAAATGATAAATTAAATGAAATTACTCGTAATTATAACTATGTAGGTCCACCTCCGAAAGTCCCTGGTGCGAGGAAGTAGGGAAAAACCTAGAAGAAAGATTTTCCCATGGCCCTGACTACATTTGCATTTCAAGCTATTGTAATACTTTCAGCCAATCACTAAGCAGCTGCCAAATATCACGTGATTTCCTCATCATTTCCGTGGTGAGGTTTTAAAAGTGATTTACTGAAGCTGTACTTTTTTTTCAATTACAAGGTGGGGTTTTCCTTTCTTACAGTAATGGTCAATCTACACATTATTTAGTGCTGGAAGTGGAGCACATCTTAAAGTTTACCTTGGCAGAGTATTTCAGTATACTAGTGAATCAGGTTTAAATGTCAGGTGTTCCCCAGTCAGGAGGGACGAAAGAAACACTTGTTACTTTTGTCACGCTGTTAATGTGGTGACTTTCTCTGTGTTGCCGCATTTATTAAAACATGTTTATGTCATATTATACCCACAGAATATGCCACGAGTGAGGGTCAGAAAGACAGACAGAGGTCTGATTCAGACAGACATTTATGAGAAGGCATTTCTGTCTTAGGGAGAAGACTAGACGGAGATTTGTATATTATTTAAATAGATGTTTAATTTACATTTTTATTGACATTACATTTAATTTTTCCACTGTCTGTAAAGCTGCTGCAACATGTAAAAATATGCAGTGCAGGATCTTATTTTATCCTAATCATGTCATAAACAATCTCCCTCTAACCTTTTTTTTATTATTATTTTATAATGTATTCATGTCCCTGTGCTCTGATACCGCAAGAGGAGGGCAGAGAACAGTTGGGAGAAGACTAGACCGAGATTTGTATATTCATAGTTTTTCATTTTCATTTTTATTCTAATTTAAATTTTTATTGGCACTGTCTGTAAAGCGGCTGCAATGTGTAAAAATCACCAGTGCAGGATCAGTAAAGTCTTATTTTATCCTAATCAAGTCATAAACAATCTTCCTCTAACCTTTTTATTTATTTATTATTTTTTGATTACTGTTTTAGGTGTGCAGATTTGCATATGAGTTATCCAGCAGATATGGCTGTAAATATCCGGGTGGACGGTCGGGACGCCACCAAGATGGTGGGGAAAGAACTGGCTCTCCTCCTTCATTGAACGAAACAACACATTATCTATTCACAGACCTCAAGCCACCAGCAGTTCCACCAGCTTCAACAAAACAAACGTGTCCTTTTTTTTTTTACAACTTCTTGCTACTATTTGAAGCAAAGGACATTTGGAACATGGATGAAACGGGTAAAGTTTACAATTCATTAAAACTAAAAAAAAAAGTTACAATGATTCAGTGGTTTAAAATACATGGGACAAATCTATTGTTATATCAAATTTATTATACCATGGTCTGGGTGAATACTCGATTCTGATTGGCTGCAGGGTGTCTGTTAAAAAGTGATAGAGGACACCTAAATAAACTGTCAGGCGTAACCAAGGAAACCAAGTTATTGTTTGTAACTTGTAACTTTAGATTTCGATTGTAAAACTAATTAAAATATAAACTAATGTTTTAAAAATGTGTTATTTGGCAAGTGACCATGGTATAAGCGGGTTAATGCCCTTCGAGGTGTCCATTGTCAGGTTTTAATGGACTTCGGCGGAGGCAACCGTCCTCCGCTGCGCGTCGGCCGGTTCACACCTCGCCGTCGTCCATTAAAACCTGACAATGGACACCTCGAAGGGCATTAACCCTTACATAAACTATAGACCTTGATCATAAATACATAGGCTACTGTAGCCTATACAGATGAATATATACAGATGAATATATACAGATTATAAAACTATGAGGTGAATAAATATACAAACCCTAACAATACACGCACATCAAAACTAAAGTACCGACTTCTGTACCGCGTCGATACTGACATTTTAAAAATGTGATGCTTTGAGCGCTGTTGAGCAGAGTCATAAACTCCTCTGATTGGCCGTTGTGTTCACGCACTCTCATCTGATATGTCTGTGATTGGCTACAATGATCAGCGCTTTATAAACATGTTGTAAATATACATCAATGACGCTCTTCAGCGAGCGCTTACACAGATACACACGGGGGCGTTTGAAAACGGGCGTCTATTAGCGGACCGGTCCTGCTTATGCTTTCAAACTTTCAAAACACTCTCAAACGCTCCCGTGCGTTGATCATTGTAACCAATCACAGACATATTCGATGAGCGCGTGAACACAATGGCCAATCAGAGGAGTTTATGATTCTGCTCAACAGCGCTCAAAGCCATTTTGCCTAAAATTCGTACCAAAGTCGGTACTTTTGACAACACTACTAGGTATATAAACACTTACAAATGTTCATGAAAGCTCCTCAAAAGTTTATAATTCAATTTCAGGTACCACGACGGTCCAGGTGCCAGAGAAAATAATCGCCACCATGGAGAAGCGTCAGGTCGGTGCAGTTACCGGAAGTTTCCGGATTTTGTCGCGTTCGCACCGCAGGAACTATGAACGATTTTAGTTCTAGGAACTCCTTTTGGAGGAAACTAATTTACTCCTACCTCAGAGTCGATCTAAACCAGCACTACAGTATATTAACTGTCCGTGACGTTAGTGTTAGCTGATTGGCCGAACGAATGCGAAACACCAGCACCCGCCATTTTTAAAAAGGCTGTGTAAACACACAGATTATAGTCTATATATTTACTCCACGAACGAACTCTACGAACATGTAAAACAGTGATAGATGAGCCTCTTAACCTTTACGCTGAGGAGAAAATCCAACGCAACTTTGAGGGGACCAAGAGAAACATTTCTGTCAGGACTACTCTCGTCAATTATGATTGACAATTAGCAGGGGCAGAGCCAGACGATGTAAATTTGGGGATTTTTTTCCCATTTACGTCAGCTAAATGCACTATTTTTCAGACTGTTTGAGATAATAGAAAGGCTAAAAATCTATACACTATCTGGGAAAATGATGATAGTTAGGCCTACTCAAAAAAATAAAATAAAAAACTGGATGCGCGAATGAGGTGAATTCGCTGCGCCGCGCTAAGTAAACGCCTCATTCGCGCCGCAGGACCTCCATACGCGCGTAAACGCGTCTTCACATTGAAATCACTCGCGCCAGACGCTCTATTCGCGTTTGGTGTGAACGCAGCATACACTTGTCCGCGGTTCGTCCGACGCTGCTTCTGAATTTCTCTCGGAGAGAGTCTCTTTGGCCGGTGAGGTTTACTGTTTGTGTTCCATATAAAAAACTTTATGTCCATATTAACTTCAGCCGGTTAGCCAGTAAGCTCGCTAAGACGCCGGTGTAACATACAATAGCCCGCAAGCCCCTGATGACAACGACGAAGAAGAAGATTTATATTCTTTGTTCGTTTTTATTGGCAGTTGGCAAACAAGCTGAGTGATGCGCGATGCATTACCGTCCGTCACCACGCACGGTAATAGAGCTTTTGTTTCATATTTTGCCGCTCCAGTCGGAAAGACTGAGAGGAAATGAAACAAAGTTGAAGTTATTTTAAAAAATCTAAAAGATTCGGGGCTTTTGACAAAACATTCGGGGCTTAAGCCCCCTTAGCCCACCTCTAGCGCCGCCACTGACAATTAGCATACAGTTTAAATTGGCGGTATGGTTCTGTTCTGGTTAGCCTAGCATGGATAAGAGCACTAATAACCCCCCTTAAGGGAAACAGAACAGAACCAACATCAATGTATTGCAGATATCATTAATTCAAGATTGTAATGTACAACATAATTAGAGAATTTATTCTGATTCAAGGGGAATGCCAAATCCTGACTGGCGAGAGGTGGAGCTGGGGAGGGAGGAGGGTAATTCGCTCCTGAGAAACACGATAGCTGCTGATAATACTGAAGGAGCTTATATATGTATACAGTGATAGACATCGTATTCCTATAGGTAGACGTGGATGCGAGCTTAGGGTTGCCACCTTCAGTGTGGCAAAATAAGGGACAAATTATCCATATCCATGAACGTTAGAAATGTGGGTCTTTTATAAAGTGAATTTTACTTCTTTTTTTTTTTTTATTAAAAAATATATAATAAATCCTCCTAAAACTATAAATCCTAAAAAAAAACTATTATGTTGTTTCAAAATGACATTTTGATGAAACAACACAAGTGTGACTTTTTCCCCCCACACTAACATAAAAAACAGATATTATTCAAATTGATTTACATTTTTTTGTAGATCTAGAAAGTGTTGTCAACCGTGCAAAGTCTCACATTATTTGGACAAATATAATTTTTTATTTATTTCAGCAAACTTCATTTGGGGTTAGGGTTTATATTTTATATTTATATTTTATATTTGCTATTAGTATTATCCATACTGCAAAATCCTTATGTTTTTATTCAACTATATGTGGGCCTAATGTAAAATACGGGACAAATCGCGTCCCTTATTGATTTGATACGGGACGCATCATCTTACTTGTAAATACGGGATGATTCCGTATTTTAAGGGACGGGTGGCAACCCTATGCGAGCTTGACTAACGTGACCTGCCAGAACTGACGCTACGCTTGATGATTATGTATTTCTGCTCAGCAACACTGGATATCAACCACACGGCATACGCTAATAACTTTTCATTACTGTCTTCTTTCTATGTATAAGATAAGAGTTCTTTCTAATGAAGTATTCGACAGGACTGTTAGACAGATCGTAAAATAATGAGCAATGAGAATGTGAGCATTGTGTTTTAAGGCTCAGGCGTTCTCAGCGTTCACATCAACAAGCTTGTCTTACGTCACTTCAGAGTTCTTACTGACGGTGGGAATGCAACCAGGAAAACGTTCCCAGGGGAACCACCCTGGTGGCTAGTTCCTATAACTAAGTTCCTAGTACTATCCGTTGCAAAAGCCCCTATTGATGATGATGATGTTAAACTTTATTAATCTCCAGGGGGAAATTTACATGTCACGGCAGCACAACAATAAAATGACAACTTTAACACCATTCACAACAGCAACAAGACTTATTCTCCAGAATCAATTTCGCAAGGCATTATGATTCTTTACTCTTTATATAGTCTGTCATCTTGTATAATGCTGGTTGTGCAATCTAATTGCGGTTGGAAAAAAAATACTTTCTAAAACGCTCCTTGTAACAGCGGAGATGAATTAATCTTGAGCTGTGAGTACTCACAAGAGCTCGAACTGTTTCATTAAGGGGATGACAATCATGATTCATCATAAAAAACTATTTCCCAATCATTCTGTCCTGCACGATCTCCTCTAGGGTGTGTAAACAATCCCCACAACAGAACCTGCCTTCTTTATAAGTTTATTTAACTTAATCTTCTCCTTTTCCAACAGCCCCCCTCCCCATCATGTGACCGAGTAGTAGTACAAGATCACAGATGAGACTACAGAGTCATAGAAGGTCTTAAGTTGTAGATGACATACCCCAAAGGATCTCAGTCTCCTTAACAAATATACATTAAAGAGAGACAAAGCGGAATTTATTGAATTTAAAAATAACAAATTTGAAAGGTGAGACTTTGTTTCATATTAAAAGTAAGCTGGTCTGTCCTGTCTGTCAGTGTCCTCTCTGCTCCGTGATGTGTTTTTCTCTGCGTGAGAACATGGTGTGTGTCGTGAGAGCAGCGTAGCTTGTTGGACATAGCGACAGTAACTAAAGGGGGCGGGTCTTTGCGAACGGTCAATTGGGGGCATCGACACATATCCATGCTCACACAGCTGGGAAGTTATGGTCAGGAAGGAACCGCTCATCCAGCCTGCCGCGAACGGCTCCTTCCTTCATGCGCTCCACAACACCCAACAGCTCATCATACGCGGAGCAGGGAGGCTGTGAGAGTTCAGGTTGTACCTCTTCTTCACCCTCATCAGCCATAATAATTCATTACATTTATATAGCGCTTTTCTGGGTACTCAAATCGCTTTACATGAAAGGGGGAATCTCCTCAACCACCACCAATATGCAGCTCCACCTGGATGATGCGACGGCAGCCATATTGCGCCAGAACGCCCACCACACACACCAGCTTACTGGTGGAGGAGAGACCGTGATGAAGCCAATCAGTATATGGGGATGATGAGGAGGCCATGATGGACAGAGGCCAAGGCGCAAATTTGTCCAGGATGGCGGGGTTACACCCCTACTCTTTTTCGAAGGACTCCACAGAGAGTCAGGACCTCGGTTTAACGTCTCATCCGAAGGACGGTGCTGTTTGTCAGTATAGTGTCCCCGTCACTACACTGGGGCGTTAGGACCCACACACACCACAGGGTGAGCGCCCCCTACTGGTCTCACTAACACCTCCTCCAGCAGCAACCTGGATTTCCCAGGAGTCTCCCATCCAGGTACTAACCAGACTCAGCCCTGCTTATGCCTAGTTCACACTACAGGATTTTAAGCCCGATTTGCAAATCGTTGAGCTCGCCGACAGCCAGGTCGGGTTGTTATCGCGTGCAAATCGCGGGGGATTAGCGGCCGATGAATGCTCGCCAATCTGTTAGTATGAAAGAGCCAACAACGCATCAAAGACGCTCGCAGACGCGTCGCCGAGCCCAGAAAAATATCTAGCATGCTAGATATCCGGAGCTGTCGCACGACTCAACCACATGGGATGTCATGAGCTACAACCAATCAGAGCAAGGCATGGGTTGAGGTCACCGGGAAAATACTGTTTATATACTGTCTATGGAAAATATGCGTTTTTTTGTTTGTTTGTTTTTTCAGAGCAAATCATCGCGCAAACAGTTTGCAGCACTAATTTCTGTCTGACGTCCATATTCAAACAAAGACTCGCGTGTTGTGTACTTGTGTTCTTATTCGCTGGGTAGTGGTATTGCGTCATTTCCGGTTCGTTTTATCGCGTGATTTTTCATGACAAAACGTGGTTTGTAGACAAGATATAATCGTTGGGTGACAGAGTTGTTGTCTACTCGTGTAGTGCGTTACCTCCTGTTGCGGATCAATCACGTTGTGTCGTGTGGTGTGAACAGCTCAACAACTTGAACACTCCTGATTTCACAGAGAGCAAGTCATGTAGTGTGAACCGCACAGTTCAGCCCGACGTTTTAAAATCCTGTAGTGTGAACTTGCCTTTAGCTTCAGTGGGCAACCAGTCTTGGGCTACAGGGTGATATGGCTAGCCATCTCCTGCTTTCTTGGGTTAGAAGATGAGAGCAGAGTTTTCTAAGCGGAAAACTCTCACATTCTGCACAGTCAGATCCCTCAAGAGCTGATCATGTGTGTCGTCTGGTGTCAGAAACCTGGGACACGGATCACCACACTTCTTGAAATGTTGTTTTTCACTTGCCATAATTCTTACCTTTTTCAGTTGATTGTAAATCATACAAAACAGTCCCTGAAGACGAAAAGAGTGACATGGTCTCCAGGCGCCATTTTTATACTTTCGGGTCGCACTAGTAGTGACGTCATAGGATGTTGTCGGTCAAATTCGATTGCCGTGATTGGATAGTTTTTCAGACACCGGTTCACGTGGAGGGCATTCCCCAATAGTGTCATTGACGCAGTGCGACTTCCCTTTCGAAAGGGAACTGCTTTGCTTGGGAAATTTCTTGACATGCACATTGCAGGTTTGCTAACTAAACAAAACTGATATAAACCTCATGTGAGGAGAACTTTACTTGGAAAAAGCATGTTGTATGATGCCATTTCCCAAAAATGTTATCACAACCAAAACCGAAAAAATCAGCACGTAGAAAAGCTATAAAGGAAATGAAAACAGCATTGTTGTTCCAGTCTTTGTACTATTAGCAACTGTTGAGACAAAATGGAAAAAGTCATTTTCTTCTGTGTAATTTGGTTTTTAAATATGCAAACCTCTTCCAGTGGTAAATGATCAAACTTTCATACATTTCATAATGTAATTATTTTAAACCTATATAGTAATTATTATAACTATCTCTCCAGATTTGTCAGCTGGAGGATCTTCTGTTCTGAGAGTTCAGACGGGAGAAAACATCATTCTGAACTGCAGCATGAGGAACAGAGATGAAGTCTCCTGGTATCTTCTCAGATCTGAAGAACTCGTTCTGCTGATTTCTGCGGAGAAGGACAAAACCGGGAGAAGACTTCTGACCACTTACAATCAGAACCGAACTCGCATGAAAATGACAGCGGACAGTTGGGTCACCGGAGTCTCTTTAACTATTTCTGGAGTAACAGCGTCAGATTCAGGACTTTATTTCAATGGAATAAAGTCTGACACTCCAGAGATGCACTTCGACAAACCCATCAGACTGGAGATTGAAGGTACCAAATTTCAGTTTTTCTCAAAATGTTCAATGTAGAAGGGAGGGGGTAAGATGAGCCACTCAAGGTTTGGGATATAGCTATTTGTTATTGAGAGCGGCACATGGGTAGAAGTAGTTTATATCCTTAATACACACACACACACACAATGGGTCTCATTCATGAAACACGAGCAGAACGAATTCTTGTGTAAATCGTGTGTAAAGTGGTTCTGGCGTAAATTTTCGGATTCATTAAAATGTTCGTATTTTCCAAATGTTAGTTGGTACGAAAGAAATCTACACCTGCTCCCAGCCACGTGTAAATAGTGCGTTTAACTTCCGAACGTTTTGCTCATTAATAAGGCTGCATTTTAATTCACCCTAATCGGGTACATATTTACACAGCATTTTGAAAAAATATTATTAGCCTATATATAGCAATACATATGGTTTTTCTTTTTACTTTTATTATGAGAGCCAGTAATAGCATCTGCAAACAGTACACTTTAATAAAATAATTAATTGCTTTCAATAGGGCTGGGCTATATTTTTTCGAAGTGAACTAATTCGTTTTTTGCAGTCGCTTCATGTCGAACCATTTTCTTTTCACTTCTGGGACTGTTCGATTAACAGATGAAACTCCAGTAACTGCGTCTGTAATATCTGCCCAGCTTCCTTTTTTTAGGACCTGATACGCCACTGTAGGCTACGCTTGAAAATAAAATGTGGCGTTTTTAATGAACTTCTGATAATAAAATTCTGCATCTGAGAAATTGTTCTTTTTCATTCGCTTTTGAGAAGACATGTTGAAATCCTTAGCTTGGTGTCATAATATGATGCCCATATATAGTTGTCAGTCGGATTTAATGGGCGGGATTTATGGTAATTGAGAATGAGCGTGCACGCGCGTCCCATTTACGACTGATTGGAATTCATAACACACACACACACGTTTCACTATCACATCTGACGTTTACGAAGTATTTGTGAATCAGGAGAAGAGTTTTCGGGAAGGTCTCTTTACGCGCAAATCACTCACATATTTACTCGTATATTTACGAATGTTTCATGAATGAGGCCCATTGTATGTGTGTGTACTGTGTATGTATATACAAATACACACACATTCATACAGAGGTACACAACTCCATAATTTGAGTGAATGTAAAGACACTACTGGTGAAATATTACTCCGTTACAAGTAATACAAGTTAACTTTAAGGATCATCGTTCATAATGTCTTAATATTAATTCAAAAGCAAAACAAGTGAAAAAATAGATATTAGGGAGTGATAAGCGTCCTCTGAAGCTACCAACTGTTTACAATGGTAATTTCATATTTTTGTGAGTTTTCCTACATCTTGAAACTTTTAGTTCTATAAATGGGGACAATCTTTGAAGGATGAACAAAAAATGTTTTGGTCACCACTTTAAAAATAACATTTAAATATGATATTATAGTTTTGAAGTGCTGGAAAAAGATTTGTAGTGCTTGTAAGCGTTTGAATATTTCTCTCACAATACCATAGTTACTGTTAGTTAGGGGTACAACATTAAATCCATAGTGAATGTTGCTGATTTGTGGACTTAAAGCCTTCTACAACTAGTTCATTCATGGCACTTCTGGTTTCCACATCAGTGACGTTTGATCTGATATCTATGGTTTATAACAGAAACCAGTTTATTAATTCTGGAGCCCTGCTACCATACGACTATCTTGAACTCTAATGCTTGTTTAAAAGTTACAAAGCTCTTTTCAAAGTCAATATCATACTAGAAATGAAAGATTTCTACATTGTGTTTAATTGATAAGATTCAGCTAAACCATATATCTGAAAGGACTTCAGGCAACATTATTAGACCGAATATGTTTGTGCTTGTTAACTAACGTCATTGTTGAGCTTTACTTGTGCCTTAGCAGTCTTTATTCAACCTATCAACTAATTAGTGTTTAAAAAATGCTGGGAAATCATTGAACTTCACGTTACCTTACTAGGGCGTATACAGATACGCTGTCTACAGAAAGAAGAAGAAAAAAATCATCCACTGACTTACAAAGCTGCTACATAACAACTTTCCAGGACCTTGAAAGAAATGTATTGGAGTGAAAAGTACGATATTTGTCTTTCAAATACAGAGAAGTTAATGTCATAAGTTTCCAGAAAAATAATACTTAAGTACAGATACTCAAAAAGTGTACTCAAGTAAATGTACTTTGTTATTTTCTACCTTTGCATACATGTATGTATTTAAGAAATATATACATGTGTGTAAATATAATATAATTGATTATGGGGAGTCCATAAGTCCCCGTTGTGGGGCCATATCTGGGTTCTCAGGTTAATAATTCAGCAACATATAACATACAATATATAACTCAGGATGGGGTGCCAAATCATTCCCTTCTTTCCTCAAGAGAAATTGGTGAGGCAGCTAAAAATAACGATGTAGTGTTTGTGACGTCACCCGTATGTTTCTGAAGAGCATTTTTGAAGCCCAAAGTGGCCGTCGCCATCTTGTTAGCGCGTCACTCCCGGATAAATGCAAATGGGCCGCGAGGCGGATTAGCGGAGGAGACGTGACACTAACACACAGCAGACAAACAGCTAGTAGTGACATCAGCGGCAATCCACCTGTCACTCAAGTGGCCACGCCCTTTCTTTATTTTCTTCAGTTGAGACTCTTAGCTATGATACAGAATATCCGCAGAAGTGTTACTAGTATCTCTTTCCACAGATAGTTTGTTTCCATGTTGTTTCTATATTAAATGTATTTGCTCTGGCTCTTGTTTTAATTGATTTTGTTCCGTTATTGTGCTTGTTGTTGTCAGCTATTGACGTTGTACAAGCAGAATGTGGCTGTTGGTCGGTGTGGTTTTAGCCCCGCCCCTCCTTCACTGTGATTGGATGGCTGGGTAAAAGTGACAGTGATGAGCGCTGCGTTGTACCCAAAGTTGAATATTCTTCAACTCTCGGCGACCGGTAAAAAACATTGAGTGCTTAGCGCTTCAGTGTGAAAAAGACGCTTAGCTCCTCGAAAGCGCCGTTTTATAGACGGATGCTCCTCCCATTCTGGTGAGCTGCCCACCGATTGGTTTGCGCAGATACACTGCGTCGTGATTGGTTTGTGCCGTTGCCACTGCTCAGCTAATTGACACGCACAGATTCCTGCTCTGCTATGGCTTTCACTGCGTTATTCAATAAAGACTTCAACATTCAGAGAAATCATGCGTAGCATCAGTTCTGGCAGCTCACGTTAGTCAAGCTCGCAGCAGCTGATCCTCTATAGGAATACGAAATCTATCACTGTATTAATATATAAGCTCCTTCAGTATCATTAGCTTTCACGTTTCTCAGGAGCTCATTACCCTCCTCCCTCCCCAGCTCCACCTCTCGTCAAGTCAACCCTTCATTTATACAGCGCTTTAACAATATAGATGTTTCAAAGCAGCTTTACAGTGATAATAGGAGATTACAGTAACAGAGATTGTTAGATTAATTCACTTCCATTGCAAATATCATTAGTTATTAGCCGCTTACACAACGACACTGTTTTAACTGTTCTGGCTGTTCATTCGCTCAACAACAGTGTTTGGTGATCGAGAACGCTAACCTTGCAGTGTTGTGGCAAAAATTCATCAAACAAACATCACTGCGTAAGAGACACTCAGAGTCAAACTATAAAAGAGAAGTATTTATTCTTGCAAGAATAGGAGCAGTCTAATACACAGTTGTTACCCTGTGCAGAAGAGTGACACCCCCAGACAGACTGAACCACCTTTTATCCTAGCTCTTCCAAGGTCGTCTTCCCCCAGAGCCTTCCTCCCAGTAGTTTTCCATAGACAAAGGAACCATATCTAGTTTACGTCACTAGTTGGCCCACTAAGCCCCCCTGCACCAAATGGCCTTCTGACACCGGGGTCAGAGGTCATGTTTGTCTGTTTTCTGGAGTGTCTCCCCCTTCTGCCTCCACAGCTACATAAACACATAAACCTGAGAGCAGTTCCCTGTTCTCACACCGTACTGCAAATGGCAAAACACATGACATTCCTTTGCAATCTACTAAAAGTCAATGAAAAATAAAACAAGTCAATAAAACATAAAATCTTGCCATAACAACAGGTTCCAAGAGCAAGCGTTGATATTTTTTGAAAAACGTTATAATCTCTGTGTAAACTTCAAAAACGTGCATCTGTGCGTATTATGTGTTTAGTCTATAGATATGCGTTTGAATACATATGTGCGCAGGCGTGTAGTCTTTCTTTACTAAGTGACATCACTAGTCCAGTCAGGATCGGCATTGTGATTCCCCTTGAATAAGAATAAATTCTCGAATTATGCTGTACATTATAATCTTGAATTAATGATATCTGCAATACATTCATGATGGTTCTGTTGTGTTTCGCCTGAGGACGGCTATTGGTGCTCTTATCCATGCTAGGCTAACCAGAACCAGACCGCCAATACAAACTGTATGCTAACTGTCAATCGTATTTGACGATAGTGGTCCTGAGTTTTCCCCGAACCGGATCGATTGGGAACTTGGCAGCTTTCATTGATCGATTCAAAGCATTAAGCAAAACAAAGTATTAAGAAACTTTTGAACTGGATCGTTTGTAGGGGTGTAAAAATATATCGTGTCACAATATATCGCAATACAAAAATGCATAAATATCGTGGATAGTGACAATATATATTGTGTACAGTTCATCCAAAATGAAAATGTCTGTTTATTCAAGTTTACAGAGTTTTAGTGTCAGTTCTTCATTAAACTACTATGTTGAATATAATGTATAATAATGCAATGGGGGAATATGTGTGTGTCCTGATAATGCCAAATGTCTGATGTTACCAGTAAACCATGGACAACATTATTTTAAATATATCGAGTCAGTGACAGAGATCAAGCATATTCATCTACAATAATTCAGTATTTTCATCTTCAGAATCATGAATATTGTTATTCTGGTGTCTCTATTGTCCTGTGCTTTGGGTTTCCAGCACAAGTCCTTTTACACACACAATTTAATATAAAAATTAGCATTTTTTGTAAACCTTTTATAATCTGTCTTGGAGTATCGCAATAATATGGTATCGTGAGTTCAGTATCGAGGTGTATCGAATCCTGACATGAGGAGGTCGCTACAATCCTAATAATATATTGTGTAAATTTGTTTTGTGCACTATAAACATCTGTTAAAAACTTTAAGACTTTCAGAAACACCATTAAACTGACTTCTGTGATTTTAATAAAGGGACATTTGTCTTTCTTAAACAGAACTGCCAAGAAAAGTGGACACCCCAGGTAACATCTAATTGATTGTTTGTGTAAATCCAGCACTACTTCTGACACTGTCTGGTTTTGTATGAATGTGAGTAACTCTTCTGTCTCTGTAGACGAGGTGACGGTGACGGTGACGGAGCGTGTGTTGATGTTCGTGTGTGTTGGACTGGCTGTGTTTGTGTTTCTTCTGACTACAGTCGTCACAGGAGGAATCTTTTACCATCGTGGACAGCAGAAAGGATGGAAAGCAGCAAAACAAGAAGCTCTGATGAATCAAAAATCAGCTAAAATGTGCTTAATTTGACAATCTGAGCTCTGCACTGCCAGTCAAATCAGCGTCACTGTAAGGAAACACACATTAACACACACCGCTGTGTTTCAGAAGACTTCATCCGTTCACAAGATTTCACTGACAGTTTAGAGAACCTGAGAAGATGTGGCAAATCTTGCCTTTTTCAGCACCAGTGAAAGCAATCATTAATAGTTGATGGTGATTATTAAAACATTTTTGTGGTTCATTTGTGTGTCAATGATATTTAGTTCAATATGAACGCACTGTGCCATTACCTTTAATGAAATATTTATTAATTCAACATGTATAAACAATATCCA
Source organism: Phoxinus phoxinus (assembly GCF_949152265.1). Lineage (NCBI taxonomy): Eukaryota > Metazoa > Chordata > Actinopteri > Cypriniformes > Leuciscidae > Phoxinus > Phoxinus phoxinus. Next base: position 30,961,650 of record NC_136894.1, on the reverse strand, counting down.
AGCTTAAGTTCAAGCAGTGTGCAGTTTTTACATGTAAAGAATAAGCTCAAAAAAGATCTGCAAACTTGCTTGAATATCATTAGACAGCATCTTTAGGCATTATATATTTATCTAGACTGATGAGCACACATAAGCTGAGTTTGAGAAAATAAATACGGCCTACAAACTGTTTAAAGGCACATAAAGCATGTTTAAAATGTCAACAGAAATGTGTTTTGATCAAATAAACAGATGTAAAACTACGAATGTTGATGTGTTTGGGCATTTTCTTACGTTAAACACGTTATCATTACTAATGCTAAACCTCCTTAACACTGTTTAAAGACTGTCAGATCTGCCATCTCTTTCGGAGACCAAACAGGTTAATCTTTTATTTGTTGTTATTTTGTTTAATTGTTCATGAATTTCATCGTTTTTTGTTACTATATATAGGCTATATAAAAGCGGAAGACGAGACGCTCTCTATTAAGAACAGTGTGTATATTTACAGTAACATATTTATAGAAATCATGAAACATTAGCGCCACCCGGTGGCCATGTGCGTCACTGCAGCGCCCCGCCCGGAAGTATCACGCTCGCTGTCCGTTGGAAATATAAATATTATCATGGCGTCGGTGACTTTTCGCGACTGTTTTCTGTGTGTTTCAGCTTTAATCACATTCGGGTTCGTGTTTGTGACCGGTGCTGACTTTGTTCGCTTCGTGTCGTTTCGTGCCATCTATCATAACCTGAGCGGGGCCGCGCCTCCGTGTCGAGGTAAGGGAGCGCGCTTTCAAAGTTTACCAACAAAAAAGCTACACGTTTATGAACACACTTGCAAGTGTATATATATATATAAATGCAGAGATTTCGTTGCGAATGGATGCACATTTGCTTTGTAATGTTCATTAAGTTTTAGGGCTGTTCCAAAGTTTTTAGTTTCTCGGTAGCTTGATCTGACTTTTAAAATGATTTAAAAATATTTTTTGTAGATTTAATTTACTGGTAGATTAAACTTGACAGCTGAATGATCTCAGAAACACATAAATAAGATTTGCATTTAAATAAAAACAAATAATAGGAAGTGCACGCATGTGCGTCATGTCGTCATAATGGAATGTGTGCGTCGTTTGCGTACAGCCCGGCTAGCTCAGTCGGTAGAGCATGAGACTCTTAATCTCAGGGTCGTGGGTTCGAGCCCCACGTTGGGCGGATAATCTTTTTAGTTTTAAAAATTAAAAGTTTTAATAAAAAAAAATAAAAAAAAAAGATTTAGCGTGTGTGTGTGTTCTCAGACTCTGTGCCCTGGTCTGTGGCTCTGCGGGACGGTGTGGTTCTGAAGGCTGTAGCTGTGGATGTTCTCCTTCTGGTCCTCTTCAGTCTCCAGCACAGTGTATTGGCCCGGGCTCCAGTAAAGAGAGTGTGTGAGAGTGTGTTTGGTGTGTTAAGCAGAAGTGTGTACTGTTTCTCCACCGCTGCAGCACTGCAGGTACCTCTGCCTATCATCATGCATTACAATACTGCCTACTTTTCTTAAAAATACGATGTGCAACAATAATAGAAAACAATGCTTTTTCATTTGAGGGGTTTATTATTTTCAATCTTTTACTTCCAAATATGACCATATTTCCTTAAATGTAAAAGGCAACTATACATTTCATGTAAAGACCTTGTTAACAGTGAAACTGTTAATTAATATTATAAATGTGTAAACTGTTATTTGGAAAAATATTACATATTATTATTTTTTACTCACTATAGTACTGTACAGTTAGATATAATTTATTTATTTTAATCAAATTTATTGATTCACCTTTTTATCAAATATATTTATTAAAATTATTTTAATTATTTCTTTACTCAAATCAAATGTATTTATCCATTTATTTATTGCAATTAAATTGTATTTATTCTAATACAATTTACTTAGTTGGTTTAATCTTATTATTATTATTTTATTTTTACATTTTTCTCTGGACCCGTTTGAAACACACTGACCCTGTAATGTCTAAATAGTCTTTATAATGAAATACCTTTGTATTAATGTTATTAATGTAATTTTTGTTATCGTTTCTAATCATATATTAGTGAAATGTGACAGAATATAATATCTCCTGCTCTGCCTGTGATCTTTGTCTGACTGTAGATGCTGATGCGCTATTATTTAAATCAATGTAAATTATTTATTTATTTAAATCAAATGTATCTATTATTTATTTAAATCAAATGTATCTATTATTTATTTAAATCAATGTAAATGATTTCTAGATTGAAATGAGATGCCTCATGTGTGCAGATGCTGATGCAGTGCTGGCGCCCGGTCTCCGGCGCCCCCTGCCTGTGGTCTGTGCACACTGCACCCTGGGACATCTGGTTCCCGCTGCTCTGCTTCATTGTGCACTTCCTGTGCTGGGCCGTAATCTGCAGCATCCTGCTCATCTTTGACTATCCAGAACTCATGGGCATCAAACAGGTACATCTGCATCTACAGGTGCATTTACAACAACAAAAAGCTCTATTTTTTTTTTTTTTTACTGTATCATATGCTGCATGAAAATCTAAGGCCTGTAAATGCTGCCGCACACAATCTCCTCCAGTCCTTCTGTCGCTGATTGATAGTTCAGACGTTATCATCCAGTAAAAGTCTGTCAGTATAACTGTACAAACGTCCTCGAGCTTCACGAGTCTTTCTGTGTCAAATCTGCTCTGATTTTATCCAGGAAACGCAACAATAACTTTGATATTGTTTGTTATATTTCATCTGGACTGAAGCAGCTTTACTTGATCTATCATCATAATTTATTATAAAAATCATGAATATTAAATATGATCATCAAGCTTTTGAGAGGTTTATTTTGTTAATCTTTTATTAGTATTAGTATTTTTTCATTTTATTTGTTGTTGTTTTGTTTATTTGTTCATGCATTGCATTATATGTTTGAAAACTACAGAGCTTTGATCATAAAACTGCACATTTAAATATAATCTTCCTCAGATATATTATTGGCAGATTTGGATATTTATATGCATTTAAATGAATATCTGCGGTCCTGTTATAAAGATCTCATTGATGCACATTACAAACATTAGAATTTCTCCATATAAATATCAGCAAACAGAATATTTTTACTCAGTTTTTTCCTCCATATTCTCACTATATCAGACTATATGAGCCTTATGCATCAAATATGATGCAAATTATATATATTTTCATATTTCATCTATACTACACCTGTCAGAAGTCATTGCACTTTAATCCATCAGTGTGTGTGTGTGTGTGCGTGTGTGTGCGCGTGTGTGTGTGTGTGTGTGTGTGTGTGTGTGTGTGTGTGTGTGTGCGTGCGTGCGTGCCTGTGTGTGTGTGTGTGTGTGTGTGCGTGTGTGTGCGTACGTGCGTGCGTGCCTGTGTGTGTGTGTGCGTTTGTGTGTGTGTGTGGTCAGGTGTATTACGAGTGTCTGGGTCTGGGCGACCCGCTGCTGCTGAAGTCTGAGCGAGCGCAGCGGCTCTTCTCTCACCTGCGGCACCCGGTGTGTGTGGAGCTGCTGACGGTCCTCTGGCTGCTGCCCTCGCTCCCGCTGGACCGGCTCGTGCTCGCCGCGTTCCTGACCGCGTATCTGGCGCTCGCTCACTCGCTGGACGCGCAGGACTGTGTGTATCTGCGCCGGCAGCTCCAGAGCAAACTGCAGATCTTCTCCACGCCACTAGAGGACAGCGAGCGCAGCAACACACACAAGACCCAGTGAGCGCAGCAACACACACAAGACCCAGTGAGCGCAGCAACACACACACAAGACCCAGTGAGCGCAGCAACACACACACAAGACCCAGTGAGCGCAGCAACACACACACAAGACCCAGTGAGCGCAGCAACACACACACAAGACCCAGTGAGCGCAGCAACACACACAAGACTCAGTGAGCGCAGCAACACACACACAAGACCCAGTGAGCGCAGCAACACACACACAAGACCCAGTGAGCGCAGCAACACACACAAGACTCAGTGAGCGCAGCAACACACACACAAGACCCAGTGAGCGCAGCAACACACACACAAGACCCAGTGAGCGCAGCAACACACACACAAGACCCAGTGAGCGCAGCAACACACACACAAGACCCAGTGAGCGCAGCAACACACACAAGACCCAGTGAGCGCAGCAACACACACACAAGACCCAGTGAGCGCAGCAACACACACACAAGACCCAGTGAGCGCAGCAACACACACACAAGACCCAGTGAGCGCAGCAACACACACACAAGACCCAGTGAGCGCAGCAACACACACAAGACTCAGTGAGCGCAGCAACACACACACAAGACCCAGCGAGCGCAGCAACACACACACAAGACCCAGCGAGCGCAGCAACACACACACAAGACCCAGTGAGCGCAGCAACACACACACAAGACCCAGTGAGCGCAGCAACACACACACAAGACCCAGTGAGCGCAGCAACACACACACAAGACCCAGTGAGCGCAGCAACACACACAAGACCCAGTGAGCGCAGCAACACACACAAGACCCAGTGAGCGCAGCAACACACACACAAGACCCAGTGAGCGCAGCAACACACACACAAGACCCAGTGAGCGCAGCAACACACACACAAGACCCAGTGAGCGCAGCAACACACACACAAGACCCAGTGAGCGCAGCAACACACACACAAGACCCAGTGAGCGCAGCAACACACACACAAGACCCAGTGAGCGCAGCAACACACACACAAGACCCAGTGAGCGCAGCAACACACACACAAGACCCAGTGAGCACAGCAACACACACACAAGACCCAGTGAGCGCAGCAACACACACACAAGACCCAGCGAGCGCAGCAACACACACACAAGACACACACAAGACGATGTGTGTATCGGGGAGATTTTAATGTTTTCTATGTGAATATATAGTAAAGTGTAATTTATTCCTGTGATCAAAGCTGAGTTTATCATCATTACTCCAGTCTTCAGTGTCACATGATCCTTCAGAAATCAGTGTAATATGATGAAACATTTCTGATTATTATCCGTGTTGAAAACTGTTATTTTCATTTTTATTTTAGGATTCTTTGATGAATATAAAGTTCATTAAACACTCGTTCAAGAGTTTGGGCTCAGTAAGAATTTTTATTTTATTTTTTGGGGGAAATAAATAAGAGAAATCAATACTTTCATTCATCAAGGATGAATTAAATTGATTAAAAAAATACATTTTATGATGTTACAAAAGATTATATTTCAAATAAATGCAGTTCTTTTGAACTTTCTATTCATCAAAGAATCCTAAGAAAATAAAAAATAAAAACTTTTCAACACTGATAATAATCATAAATGTTTCTTGAGCATCAGATCATCATATTATACTGATTTCTGAAGGATCATGTGACACTGAACACTGGAGTAATGATGATAAATTCAGCTTTGATCACAGGAATAAATTACACTTTACTATATATTCACATAGAAAACAGCTATTTTTAATTTTAATAATATTTCACAATATTACTGTATTTTTAGTATTTTTAATCAAATAAATGCAGCCTTGGCGGTGTATAAGAGAGTAGTGCTGCCTTCGGGTCCGATTAGGAGTTTGATTTTGTTTTAATATAATCCTTTTATTTGTGACGAATGTTTTCGCATGTCAACCCGAGACGTGGGCACACTGTACACTTAACGTTTGTTTACATACACTTGTGTTACACACTGACCTCCTGTGTTTCTCACCGATAGTGTCATAACTACTGGAAAACATGCTTTTTGTTTCGCTATATACAAATGTGTATTTACATAATGACCTCAGAGTTAGTTGTTGCAGAATGTATTTTTACACGGTCAATAAACATGAAATTATTTTTGTATAAAGACATGAAAACATCTGCACTGTTATCAGAGTCTGAAGAGTTTATCTCCACATCTGCCTCGAGATCTCTGAATAAAAACAAATCTGCAGCAAATCACGTGCTTTTGTCTTGTACTTGAATTTGGAATTAAATGTATTTTTCAGGAATCAGGAAATATGTTGAAAACATGTTCGTTTAGGTCAAATATACAGTGTTGAAACGTGTGTTTGGGTGCCGTCACTGGTTAACAATTACAAACGTTTAGGGTTCTTTGGCATAAACGCGTTCCATAAGGAATCATGCATTAAAAAGTTATATTTAGAACATTAATGGGGCTATTAAAGGTGGGGTGTGTAATTCTCTTTTTTGGCCATTTTTTCAAAATCACTTAAAATCCTATTCCTAACCCACTTACAGCCACTGAGTTAGAAGCACTGAAATAAAAATTAAGCAATTTAATCATCTGTGGAACGGGCAGGACTCGAAAAACTCCAGCCAATTATTTCCAAGACCACCTAGAATCATTGGACAGTAAGTGCGTCAATCAATCGGTCGTACCATTGATTGGTCCATGTTCTTTGAATGGGTGGAGTCAAAGGAAAGAAGGTAGGACCATTTGAGTTGTGTATTTTCAAAATCTACCGGCCGTTTTGCAAATCACATACCCCACCTTTAAACAAAACTATTTTAATATTAGTAATGTTTTTATCTGTCTGGTCTCACTTTATAGCCTTTTTTTTTTTTTACATAAAGAAAATCTGACAGGAAAACGTGTTTATTCGGGAAACTAGCAAAAATGACAACTAGCTGAAATAGCTCGAATGTTGAACCATATCTTCAGGTTCAGCTGATATAAGTAAAAACAAATATTCATTATTGTATGTTTTTTTATATATATATTAATATTTATACATATTTTATTAGTTTATTTTTTTATACTTCTGACACCATGTTAAATGACAAAGCGGCAAAGCAAAGATTCGTTTAACAACATATGTCTTTACTAGAGGACATGCAGGAGTTCAACCTATGAGTTCAACATACCCGCGCATGCGTAGAAGCAAGTTTAACAACTTTTGTCTGTTCTGATTTAAAGCTACACAGCACTTTGTTGTACATATATGAATATATATATATTTTTATATATATATATTTTTTTTTTGTATCCAGTAATTAAATTGTAAATGCTGTTTAAACTTGTGTGACAAGTTTTGATAAATAAAATGTTCAAAAAAAAATAAAAAACATTACTGGGATAGGCCTAACCTAAAAAGTATGTGATTATTATGTAATATATAATTAAGAGCCCAATTAAGAGGAGTTTTTGGACTGTGACTGTTATCTAAGAGCTGAGATTAATTCGCGTGCCTCGTCACTCTCCCGTTAACGGCTCGCTGCTCGGAACACACGAACACACACACACACACACACACACACACACACGAGGAGATGGAGAACAGTCTTACTTAAACGTCTTTTCTCAGGCAATATGGTGCGTGTGCCTGTGATTCTCCTGCTGGAGAGTAATGTAATTATGGGATTATTCCTGCGCCTCTAAAACTGGTCATGTTTACTACACTCCGCTCGGTTCACGACACACACACACGGCTCTCAGGAGCACAGAAATATGAATTAACTGGAGATTTCTTGCTGGTTGTGTGTTAGAAAGGTCGCAGCTTCACTTTTGCAGGCAGTGGATGAATTATCAGGACTTTTGATGGTTTCTTTGGAGTTAAACATTCATGGAAAAATGAACGTCGAGCGAGTGGAAACGAGGAAAACTTTATTCCGGTGAATCAGGAATCCAGTCATCCCACAAAATAAGGTATGTCAAAATAATTACTTAAATGTGAATTTTGTGTTTTAAATAGATGAATATGTTAAAATAAACATATTCAAATTATAGGTTTGAACATTTCAGTTTCATATGGAGCATTAGCAGAATAATTGTAGTATTTTTCCCCCCAACAAATCATCATTTGAGTAGTTGACATGAAAAAAGACAACCATGAAATATTAATTTATCTATCCATTATTAAGTTATATGTTCATGTTTAATTTTCTGATGTTTAAGTGGAAACTTTCTTATATTATTGTTTTGCTGTCTTGTTTTTTATATAAATATATTTATATTGTACAGCACAATGCCCAACTAATGTTGTTTTTATTGTGCTATAAAAATGGAATTTGATTTGATTTGATATTTGGACTGGTTATTAAACATGCAAACTTTATTGCATGTAAATAATGTACTTTTAAAAAACAATTTGAGATCATTACTAATTATGTTACCTGCAAAAAAGTTAATTGCAAAAACAAAAAGGTGAGCAGTTACACCACCTAAAATATGCTTCTTCTCTTATCCATTCAGATTAATATTGTTTATCAATCAGAATAAAAACAATACAAATGTTATGCAGAATACTGAATAAAAATGAATAAATGCTCATATATTTGTACTCAATTTAAAGGTATAGTTCACCCAAAATTTAATTTACTCACCCTTAAGTTGTTCCAAACTTGAATGAGTTTCTTTCTTGAACACAAAATAAGAAATTCCCCCATTGACTTCCATAATATGGCTTTTTTTTAATTTTTTTAAAGAAGCCAGTCAACTGGTTACTGACATTCTTCAAAATATCTTCTTTTGCATTTAGCAGAAAACAGAAACACATACAGGTTTGGAACAACATGAGGGCAAGTAAATGATGACATAATTTAAATTTTTGGTTGAACTATCCCTTTAATAGGATTCTGGTACTATAAGATCGTTCATCTGCAATTCTGCATATCCATTTTAGACAAACCTAAAGTGTTTATTTTTTTTTGACAGGATTCCTGGATGTTCCTGTGTTCCTACAAAAAACGTCTCTGATCAGTAAACCCGCACTGTTTCATCGAGTACCGTGTGGTCATGTCTCTATCGGCTCTACCGGAATGGAAGCAGCTTCTGCTGGAGAGAAAGCGAAGAGAGGAGGAGGAGAGAGAGAGGCGAGAGAGGGAAGAAGAGGAGCGGATGGCCAGCATGCCGGCCTGGAAGCGAGGGATCATCCAGAGAAGGAGAGCGAAGCAAGACGAGGAACGAGAGAGAGAGAGAGACGGAGGACAGCAGACTCCGGATGTCCTGGGAATCTCGGAAGACGTCGTCACAGAGCAAACGGACAGTAAACTCACACATCACCTTCAGACGGAAGTGCAAAAACAGATATCCAAAAAAGAAACCATCCAACAGAACCCCTTCATTCGTTCCGAGAACAGCTTTCGGAGAGATAATAGAGGGAAGGAGGTAATTAGAGATGGAGAGAATGAGTATAAAAAGACCCCCAATAACAGTGGAAGAGAAAGGAATAGGGAAACGGAGATTTGGAGAGAACGGGATAGAGAGATTTGGGTGGAGAAGACGGGAAATAAAAGTGAGGGACGAGAACGAGAGCGAGATCGAAGCACTGGGAGAGAAACCAGAGACGCGGAAATCAGCAAATCCCAATTTCCTCCGGTCGTAGGTCTCCGCACGATCCAGGCAAACAACATTATCATCATTGAGAGGGACAAAAATGGTAAGGAAAAACCGGATTGGAGGAATAAGGAGGTGGAGGAGGAAGAAAAGAGGATGAGGATGGATTTGAGGGAGTTTCTGGCTTGCGGAGGAAGCGTGACGGAGATTAGGGCGTCGGAGGTATTGATCATCAAGCCGTCCGTGATCGATGGGAAAAGGGAAACGGAGATGCCGGAAAGAGGGAGCGGTGAGGAACGTTTAGAGAGAGAAGGGATTTGGAGATCGATGCGCTTGACGTCGAGGACGGTCATACAAAGAGCGGAGAGATTCCTGAACCACAAGGATAAGGCGACTCAAGAATGTAGTGGACGGGTTAGTTTGCTGCTTAGTATGTTTGGGGAACATCCCAAACCTCCGTTGCGCTCCAAGAGCACGGATTGCTTCAACCGACCGGGAAAGAATCGGGATCGATACAGCACTGGAGACCTGTTTGAGCAAGAGGATCAGGGCACGGAGGAGACGGAAACGAGTCCGACTTCTAGAGGTGTTCCCAAGCGCTCCTTTAGCTTTTCTGATCGTGGGGTTTCCCATCAGGAGAACCGTGAGGAAAAGACAGACTTTAAGATGATGGAAAGGACGTATTCTGACCGTAGGGTCAAGACACGGGTCACGGGCGCCGACCCATCGGAGAATCAATCGAGGGTCACCAGGAGATGGGGCCGACCCAAACATGATGAGTCGATGCTTGAAAAGAAACAAAAAGAACGCAGAGTTGAAAATAAGAAAGACTCTGTATGTGGAGACACTTCAAGTGTAGACGGAGAAGAGGGATTCACTCGGGCCTCCGTTAAAAACCAAGAGGGGGTCGCATTCGCACGGCGAATTCCCATCAAACAAGATGGGAGGGAAAGCAGCTCGGGAATAGAGATCAAAAGAGCGAAGGAGGAAAATGAGAGAGAAATTAAACATGGAGAGAAGAGGGAAGATGTGATGATAAGTCAGACACACATAGAATTCAAAATGGAGGCAAAAACAGAATCTGAAAGGAGAGGGAATCAGGATGAGGAAACCGTCGGAGCTTTAACACAATCCCATGGTGCATGTTTCCCACCCTCAGGTGACAGTACTATCGATTTATCTACAGATATTCGATGCAAATGTGTCAACACACCCTTTGAAGATCCCAGTTGCCCGTCTACGGTCTACGCCGGACAAACACGGCAAGAAAAAGTCCAATCAGATAAAGATCTTGAGAGGGCAGGGAATGTGTTTTCACACGGAGACGCAGACAAGATCTCTGGAGAAATGAGTATGCAGGATCAAAAAGAGCATCAGAACTTTTCAAAACGAGCCACAGATGAAATACATTTTACCTCAAGACTCCCACAGCAATCGGTTACCCTGGGACAGAGCAGACTTTGCAGCCAAGAGGGGGTCGCCATCCCCAGGACTGTGTTTTATGGGGTCGATATATCAGCAGAAAGGAGGGCGAGTCTCCCTATCGGGGATGGACAAATGGAGAGGAGAGGGAGCTGGAAGGCCGGTCGACCTTTGACCCGAGTCGAGTCTTTAAAAGAGAGAATTCGTCAACAGGAGAAGGAAAGACAGAAAAGCAGGGAGGATGATAAAGAAGAGGGCAACAGAGAACAGGAAGAAAACACACTACAGCCTGTCAGACCGTTTGACGTCACACAGGACGCTTGCATGGCAAAGTCAAGCCCTCAACTTCCTCTTCCTGTTTCTCTGTCGCTCTTGCAACAATCAGCCTCGACAGAAAGAGAAGTTGGGGAGATCTCTATCCGAGCCGCTTTCGAGAGAGAGACCGAACGCCATGTAGAGATCGCTTGGAGAACGCAAGACACTGACGGAGGAGACGAGAAGAAAGAGAGAGAGGACGAGCCGTTAGAGGAAGAGTATCTTCCTCCCTCTCTCTCTCCCTCCCCAACGCTTTCAGACTCGTTAGACGCCATGAGCCGTATATATAACCTCAAGACGGTTGGGTCCAGGACTGCAGTGTGTATCAGTGAGAGATCGGCGGATTTGCCTCCACATAGTGGACCTCAAGGTAAATACAACCCTATTAGACAGGCACCGTCACCGGATGTCCTTCCAGAAACGGTAAAACTGTGGAATCATGGGAGGGACGGTGAGAAATCAGAGGCGATTGAGTCGACAGGTGTTCAGATGGTACAGCGTCACGTGGAACGGCTACAGCTGAGGGAACCGGAAGCCGGATGCGGTTCCCAAAACGACAGAAAGGTACAGACCAGAATGGAGAAAAGCCACACTGAAGAACCGGAGGTTAGGGAAGCCAAGAGACCCGACATCTTAAGAGAAACACAAGCATCTACAAGTCCGAGATTTCCACAACCCCGACAGAAAGCTTCTCCTAAACAACAGTCGTTCACAATCAACGCCCGCAGCGCCGAATCAACACCGAAACCTCCCGAACAAAGCTCTCCATCGCCATCCTCGCCTTGCACCGCATCCCCTTCGTCATCCCCATCTCCACCTCTCTTTTCCATTAGGAGCGCCTCAGGTGGCCCCGGTAAAAGAGGGAATACCATCACAATCACCCCTAGAAGACCAGCGGGGATACCTTCGCCTAGTAGCATCCCAACAGCGACTCCCAAAGCAGCGCCGCCGGCCACTATCCCCACGCCTGCTCCCAGCAACACCCGGGAAACCGGGAAGAAGAGGTATCCCACAGCAGAAGAGATCGAAGTGATCGGCGGGTACCAGAACCTCGAGCGCTCGTGCTTGGCGAAGAGCAGAGCGACGACGAAAGCGGTGAGTGTTTTCTGTGTTCATGCGTGACGTTTACAACGAGATGCTGTGCTCATAATATCAAGGCAATATAAAACTGAGCATGCAACATGCTTCACTGAGACTTAAATTGTTTTATATTTTATAAATAAGTCTCGTTTGCTCACCAAGGCTGCGTTTATTTGATTAAAAATACAAAAAATACAGTAAAAATGGTGAAATATTTTTACAATTTGAAGAAGCTGTTTTCTATGTGAATATATAGTAAAGTGTAATTTATTCCTGTGATCAAAGCTAGATTTTCAGCATCATTACTCCAGTCTTCAGTGTCACATGATCCTTCAGAAACCAGTATAATATGATGATCTGATGCTCAAGAAATATTATCAATGTTGAAAACAGTTATTTACATTTTTATTTCAGGATTCTTTGATGAATATAAAGTTCAAAAGAACAGCATTTATAAATATAAAGTGTTTGTAACATTAAACACTACCGTTCAAAAGTTTGGGGCCAGTAATTATTTTATTTTATTTCAGGAATAAATTACATTTTTACATTTTAAATTTTAAATTGTCATAATATTACAGTTTTTTTTATTTTATCACATAAATGCAGCCTTGGTGAGCAGAAGAGACTTCTTTTTAAAACATAAAAAAACATACAGATCAAAAATGTATGTGTATATGCAGTGAAATTAATATGCAACTATACCATAATGCAATGCAGTTGTGGTTTAGTGGGATTTCTAATTTCAAAGAAACACCTGCTCTTAGAAAGACTCCCAAGAATGAATGAAAGTGTGATCTCTCGATACTCGAATATCTCTGTCGTCTCTGACTGTGGCCAGGGCAGTTTCTCAGTGTTAATCCTGGATAAGGCTTATCTCTCACGCCATCACAGTTCACAGGTGAGGCTTTAACACATTTAAATACTGCATACAAAAAGCTAAATCAGAAGATGACTTTGGCAAACACCCGACTCGTTCTGCACTGTTCAGGAGTAGTTAAACTAACCTTTAAAATCAGCTTCTTGGCTTAAACCAAACAAAAACACCAAGCCGGGCTTTAGCGTAGAGTGTGTCTAAGAATAGATGGATGTTAATCTATTGCAGTTTTCTTCAGTGCCTTAACCCTGACTGACCTAGACGTGTGTTAGTCTTAAATGACCCAGGGAAGCTAAGCTCATGGTGTAGTAGTTTTAATGCTAAGTAGACCAGTTCGACTGAACTTGACGAAAACAACTACTAACTTTTTAATCCACATGACACCGAATCACAATGCAAAGCAAAAATATATATAATATGCAGTACCGGTCAAACGTTTGGAAACATACGATTTTTAAATGTTTTTGAAAGAAGTATCTTAAGCTCACCAAGGATGTAGGCCTATGTATTTCATAAATCAGTAATTTTGTGAAATATTATTACACTTTAAAATAGCTGTTTTCTGTTTTAATATAATTTATATTGTAATTTATTCCTGTGATTAAAGCTGAATTTTCAGCATCATTACTCCAGTCTTCAGTGTCACATGATCCTCCAGAAATCAGGATAATATGATGATTTTGTTCTCAGCTATTATCAATTAAGCTCACCAAAGATGTATTTATTTCATAAATCAGTAATATTGTGACATATGATTACACTTTAAAATATCTGTTAAATAAACAGATATTAATAGCTAAACAAATAAAATGCTGTTTTCTGTTTTAATATAGTTTATAATGTAATTTATTCCTGTGATCAGAGTCTTCAGTGTCACATGATCCTTCAGATATCATTATAATATGATGATTTCGGCATTTATTTGAAATATAATCTTTTGTAACATTATAAATGTCACTTTTGATCAATTTAATGCATCCTTGCTGAACAAAAATATGATTATTCTTTTTTATATGACTTAGCCCAAACCTTTGAATGGTCGTGTTTCATGGTTTCCACAACAACAAAAAACTGTTTTCAACATTGATAATAATCATAAATGTTTGTTGATCATCAAATCATCATATTATACTGATTTCTGAAGATCATGTGACACTGGAGTAATGACTGGAGTTGATCACAGGAATAAATTACACTTTACTGTATATTCACATAGAAAACATGTGTGATGATTTACATTACAATAATATTTCACAATAAATACAGCCTTGGTGAGTAGAAGAGACTTCTTTCAGAAACTTTTGACTGATACTGCACACACACTATATATATATATATATATATATATATATATATATATATATATATATATATATATATATATATATATATATATATATATATATATTTGCTCTATATCTTTTTTTCTTTTTTTTTGCAAAGTAATAAATGCAAAGCCCGGTAATATATATCACTCGAGCTTCCTTGGAAACTGCAAAATTATACAAAAACAAAGTCCTTCTACTGCATTGTCTTCACTGTTGATACATAAACACAGAAAGCACAGCCAGTGTAGTCTCTGTTTCACGAGCGAATGCATCTAATGAGCCGAAGACTCAAAAGAAAACTCATGATTATCATCAGAGTCAATCCTTCACAGAATCAACATATCTTTGCTCACTTTTACTCTTGGGTTACAGCGAGAGGAATTAAAGTTAGGGAACACCGGTGTGTTTATGATGGCATCTGATATATCAGTGAGGCTCTCACACACACACACACACACACACACACACACACACACACACACACGGATGAACGCTCGGCTTCCCCAAACTAGTGTAGTTCCTCCGTCGAGCTGCAGAAACACTGACACACACACACACACACACTATACGGGGCACTTTCACTTCTGGAAAGCTATCACAGATAAACTCAGCAGAGTTTGCTCGCATGAGACATGCGGTTGTTCCGGTGTGCGGTTCATGGCTGATCTCATGCTTCTGGAGTAAGTGGGACACCGCGGACACAAAGAGCTCGGCGGAGCAGAACGAGGAGCGGGGAATCTGGCAGCGGCTCCTTCTAATGGAGCTGGACTTCCACAGGGAGTTAATAGAGCAGGATGTGTGCATTGTGGCGATCAGCGTAAACACACACACACACACACACACACTAACTTCTGCCAGGAACCGGAGTCAAATGTACATCAAGAGAACACAAATATGAAACTGGACTCTTGAGCTGGAAGAACACGAGCGTTTATGATCATAATAATAAAGCAGTTGCTCTTCCAGTTCAAGTGGAGAAAGCAATTTTATAAAAGAAAAAGTTGTGTTAGAAGCTACTGTACAATGCTTATAAATGCACACCTGATTTTTTCTACATTAGAATACAGTAATTTCATATTTGTTCATATACATTATCATTAACGGCCTATATTTACGCTAATAGCCTACACTAGCCTATATTATCTGGCAAACGGTTTCCCAGACTGGGGTTTGAGAGGCGAATGCAGGATGTTTGAGAATTGCTGAAATACTAAAAAATCATTAAATCATAATAATAATAAAGTACAATAAAGAATCAAATTAAACACACTAAATAAAGAAATATTTTAGTTGTTTACTTGCATGTCATGTGGTCATTAACTGAAAATAGAGAACAGTGAACATTATGTGTTTGAAATATGAACTTAAAATCTTAAGAACTTCAAGTAAATATTTTATATATAATATTTTAGCTTAAAGAGTTTCAGCTGCCAAAAAAAAAAAAGATTAGAGAAACCAGCAGTGATCGAACCTCACTTATATGTGCTCAACACACAGTTTCATAAGACTAACAATATCAGAGAAAATACACAATCTTGATTTAAGGACGTTTAGATATCTGTACTGGAAAATGGGGCAAAAATACTGAGGAATATTTAATGCCATAACTTACATTTGTGTAAATTGTAAACCTTTAAAGGCCTGCAGAAACCCTGTAATATTCTGATTTGAAGCTCAATTAATGTTATTAGTGCTGCTCAATTATTAATAACATTTCTTATTATTATCATTGTTGAAAACAGTTGCGCTGCTTCATATACACTTTTTTCAGGATTCTTTGATGAATAGAACGTTTAAAAGAACATAATTTATTTCAGAAATCTTTTGTGACCTTATTTACTGTCATTTTTAATTAAAGTGCTGAATACAAGTATTATATAATTTTTGAAATACCACATACTTCAGTTTCCACAAACATATGAAGCAGCACGACTGTTTTCATCATTGATAATAATCATAAATGTTTCTTGAGCATCAAATCTTCATATTACACTGATTTCTGGAGGATCATGTGACACTGAAGACTGGAGTAATGATGCTGAAAATACAGATTTGATCACAGGAATAAATTACACTTTACTATATATTCACATAGAAAACAGCTGAATTAAAAAATAATAATATTTAAATTTTTTTGCAGTATTTTTGATCAAATAAATGCAGCCTTGGTGAGCCTTTCTTTCAAAAACATAAAAAAAATATTCCAAACAGTAGTGTAAATATATTCAATATTCAAACCTGCACATTAAAAGCAGAGCATTGCATGAATACACATGTATGAAGGTGTTTTACAAGCTCAACGCTGTATATGTGAGTGTGTGTTTTATTTGTCTGCAACATTCTGGGTTTTTAAAGCCGTCTCGTGACAAACTCTTTTGCTACTTCCTCCTCAGATCCGTGTCACTTCCTGTAACACACACTCAATGCATTCAACCAAGAGCAACCTAAGTTTTATCAGTTCATGCTAATTTGAGTTCACATGTTCACACGTTATACAGTGCGCGTGTGTGTGTGTGTGTGTGTGTGTGTGTGTGTCTCTGCTCCAAGAGTGATTTACACTCTGACCACATCAAACCTTCATTCTTCCTCCCGTTCATGCATGCAGAAACATCTCGTACAGTTCCCACAATGCACTGCGGTATTACCGCCGACCCCCTGCAGATCGCCTGACGTCAGTCTCTTAATCTGTCCATTCTTCACTTTCCTCGTCTCAGCCTTAAGCCACGATAATGCTGCCTTTCTCTTGGTGTTATTTCTGTAGTGTGTTATCTGCGGAGGTTTGCTGGTCTGGAGGGATTCAGCGTGATCATGTTCCAGTGGGGTTGTGGATTTAAGTGCACTATAAAGGCGTCTTTACACAGCCAAGTTAAGCTCAAAATTCAGTGCAAAAGATTTTTTAAAAAAGCCAGACTAAATTATGGCTGTTCAGACCCATGTAAGCCCCTCTAGAGAGTCGCAATTGACACTTCGCAGGGAGCTTGATTGACAGGTGATCTGACCAATCATACTTCGCCATCCGCCATTTTGTCCGACAAAGCTACAGGAGAGTTAGTAGATTAACATGGGAGGATTTGAACTTGAGAAGCGGAGTGTACTGACGTCTCTCTGCGGTTAAAACAACATTCCTTCTGATGTTCATTCATGTTTATTTGATGCTATAAATGAACTAGAAGGAAAAGATGATCGGTTCACGAGCCGCTTTAACTCTACAGCGATCTGACACACACATTAAAGAGCCACAAAACGCTATTTATTGTTTAAATTTCTTAAAAGAAATGACCAAATTTGAAAGGTGAGACTTCGTTTCATATCAAAAGTAACCTGGTGTGTGTCTGTCGGTGTGTTGTCAGTCTCGCGTGTTTTTGAACATGGTGTGTGTGAGAGCGGCGAAGCTTGTCGGACATAGCAACAGTAACTAAAGGGGGCGGGTCTTTGCGAACGGTCAATTGCAATGAAAATGCATTTATCCCACCACACGTGTGACCCTGGAGCACAAACCCAGTCTGGAGCCGCACGGGTATATCTGTGGCAATAACAACTATACACTGTACGGGTCAAAATTATACATTTTTCTTTTATGCCAAAAATCATGAGGATATTAAGATCATGTTCCATGAAGATATTTAGTAAATGTCCTACCGTAAATATATAAAACATGTATTTTTGTGAGTGAATGCAGCACAATCGTGAACATAAATGCACAACTTTAAAGGAGATTTTCTCAATGTTTACATTTTTTTGCTCCTCAGATTCCAGATTTTCAATAGTTGTGTCTCGACCAAATATTGTCATATCCTAACAAACCACACATCAATGGAGAGATTATTTATTCAGCTTTAAAAAAGTGACTGGTTTTGTGGTCCAGGGTCACAAATCACCTTTTTTTTCTCACAAATTTGCGTATTTGTAGTTGACACAGAGACGATAACAGTTTCGTTTTCAAAACCTTGCACTTTGAAACCCGTTTATAAGAGTTTGCATTTTTAGGCCCTAAAAAAGCAAAATACCCAAAAAAAGTTTTTCAGTTTTTACACCGAGTGGATCTCTGAGAGAGTGAGTGGAGGCGGGGCTCATTTGCATATTCATGATACCACGCATACTAAATGATGCAAGGGTGCAGAGTTACATTCAAGATATTTTAAGGCATGAAGATTTTTTATTTAAAGGAAACCCTGTTTAAAAAGGTCATTTTGGTGAAGAGGGACTTTAACTTTAACAAGATGTCTGTCCTGCTCTAAAATTCACACATTTTAAGAAACTCTCATTTCCTTTCAGACAATTTTCACTCAGAAAATTGCTAGTAATTTTCAAATTCAAAGTAACTCTGAATTAAATATGACATTGTTTCAAGTATGAAGACATTATAGGACTAGGAAATATTATTTTCTAGTCAAATGTACAAATGTCCAACTTTGTAAAAATACATTTTCACAGTGTATTTACACTAAAATTAGATGTAGCACTTCAATTTCTACTCAAAAATTGCACGAAAATGTCAATAATTATAGTATTAAATCATTTGTTAGGCCTACTTTTATATATCTATATACCTATCTAAAAAAAAATCCTATGAATTTAAAATGATCTGGATTCTCTCTCTCTCTCTCCCCCCATCTCCCTCCCGTACCCCCCCCCCCCCCCCCCCCCCCCTGCAGGTGAAGGTGTGTTTCGACGAGGTCCAGCTGGAGAGAGTGTGTGAGTACCCTTCAGAGGACTGTGTGTTAGCGTCGCTCCCCTGCTCTCCTCATGCCGGGCCGGAGGACGGAGCGAGGGAAGAGGAGGAGGACGAGGAGGACGAGAGACCGGCGTTTGCGTCTCGCGGTGCCGTCAGTCAGAGCACTGGAAGCGCTCGGGTCCTTAAAGTGGGTCAGTGGCTTCTAAATTACATCAAAATTAAAACAAGCAGAAAATGGAAAGAAGATCCTCCATGAAAAAGCAATAAGAACGATTTTTAGGTAATTCTATATTTCATTAGCAATAGGTCTGGTAGATGTTATGTTCACGTTGATAACTTTTACAATAAAAGATGCTGGGTTGTTTCAACCCAAAATTCGGTCAAATATGGACATATCCAACAGTTGGGTTAAATTTTTTCATTTAACCCAACTGTTGGGTTTGTCCATATTTGACCCAATTTTGAGTTAAAAGAAACAACCCAGCATTTTAAGTCAAACAGCAAATAGAGCATTTACTACATACACACACACACACCTATCAGAACACACACACTTATCCATCATTCTCTATTCTCTCGTGAACCTATATATTCAGTCACACACACACACACACACACACACACATATCAGAACACACACACTTATCAATCATTCTCTATTCTCTCGTGAACCTATATATTCAGTCACACACACACACACACACATATCAGAACACACACACTTATCAATCATTCTCTATTCTCACGTGAACCTAGACATTCACACACACACACACACACACACACACACACACACACACACACACACACATCAGAACACACACACTTATCCATCATTCTCTATTCTCTCGTGAACCTATACATTCACACACACATACACACACACCTATCAGAACACACACTTATCCATCATTCTCTATTCTCTCGTGAACCTATACATTCACACACACACACACACACACACACACACCTATCAGAACACACACACTTATCCATCATTCTCTATTCTCTCGTGAACCTATACATTCACACACACACACACCTACCTATCCATCTATCTATCTATCTGAATTTGGCAACTCTGCCATAGTAAAAAAAAAAAAAATCTATTTTTTTACAGTGTTTTTTTAAATGTTATTTTTCTGTCTGTCTTTTTCCAGATGAATCCTGTAAACGACTCTCTAAATGACAAGCCATGGCATCCTGTAGATTTTAAATTCTTTACTTTTGCAGAAGGTGTAAGTAATGATAAACCTTTAAAAATGTGGTTTTAAAATTATTATGACATTTTTTTTTTCACTCTTTAGTTTTACTCGTCCTGTTGGAGAATCAGAAATACTTTACAAGCAGAATATTAGATTTCTGTCTCACGTTGAGCTCTGATCCACAGAGCGATCGCTCAGGTCCGATATGATGTTTGCACAATTTACAGAGTTTTATGATTAAAACCTTTTATGGTCTGAAGGCTGTTCATTAAATATATATATATCGCTGGAATAGATTTTATTTCATTTTATTGTATTATCCTGCATCACATTGAGGGAATTTATTTTAATTTATAAATGAAAATGAAATGCTCATCCTCTGATTGTCACATGCTAAGAGTTGACTCTCTCTTATGAAAGTATGGCTATGATGATTAATAAAGATTAGAATAAATGCTGTCATGGAACAGTGATATATGATATTTGTTTAAAAAAATAGATCTGTTTTCATCATGAGATTGTACAATAGAATTTTGTCATTGCATTATCTGTGTTGATGGGTCACACTTGGATTTTTACAATGCAATCAAATAAAAATCAGATTTTTGTATATTGTTTGTATACCAGTTTTCAACTGTCCAACTAAACATTGTGTGTGTGTGTGTGTGTGTGTGTGTGTGTGTGTGTGTGTGTGTGTGTGTGTGTGTGTGTGTGTTATTTAAAAGGGAGTAGTCTACAATCTTTGACTGGTTGTTTTATCTATTCTATTACAAACTGGCTGTATTACAGCGCCACCTTCTGGTTATTCACAATAATGCATGATTCTTCACATTAATCATCTGAAACATTGAAGAGATGACAATCTGCACAGTGCCTGTGGACAGTTAAATCATTTTAACAATTTATAGATTAGTTAATTAATTGCAGTTTACTTCCTGTCAAATGTTATACTTCAGACCAAAATAAGCTTTCAGGTGAAATGTTGTGTATTATTTTGTAAAGGTGGCTATTTGATTAGGTATCCCTCACATATAACATAAAAATGCCCAGTTTGGTTAATATGTTCCTGATTAATAGTAGCATAATACATAAAAGATATTACAAATAGCTGTAAGTCCATCAACATCCTTCAATAAAAAATTTTTTTGTTCTATACTGTCGATGAGGTTTCCCATTCAGCATTGTTGTGTACAATCAATCACAATCACATCATTTGCAGGTAGTTTCCTTAAGTGTGTCTCCTGCCTTACAACAACTATAGGCTATGATGAGTTCCATATTTCATAACCAATTATAACTTTATACATGTACCCCATGACACTTAAAAGACAACCCCATGGTAATACATCGTAATTTTTGGGAGAGTCAGTGTTATTAGTGTTAGCTTGCTAATATCCGATCTTACCTGCGCTGTCTTCCCTCGAACCATAGTAGCAAACAAACTCACCCTGTCATTAAAGTATTGGGATATTAGCTGTTTGCTCCTGTTGTGCTATTAATAATGACCTCCTCCGATGCCAAATCACGCTGGTATCCGTGAACCAAGCAACACGAAACGCCACGCGGACACGTGATCACGTGGACATCTCAAATGTGCTTCAGAATTTGCCAGGATGGAAAACTATAGCAGATTGAACCCGTTTTCTTAGTGTTGTTAATTTATTCTGCACGTTTTTAGCCTATTTGCAGCCAGTCTTGAATACATCTTTGCTCAAATGCCAAATCACATTCTGGATGAGCGGGAAAATCCCAACGGCTCCTCTCGCGCTGTTTAGTGTGTGAGGTAAACCTGTTTTATTTTGTGTTAATGTTATGAAGCGGATAATCTGCACCCCACGTCAGAATGTAAGTTTCAGCGCTTATAAAAAGTAGCCATATATACCGTAGGACCAAGTTTTGAACATAGTACCATTGTAATATGGTATTCGTGGAAGTCACGTTTGATGGAAATCGGTACAGTCATGGGCGTAGGTTTAGGGGGGACGCTAGGTACTAGTCCCAATCAATATTTTAAAATGACAAAATTGTCCCCACCAATATTTGTGAGAGAATTACGAGGCGGCCGCCTCCGTCAAATTAGTTGCCGCCTTCTGCTCTCGACAAAACTCGATAGACAGTCACATGCTCAGATACACTTTTTCCACCGTGACGGTTCTATTTGGTTCCTGTGTCCATCAAACATATTACATGCGCTTATTGAGGCACACGCGCGCGCGGTCTCTTGCTCTCTCTTCCTCTCTGCCGTGCACGCGCTACGCGGTTTGGAGCACAGTCTCTGTCTCGCGGGCGCGCTCGCGATTCCGGGAGATTTTAACTAATTCACGGGCATCAGTGAGCCGCTATCAATATGCAGGAGACTCCCGGGATGTCTGTATTTCTATACTGAAATAATATCGGCATTATTATTGATTTTCATTAGGTAATTTTTTTGGTGCCCTCTCAGCTCTTGGTGCCCTATGCACAGCGCGTGGTGGGAGCGTTGGCGCTGAGCATACATTTAATAAAATTAGGGGGGAAATGCCCTTTATAAAGGTAAAAAAATATATATTCTGATAAGATTGTTTTCCAACAGTGACGTAATGAAACATTGACAATTTAAGTTTGAAGGGAGTAAAGCCTCGGTTTAGGCTATTAAAGAAATGTAATTTTGCCAAAAGAAGAACTTTTATTTTAAATAAATGTTATTTTTAAATCACCCTACTACAGTGTGACATTTTACCATATTATCATGCTTAACACTGATAATTTGAATTGTAATTAATGTGATGATCAGATATCTAAATCAGAGAATATCATAGGTTTGGGCAGGTGGATTATTTATTTTTAACAGCGGATTCTGGTGACTCAAAGTGCACCAGATTAATGAAATTATCTTTAAAATGTACAAAATTTTCTTACGGGTGGGCATGCCCCCGGACCCCTCCAGAGATACCGAGGTCCATCCACAAAAGTACTGTGGAAAACACAGTAGGCTATATGTTGGTATATGAAAAATACAAGTTAATTTCCTTTTTAATAAAATACATCATCAGAATTTTATCAACTCCGCCTAGTTTTGAGCCAGGAAAAAATCCCTGCTGCAGCGATTTGCATCGATTCCCATGGCCAGTACAAGGAACGCCGTCATTTGATTGGCTGAAAAAATAAGGGGGTGGTGTGGGGGTGGGATGTCCCCACCAAAGCTGAGACCAAACCTACGCCCTTGGGTACAGTGTTATATTAGAGTAGGCTACCATGGTAGTACCATCAATGTACCTTACTGCTTTGTAAAGTCTACACGACCACGATCTGTGTAGTTATTATGTTTTATGTAGGCCTATTGTATTTAAGTAACTAGGCTATATGCCAATAGGCTTAATGCACTTGAATGTTTCTCACAAACTCTAGACTGGTTTGTGTGGAGTTACAGTTTTTTTCGATTGCTAAACGACAGTGAGCACAACTGGAGCTACATGTGCAAAACTCTAACTACAGTCTGCACAGCAGCAGTTCATGTGGACCAAACTCTAGTTCGTTTTTCATTGCTTGAACACAGTTTTCAAAACTCTACACACTTATCCCATGACTTTAACCACAACCTGCACAACACTGTGGATTTACAGCACTTTGTTCAAATGCTAACACACTGGTGTCAAAACTGTGAACCACACATTCAAAACAGAATAGATTTCAGCCTTGTGCCTTTCTAACACTGCTGGTGGCAACTTCAGCTGAAACAGGTGAGATTTACATCCTTACAGTAAATGAGAACATTACAGGAATTTATTTTGTTTTGCAATTATAGAATATTTACACAGATATATATTACAGTAAGTTTGACTGTAATATATAATTTTACTGTATTACTGTATATACTGTAATATACAACATAACCCAAAGGCTGGCCCCAACAGGAGGAAGAGGAAACATATTTTCAGATGCGCAGGAAAATGCTATTGTCGCAGATTTATGGTTTTGTACCTGCCTGCATATTCACCCTTCCTCAACCCAATAGAGGAGTTTTTCTCTGCCTGGAGGTGTAAAGTGTTTGGTCACCACCACCCATATGACCAAATGTCTCTTTTGGAAGCCATGCGTGCCGGATGTGAGGACACGAGTCCAGAGAACTGCCAGGGATGGATAAGGCACTCCAGAAGGTTCTTCCCCAGGTGCATGGCAAGAGAGAACATTTGATGTGATGTTGATGAAAACCTGTGGCCTGATGCTAGAGATAAGCAGGATTAGCCCCTCAATTATTTGTTTGAATTACATGTACTTTTAGTTTCTACCTTTTTTTCCTCATTATACTGTAATTCTGTAAATTACTACAGACTATTGTGAAGCAAACTGCTAATTTTCATTTACCTTAAAGAATTGTTATGTTCTAAAAATTTACTGTAAATAAATCATGTGAAAGAATGTCACTCTTTTCTTTGAAGAAAATATTACTTTGTATGAAGTAACTGAAATTGTTCAAACTGTAAAGATGAAAACTTTGTATTTTCTGTATTGGTGTTTGATGCTTGTGTTTTTACTCTCAGTGTGTTCTGAGTGACAGTGTGTGTTATCTCAGTGAGGGTTGTGCATAGTGTTTGGCTGCACTGAGCCTGTTTTGAGCCATGTGTTCAGAGTTGTGTTGCTTGGAGTGAGTTTTGCAGGTGATGTGAACTGTTTAGCTTAGGTGACTGTTGGTAGTGCAGACTGTAGTTAGAGTTTTGCACATGTAGCTCCAGTTGTGCTCACTGTCGTTTAGCAATCGAAAAAAACTGTAATCCATTACCCATACATACCACCACTAGATGGCAGCAGAAGACTGAATTCTGTGATAAACTTCATGCTTATCATCAGTAAAGAGGAAAGATTTCGAGTGCTTCCATTAATCGGACCCCAAATGGGCCTGATGATCCCCTAGCCTGATCACATGATCTCTGAATCCCTCCATCACCATTTCTACATGTCAATCAACAGCCATGTATAGAGTGGGTGTGGAGACACCTGCTCATGACGGCCCCGCTCCGGGACTCTCGGCTCCTGCACTATAAATATATGATCTGACAATGATTCAATTATGATTCTTCACTAAATGATGCCTCATGAAATCAGGAATTTGATCGAGTTTGATTCAATTAGATTTGATTATTTTGGATGTCCCTCCACATCTGTGTCTTCAGCATATTTACAAACATTTTGGCATAATTAAAATAATTACACTGTAGTAATATTTTTGACAAAACAATAGACAATGTTAAGTGTCTTTTGGTATCAAATTAGGCCAATTTACACTTTTATAACTGATTTAAAAAAGTTATGAACTGTCAAAAAAAATGTTAGGCCTATGTCTAATTTGTAAGATTCTTATCGGTTTATGCAACTGGTCACAAGTTTATTTTACATTCGTAGCTCCAGGCATTGTATTGTTAATAAAAAAAATATTATTTTTTAATTCTGTAGTAATTGCATTGAAATTTCAGACTGATGCATACCGGCGCATTTCTACATCCCATGATGTATAGATGTGTGTTTGTGCAGCGTCAGTCTGATACCGCAGTGTGTGTGTGTGTGTGTGTGTGTGTGTGTGTGTGTGTGCGTGTGTGTGCGTGTGTGTGCGTGTGTGTGTGTGTGTGTGTGTGTGTGCGTGTGTGTGTGTGTGTGTGTGTGTGTGTGTGTGCGTGTGTGTGCGTGTGTGTGTGTGTGTGTGTGTGTGTGTGTGTGTGTGTGCGTGTGTGTGCGTGTGTGTGCGTGTGTGTGTGTGTGTGCGTGTGTGTGTGTGTGTGTGTGTGTGTGTGCGTGTGTGTGCGTGTGTGTGTGTGTGTGTGTGTGTGTGTTTTAGTTTTTTGGCTTTCTTCTTGTCGTTTTGGGGCCTATTTGAGCATATGTTGTGTATTCTCTTTGCTTTATTACGGTAATTTCCACTTACCGTGTGATTTGTGCTTTATTGCTATGAAACATCTGCTGAGAGCATAAACATCAGGAGTGATTTTAAGGCATCAGGAATAACAGATTGCTGTAAACCTCATCCCACGATCCCAAAAGTTTCTCGTGTTTTTTGAAGGCTGCTGTGCTGTTGTTAAACTTGTTCTTATAGAAATGCATAAGTCTGAGTATAAATGGCAGCACATCTCTGTGTTATAACAGCGTTGCGCTGTCAGATGTGGCTTTCTCACTGTACATGGGGTTCAGTCCTGAAATAGTTCTGTTCCCAAAAGGCAAGTCACACCAGCGAACACGGATCGCTCTCACACACACTCTCACCAGTTAATTACACCTCCATTGTAGTTCTGTTCAGATCCTTGTGTGTGTGTGTGTGTGTGTGTGTGTGTGTGTGTGTGTGTGTGTGTGTGTGTGTGTGTGTGTGTGTGTGTGTGTGTGTGTGTGTGTGTGTGTGTGTGTGTGTGTGTGTGTGTGATTGCATTGCTCTACCTGAGCGCACCTTTAGTTGCACAGATATGATGACCTTATTAGCGCTCAAGCCAAACATTCATGAATCTTATAAGCTTTAGTTTTTTACTATAGACTCCTTGACAAATAGTGGTAACACTTTACAATAAGATTCATTAGTTAACATTAGTTAATGTATTAACTAACATGAACTAACCATGAGAAATACATCTGTTACTGTATTCATTAATCATTGTTAATGTTAGTTACATTACACTAATGTTATTTAACAGTACATTAACTAATGTTAACAAATACAACCTTTTATTTTAATAATGCATTAGTAAATGTTGAAATTAATATTAACTAAGATGAATAAATGCTAAAGAAGTGTTTTTCATTCTTAGTTCATACTAATGAACCGTATTGTAAAGTGTTACCCAAATAATTTATGCATTAATTCTTTTTAGATACTCACAACTTGTTCTTCATACACTCTAAAAAATGCTGGCTTGTTTTAACCCAAATTTGGGTCAAATATGGACAAACCCAGCCGTTGGGTTAACTTTTTTTAACTAAAAATGTTAACCCAACGGTTGGGTTCGTCCATATTTGACCCAGGCTTGGGTTAAAACAACCCAGCATTTTTTTAGAGTGTAGAGTTTGTCTAAAGAAATGTGGTTCTGGTGTGTTTTATTCCCACCAGCTTGAAAGCACTACAGGTCAATGTTCTCCTTTCAATGGCGAGCTTGTAGAATAACACATTTTATTGTCAACATTTTATTGTTGCACTTGAAAAAAACATAGATTTTGGCTTTTATATATGTGTCATGCAGAGCTGCTGTCGGAGATTTGTGCGGATGCGAGCTGCTAGTCACCACAATGATGCAATGAGTCTAAAACGCTGCCGTGCCAGAGCCGTCAGGAACAGAGACACACATTCATGCACACAAATGTAAATCAAGTCTTAAAGGAATAGTTGACTAGATCAGTTATTCACCTTCATGTTCTTCAGATCAGATCTTTATTGATAACTTGAAGCACGGATGAAATGCTCGGATAGTTGCTGTTCGTCATGCACTGAATATGGATGTTAATTTGTTCAGCATCATCAAACCAAATTACTCGTGCATTACATTATATTTCAGATCTAAAGCACATGCATTATTATTATAGTGCATTTTTATCTTTTCTACAGAGCTTGTGTTATTTTGTGCAGTCACTGAACGATCCTTGTGTGTTCTCACAATCTCTGAAGAAAAGACGTCATAGGTTTGGAACAACACTGTAAAATATTATCGTGATTTTAACAATAAAAGTGTTAAACCGTTAAATTTACAGTTTTTGGAAGTGAAAAAGAAAAAGTCATTGTATAATTTACATTTAAAAACCGTAAACTGACATTCCCACAATTCCCTGACACTTCACATTTGATGTATTTTTGTTGAAATTACCGTTTCTTCATAGTTTTTCTTAGTTTTTTTCTAATCTGTTATGTACATTAGGGTTTTAAGTTACATTTAATGTTGTTAAATTAATGCGTATTGCATTTTTGTAAACTTTATGTGTGTTACCATGATGGTGTTTAGTGTTTGTGTGAATGACACTGTGCAGCTTCTGTTTATTATTAACTGTCTTATGGAAAAGCTGCTTGTGATGAGCTTTGATTGATCATGTGACTCTCATCTACTCTGTGATTGGTGGTTATCAGTGTATTACAATGATACAAAACAGATATTAGTACTTCAATAGGTTGGTAAATTAACATTATGTCAGATAGTGAAATACGTTTATTTACTGTAAATTAAGTTAAGTCTGTAAAACCTAAAATGTTGCTACTGTATTTTTTTACTGTAAATTTCTGCCATTTTTTGGTAAATTTCTGAATTTTTGCGGATTTAAATTTTTTTTTATACAGTGCATGAGAATGTGCCGTTTCCCTTTGAACCGCATTTATCTGGGAGTGTTTGGTGTTTTGAGCCGGGTTTGGTCCAGGAGTCTGCGCTCGAGAGAGGTCGCCTGGTGAATCTGATGTTCTCCACAGGGTTGTGTCTGGTGTGTTGTGGTCAGAGTTTACAGTTGGTATCTGGAAGGTCGCAGGTTTAATTCCCACAAGGACTGACCTATGAATTATCACCATTGTGTCTGTTTTCAAGACCCGTATCCTCAGGTTAGTCCATGGAGATTGACCCTATAATAAATTAATGGTGTGATGCTGTGGCACATCAGGGGGAAATCACAGAAACAAACACTGGCTCTGGTGTGGAAATCAGATTTAAAGTGTATGTAAAATCTTCTGTTCTCTATGTGAATATACAGTAACGTGTAATTTATTCCTGTGATCAAAGCTGTATTTTTAGCATCATTACTCCAGTATTCAGTGTCACATGATCCTTCACAAATCACTATAATAAGATGATTTTGATGCTCAAAAAAAACATTTATGATTATTATCAATGTTGAAAACAGAATTTGTTAACGATTAGAAAGCATTTATTTGAAATATCAATCAACATTATAAATGTAATTTCATGCATCTTTGCAAAACATTTGAAAGCTAGTGTACCTCACAAACAAACAGACATCATGAGCGAGAAACACATTAAGAGATTTATTCCAAATCATATTTATTTATAATTTGTGTGAAGTGTGTTAGTTGAGTTCAGTCTCTCTGGTGTATCCTGAGGTTAAGTGCGTTGTGCAAAGACAACAGTGAAGGTCAAAGGTCAATCCTTGTGGGAAACAAACCGGCAGACTTCCGATTACCAGTAGCACACAATCCAGTACCAAACACTCGTGAGCGTGTGATCGCCGCTAACTAAGCTAGCGTCCGCAGATCTGAACCACAGAGCCTCTGGTTCTCCGGGGCCAGAGCGGGGTCAACAGTTCAGCTCTGGAGGAGCCGCCATCTGCTGACAGTAGATCACACTGTGTGCATTAGGATTTTATTTGAACATTTCACCATCAATTATACACTCTAAAAAATGCTGGGTTGTTTCAACCCAATTTTGGGTCAAATATGGACAAACCCCAAACGTTGGGTTAAAAATGTAATTAAAAAATGTAACCTAACGGCTGGGTTTGTCCATATTTGACCCAAAATTGGGTTGAAACAACCCAGCATTTTTTAGAGTGTATGTCGGAATATTTGTGGGTCGTGATAATGTCCAATGTTTGATGTCACCAGTAAAAAGTGGCCTAAATATCGAGTCAGTGACAGAGATCAAGCATGTTCATCTAAAATAATTCTGTATTTTCATCTTCAGAATCATGAATATTGTTATTCTGGTGTCTCTATTGTCCTGTGCTTTGGGTTTCCAGCACAAGTCCGAGACTATTCATTTACACACACAATGTAACACTAAATTGAGCATTTTTTTTTAATCAACAGTGCATTTTTTGTTAACCTTTTATCATGTCTTGGAGTATCGCAATAATACGGTATCGTGAGTTCAGTATCGAGATGTGTATCGAATCCTGACATGAGGAGATCGTTACAATCCTAATACCAATGCTTATAAATGACAGTAATTTGGGGTTGGGTGAATATATATCACTAAAACAATAGAAGTCAATGGTCGAAAAACTAACGTGTGTGTGTGTGTTCAGGTTGGAGGTTATCAAGTGTGTTGCGTTCGTTCCCCGAGGTGATGGAGAGATAGCATCCCTCTTTCCCTGGGGCGCTGGAGGGATGGAGGGATGATGTTTTTCTCTTTTTTCCAGTGGTTTGGACCCTACAGGGACGTCCTAAATCTGTAGGACGCTCCTCAAAGTGCCAGTGCATTGATTTCAGCCACCGCGGCTTTCCAGCCCGCCGGCTACAACAACACGCTCCCTGTACACACACACACACACACACACACACACACTTGACTGGAACTTGTTTGCGGTCATGTTGGAAGCTTTAGTGCTCTGTGTGTCTGCTTTGGTCTCTGGGTACCGAACCACACCCCGACCCGCCGTCCTGACCCAAACTATTACATTTTTACCTTTTAATGTTGTTTATGTCTATGTGGTGTTTTTAATATGCTTTAAGACAAACCATGTGTAAATTCATAAGTCAAGATCCTCCATCCTGAGCCAACCCATGAAGTGAACGTCCGGCTGTGTTCTTAGTGGAAAACTGGCTTTGTTACTGTTTATTTTATTTGTTATGTAATAGCTCAACTTTTGCCAGCTTTTTTCTTATTTAATTTTTTTATTCCAATTTGACACAGTTTCTTCTTAAGGTCGCCCTGTGGTGAAAATCCAGCTTTTAATGTTGTTTAAGCATTAGTCGACAGCATTGCTGAGTATCTTCTGCTTAAAACTGCAGTGAACCAAAGACAGTCTCAAAAACACGGTTTGAAATCGCTGGTGTTTCTGACGTCACACACTACCTTGTAACCAATCAGATCAACGTGTGATCGTCACCCAGTGGATCTCTGAGTGAGTGAGTGAGTGGAGGCGGGGCTCATTTGCATATTCATAGCACCGCGCATACTAAATGAGGCAAGGGTGTCGAGTTACATTCAAGATATTTTAAGGCATAAAGACATTTTTTTCAAGGAAAAACATTTAAATATGTAATTTTGGTGAAGAAAGATGAGTTTTAAGGGATTACTGACTAGAGGGGGACTTTAACTTTTCCCCAGTTTGATCAAATAGAATGAGATAAAATTAGTTATACTGGAAATAGAAGTTGAACGCGACATGCATTGTGGGGTAGGTTACTGTTCTTGTGCACAATTTGGAAAATGCAGGTCATTCATGTTCACATTATTGGGACCTTATTGTAAAAAATAACCAGTTTTTCATGCATACAAAAAAGTTGCATATACTGTGCATTAAATACTGCAGAAAAAAAGAAAAGTACAAGTATATCTGAACATCTTCTAAATCAGTGCTGTGTGCTCAACCTTATGCAGATGTTTGATTTTACAGTATGTGTGTGGCTAAATGTGTGTGTGCCTTTTCTCGGTGTGTGTGTTGGGGTTGTGTAAAGCCCGGACCCTCCCAGGACGGCGAGGGGTGTCTAAAATCAATTCAGTGTTAAGTGCAGGTCTGAGCAGGGGACAGTCTCAGGCCCCAACACTGTTACTCACACACCGCTGACCCAGACATCACACACACACACACACACACACACACACCAGACCTGACCTCCTCAAATCAGCCTGATCAACCTAATCTGAAAATAAACTCAACTGATCTCAGTTCTGTCTCGTTCTTCTCGTTATGGACTGCATAACTGTGTGCTAATGATGTTTGAGGTTCTTAAAGGGATCTTTCACCCCAAAAATTAAGACTGTCATCATTTTATCACCTTCATGTTGTGTCAAATCCGGATGACTTTCTTCCAAACAGATGTTACATACATATATGATTATATGCATGAGAGAGAGAGAGAGAGAGTGTTAATTTTTATCAAATGAGTAAGTAATTTCTAATATGACTTTATACTGACATCTTTCATGTTGCCTCATTCAAAAGCGAATTTATATGGTTGCAATGGATAACCTGTGATATATAATTTTCATAGTAAAAACAAAATTGGATAAAAAAAATGTAACGTAATGCTGTGTGACGTCACGAACGGTCACATGTTTTTCCCCATTCCTTGATATTTTTTTTCGTTTGCACTAACTGCATGTTTTCCAAAGTTTTACACCTTAAGTCATTATTTTGACATGTTTACTCAAATGAGACTTGAGTCATATCAGTGGCGTATATAGCTGTTGCGATCACATGACCAGTGGGATACTATACTTTATCAATATTGTAACCAAGAACCTTTGCTTTTGCATGACACAACGCTGATGGATGTCAGTATAAAACCACTGTCATATTAGCCATAGACGAGAAATCACTTAATAGATCTTAGTCAGGTTAGACTGAATTTAATGTGGATGAAAACAAGGCTTTAAGGATATGATTTTTCACAACGGCACAAACTAAAGATTCCAGATCACGTCATTTTCACAACTTTTAAAACTGTTTCAAGGAGTTTCTGTCTAAAGTTTCATCCAAACCATTGAATGCACTGTAATTCAATCCGTCAGA
This sequence comes from Phoxinus phoxinus, assembly GCF_949152265.1. Lineage (NCBI taxonomy): Eukaryota > Metazoa > Chordata > Actinopteri > Cypriniformes > Leuciscidae > Phoxinus > Phoxinus phoxinus. The sequence goes on along the minus strand of NC_136894.1, from coordinate 30,929,066 downwards.
TTCATTCTCATTCCTGTCAAAAGTTAAACATCTCTTCCCTGACTAAGGTCAATGATTCATGCCTAATCAAATGCCTTTGATAAAATAAAATAAAAATAATTAACCCTTTATTTTCCTAATCTCAATTTATGATTCCGGCCTTCTCCGAGCTCCTGCTGTTTTTATGATGTACCAAAACCTGTTCCCAATGCAGTGTGGAGTGAATCCGGATCACTTCTTCTTTGGGAATCCCTTCAGGTGTCGGATGGCTCGGGATCAGACGGCTCGTGTTTTCCTCTCCTCGTTTACATGCTGTGACTCTCGACATGCAGAGCGCAGGTGAAGTGTCTATTGATTACTGCAGTTCCTGCATTAATGCGTGTTGCTGTCGCAGTCGATTGACTCGTTGTAAGAGTACAGTTCCTGTCCTCCCAATGCTCAGGGTCATGTGTGCATGTGATCCATTAGCTAAACGAACAAGACAAGATCAGACATCCTCGAGGACTATTCATGAAGAGTTCAATCTCAAAGTGCCTCGACACAAGGAGAAAAAAAACAACAAGTGAAAAAGCTGTAGACACAGGGGTCATTGAAAAACCCATTAACTACTTATAATTGTGCATATGTATCATTGAACTCATCTCCACATAACTTTGAGTTATTGAGCATTTGTTTGCTTGATGAGCACAGTTTGATGTTGATGAGGTGTTACCTGTTGAACCAAAAAAATTAAAGGTGCAGTAAGCAATTTCTGAGAAAGGCTGTTGATATTTGAAATCACCAAAACACGCCCCCTTCCCAACAGGACCACACCCCTATCTTGATAGCTCCGCCCCCACATGCATGAACACGCTATGGAACCATAGACTATAAAAAATTTGGACGTAATATTGTGACTTCACCCGAATGTTTCTGAAGAGCAATTTTGAAGCACAAAGTGGGCGGGGCCGGTCGTCGTCATCTTGTTAGCGCGTCACTACCGATAAACGAAAAAGTGCAGCGAGGCGGATTAGCTGAGGTGACGTGACGCTAACACAGCAGACAAACAGCTAGTAGTGACATCAGCGGCAATCCACCCGTCACTCAAGTGGCCACGCCCTTAATTATGCAGAACTTTCAGGCTTAATATAATTTGAATGGATGAGCTATAAAAAAATTGTACCCCTCTCACAGTCGTCATGACGGGCAAAATTAGCTGTATAGACCAAAGCCACTTTTTGTACCAGGCTGTAAACATGTTTTTTTTATGCTGTAAAGTTGGCATTGAAGTTGGTAAAGTTATAAAACATTTTAACATGGGGGTTTATGGGATTGAATCTCTTTTGGAGCCTCTAGTGGCCAGTCGATGAATTACAGTTTAAGTCACTTCCGAAGGTTGCCGCCTTATCATCATAAGTGGAAACTGCTGATTGGCTACAGTGTGTTTTGGTGCTCCGTCCTGGGCTGTGTTTCCCAAAAGCATTGTAAGCCTAAATTGATCGTAGAGACCACTGGAGGCAATTGTTCCACGATTAAATAGGCTTACGATGCTTTTGGGCAATGCTGCCCGGATCCACTTTCAACAGCGTCTCATAAATTGCTTACTGCACCTTTAAGATGGGACATGTTCAAAGTCTGGAGGCCTATACCTTTAGTTTGTGTTGCATTTGCTATACTGCTAGGAAGAGGGTTGAGGAGGGACATTCTTAATCTAAAGTATTTGTAAAAAAAAAAAAAAAAAGTATATGCCTCAGTGTACAAGATGATGTCATCACTATTTTTGGTCAGTAATTTTAAAATGTGCAACACTAGCATTATTTTGTCATCTTTTAGGGGTACACAAGCATAACCATCTTATATATGCATATCCATATCCATATCCAAACACGAAAATAAGCTCTTTTGGACAGGTAAAAAAAAAACTGGCTGGGAATGACGCCGGAAGTCTCGCACATTGGTTATAAGGTTAAAAAATAAGGTGGATTGGTGACCTCAAAGCTAAGAAACAAAATGAAGACAGAAATACAGTAGTCAACATTTGAAGTGGATCAAAAAAGTCCATCAAAGTTGTCCTAAGACAAGAACGGGTAGCCCTATTGTTCAAAATTCATGATGAAAGGTTTTGATCCACTTCAAATGTTGACTACTGTATTTATTAAAACACAGTTTTCCTATTTAAACCGTCATACTTGGTCTTCTAAGACTACTAAGGAAGTAAAAACGAGCCTGTGATCTCGCGGTGATCCGGTCTGGGATTCGCTGACACGAGTGTTGAAGGAGAACTGAACATTTATAGCCCCGCTACCCCCATCATACCCGCCCGGGGCAGATGATCTCAGCGCCATCAGGAGCTCAGCATCATTAGAAGGTGTTAATTGGAGTTAGTCGGAGTCTTCGCTTTCTGTCAAGAAGTCTGACAACAGAATTCATTAGACTTAAAAATACCGGGGCATTGAAATGAACTCAAGAGGGATTCGCTGATGAGGAAGGATTGCGAGCTGACAGACAGAACAGTGCAATTCTCCTTAAACATGCCAAAAATGAGGCCCGTCCTCGTGCATCTTGCTTAGGAAGTTTATCAGCTCGACCATCTTCTCATATTTGATGCGTAATTTTCACACTTTCATTGAGTCTCTTCCGAAAAATATAGCAGGAAGTAAGTCACTTGCCTCCTCAATTAAGAAAATTGCACGTGTCAAAAATGTAGGTCTTAAAATATGAAGGGTGTTTAATGATATTAATGCATTGGGTTTTAATTTCTTCTATTAAAGGGCTTTTTAAAAACAGCTGGTTTTGCAAAGTAAACTTTTTTAGATGCGTTTCATAGGCTGGAAATGCATCCGATCCATCCTTTATTTTTAAGAGGCTTTTTGTTCTGCTGTTTTGAACATAATGCAAATGTGTTATAGTTCTTGGACACCATGTTAAACTGTTTAATGCAATGGAAGTAAGATTGTGCGGTCTCTACAGAAACGCTTCTAAATGTGTTTAGCAGAGGCTGAAAAGGAGAAAGTATTTGTGTCAGTTTCAACTAAAGCGCAGAAAATAGTGGCCATAAAAACACAAAATGAGGAACCGCAGGGACTTCCTCTGTCACATTCACCCAGAAATGCGTTTCGTATGATCGGAAATAACTCTGGGAAAAGCTGAATATATAGGCGACAAACTCCTGTTTGACAAAACACGGTCAAAATAAAGAAAAACGACACGCGCGCCTTCAAATAAAGACATAACGGTGCGTTTGTGGGTGATTGAAACGGAATTTTTAGAGAATACACGATTGTACAGTACAAAGATTGTTTTAGTATTATTTAGAACATTACTAGGCAAATGTGAGTAAAATAAATCATTAGCTTCATTGAATAAAAATTAACACGAATCTTTGGTTTATTACAATAATTTAGGTTATTTCTTAAATGGCGTTTAACTGTAAAAACGTTTAAATGTAAGAATGCAATTACTTACATTTAAAAAGAAAACTTTTCCCCCTGTGCTTTACAAACGTTTTGCTCGTTCCCGCAAAATTGCCGATTGTTTATGAAAATTTAAATGTTAGAAACTGCCCGTTTAAAACAAGATAACGTTAAGCAAATTAACGAATTTAATTTTCGTTAAGTTTTTTTTATTATAAATTAAGTCCATGAATAAGTGTAGTTTTAAAATACACTTTCGTTAAATAAAACATACAGCAGAGAAACACAGACAAAGGAAGTATGAAAAGCACATTTTATTTCACCTTTCATAACAGTGCCATGAGAACATTTGTACAAGATACATCACAATCTAAAGTGCACAAATACTGTACAACAGAGGGATCTTAAATAAAAGGAAGAAAAAAAAAAGAAGAAAAAAAAAAAAATCACATTATGGGCTTTTTATAAAAATAAGATTAAAAAGGGCATGCTTTAAAAAGAATAGAAAGTAAAACCCCCCAAAAAAGAAGCGTATGTATTTCACAAATAAACAAGCACAACCGGGGTGGCACGAAAGCTTTGGCACTTGCAGATTAAAAGATTAAAAACACAACATAGCAGATCACTTCAAACAAAATAAGAGATAAAGAGAGAATTGATAAATGATCTGGAAAGCAGTTCTTAAGGGCTTGTGTAGAAGGCGTAATAACCCATGGCTTTATGGCTCTCTTTGTTGTACTCCTCCGAGCTCAAGTCCTCACACTTTATAGTGGGCGAAGCGTCCGTACTGGATCCGCCGGGCGAAACGCGCCGCCTCTTACACGCCATGGCGTACCCGCTGGCGTCGCCCGAGTCCACGACCTTCAGGACCGGCGGAGCCTCCATCCAGGGGGCGGTGGTGCCGGCGGTCGGGGCCGAGGTGGAGCCCTCGTCCTGAAGCTTGTCTTTAGAGGTCAACAGGTCATCGGTGTAGGCCGGAGGACTCGGTCGAGGTGACCAGGGCAAGCCGGTGGTCATCTTCCTCTGATACGAACTCCTGCTGCTCCAGCCGGCCGCCATTGATGCGAAGGCGGAGTCAGGGTAGTAGCCGAGCGCGTGAGGACTCTGCAGCGGAAGCGGTTTAATACCGTACGGCAGGAGACTGGACGCAGAGTACTCGCTGTCATAGCTCAGGTCCAGTTTGCTGGACGCACCGCTCTGTTGGACGGGCCCTACGAACCAGCGCTGAGCCGAAGCCGCGCCGGAGGCCGAGTCTTCGCTCTGAGGAGAAAGCAGGCCGTTGGTTTGTGGCACGGCGCGCTCGCTGCCGTAGAAGCGGTGGTTTTGTGGCAGGTTGTTTACAAACTGGTCTTGGAAGAAGGGTTGCATTGCATAGCGGGCGCCGGGGACAATCTGGTGCGACCGCGGAGAGTCAGTAGGAGAGGGCGTCAGTCTGTCGCTCTCTGGAGCCGTGTACATCCTGAGAGAAGAGAGAGAGAGAGAGACTGTTAGCAATTTGTCGCATTGCATTCTTTAACAAGAGTCAATGTAGGTAGACACACTATTAGATTGTTTTAGTTCATGCATTTACTGATGGAACCTTATTTTGAAGAGTTACATATTACTTTCTCCCTCTATTGTTTTTTGGGTGACACTTTCTGGTGTCTTGCTAAATTTAAAGATCTTCACTACAGAAATATTGTATAATTCAGAGTATGGCAACTCCTTACATTAGTAGGCTAACCATGAATAATAATTCTTAAAACATTTCAACATTTACTAGAATTAAAAGTTGCATCCGTTCATATTATTTAATGAACCTGAGCTAACATTAACGGACAGTTATTAATAGATACTCTTACGAATCGCTCACTGTTAGCTCATTTTAAGCATTAACTAATGGAACCTCATATTGAAGTGTGACCATATTGCACGAAGTCCCACTTTACCTGTATTCAAAACATATTACTTTCTCTTTTTTCTTTGTCTTTTTTCTTTAAGGCTTCTACACGCTTAAATAAATATTGATGGTTCCAAAAACCTTTATGATCAATAAAACCTTTTCCATTGGACAAAAAATGCTGGTTGTTTTAACTGATGTTTGGGTTAAATATGGGAGAGAAAAAAACTTAAACATTTGAATTTAAAAACTGTTGGGTTTATACATTTCACTTAATTTTAAATCAACTGTTGGGTTTGTCCATATTTGACCCAAACATGTGTTGAAACAACCCAGAATTTTTTAGAGTGAAAGGTTCATTATAGTGGAAAAAGGTTCTTTATTATTATTATTTTAGGAAACTTTTCACTGAAAGGTTCTTTGGGAAACCTTGCTCAATCTAAAGACTACAGAAATATTCTATAATTTAATGTGCAAATATAAATGGCAAAACGCATTACATTAGCAGGCTATACGAACCATGAATAATAGTTCAATTTCAACATTTACAAATACATTACTAGAATTAAAAGTTGTATTTAATGGACCAGAGCTGACATGAAGTAACATTAAAGTTTTTAATAGATACTCTAACGGATTTCTCATTGCTAAATAAATGTAGTTAATGCTTGAACTAATCAAACCTTATATTGAAGTGTTACTACTTTACCAGTATTCATCCTGCTGAATATTATAAACTTGGCACTGTAGTATAAACACACACAGACTGAAACCAGACTCATGTACCTTACAAAAAATGTTCAATGTTTTTGTTTAAAAGAAAGGTTTAGTCTCATCTTATCGTTTATAAAATGTAGTTAACGAAAGGAACACCCTTATATTTTTGGGTTGTTTTCATAATTCGGTCAGCAATAATGGGTTTTGCACTTCTCAGTCGGGGACGGTTGTTCGAAAGGCACTTACGAATCATAATTGTCCCTGAAGCCTTTTGCGAACGGGTTGTGGTCGATCTTGAGCTGTGTGATCTGCAATTAAACACAAAGACGAGGAGTTGAGAAGCGGCACAAAAGCAGAAGTGGCTGAAAGGAGCTGTGGCTGTGTTTCTGCTTACGTCGGTGTTCTGGTAAGCCGTTACAGCGATGAACTGGTTTTCAGGGAACGTGAAGGTTTGTGTTTTGGCTTCGCTGCTCATGTCCTCCACACCGTCCTCTGTCACCTCCACGATGTGCAGTCGCGGCTGGTATTTGTGCAGGGACTGGAGAACGATCATCTATTTTAACACACACACACACACACGTCAGTGTTTGTGCAGAGTTTATGGCCAGCGCTTTTGCTGTAGGTGTCAAACCCACACTGAAGACCTTTGAGATGACTGTGTGTATATGAGGTAGAAACTTCCACACACACACTAATCTATATCTTTAAAAAGATGCATCAGATTTCTGCAACTAAAATACATACAAAATATAGTATTTAAAGTTTTTTTGTTAATATTTCTATATGCATTCAGTTTAAGAACATCGCTCTCCAACATTAATGTCAGCTAAAATTTTGCACACACACACACAAACATGTCTTCATATTAGCCATCCGCAATTCCTTAACCTAACACTTAAACACCGAGTATTGCTCAACTTCTTTAACAAGTGGTTTTGTTTACCTGAGTATTGTTGTTATTTGCACCCTTGTTGTTGGTTAGCTTCAGTTTCCCGAATGATATTTCTTGTCTCATCCAGTGTGCCCCAGTGTTTGGTGATTCAGGGTGAACATAAACCTTGTTTCCTACAGAAAAACACATGCAGAACATTAATGCTTTGTCTTATTAAACTATTAGTCGGGTTAAATAAAGCAGGGAACTTTTGCACTGGTGTAACACAGATGCATCATGACTAAGAGCGATTTGTTTTGAATAATTATTATACACATAGGAGAATAACACGTCCACCCCCGCGTGTCATCTCTGCAAATCGCTCGCATTAAATGCAAAACTTCTTTCATTGCATTGAAAATGTTTTCATTTTTAAACGAAATGCAATGTTAAAGTGTGAAAAAAAATCGAAGTTTAAATAACGTAATAAAAACAATCGCGCGCATAAACGCTAACGGTTGTTTTAGCTTTGAAATTGTTTGAATTAATTCGTTTAATTTCACGCGTCCTTGGCAATAATTATACATTCATAGCCTTCTTATATTCTATACAGCTAACCAATTCGTTTATAACAACATCGAATGAAGATTAAAATCCCACTCAAAAGAAAAAAAAACGAATATCTAATTTAGTTTTTCGTTGCATTTGATTATAATGGCCATACTCGAGTAACATTTAATTTATTTTCCAGGAGAAAAAAAAACAAACCCGTCACCGAACAACACGTTTAACTGCAGATATAACAGGTTGTCATGTTGCTCAAATTATTCTCAGTTTTTTCCTCACCTTGCATGTTGTTGTCCGCTTTCCCGCAGGTCACCCATTTCCCGCCCTGAAATCTCCAGTGGTTCGGATCGGCCAGAACAACCTCCACAAACACATTATAATGCGCCGTCAGGTTCAGTCCAGTGATGTTAAAACTTAGAAAGGGGAACATTCGCCTGCGAATATGATTATTAATAAAAGAATTAATTTAAGTTTCACCATCCTGAGAAAAGAATATTCGTTATTCAAATACATTTGATAATTTTATTAAAATGTTGCACGTTCATTCTGTTAAAACATTTACATTTTAAACCATGCACGCTCTAAATTATTATTTATTTATGTTCTAAATTACTTTTAAAGCAAAACTTTAACAGCATTTTTCACATTTACAGCACTTTAAAAAAAATGCTGGCTTGCTTCTGCCCATGTTTAAGTCAAATATGAACAAAACCAACCGTTGGGTTTAAAATTTGAATTTAAAAACCGACCGTTGGGTTTAAAATTTGAATTTAAAAACCAACCGTTGCGTTTTAAAATTATAATTAAAGTAACGGTTAGAATTGTCCATATTTGACCCAAACATGTTGAAACAACCCAGCATTTATTTTTTTAGAGTGAGCTCATGAACTTCTCGTCCTTACCTGCCCTGTTTGGTGATGATCATCTCAGTCTGATGGCGGTGAAATTTGAGCCACAGCGGTCTGTTACACAGGTACACCTGCGCCCTGGTCGCGGAGCCCGAACCCGGGATGGGCATCGAGCTCAAACTGGAGCCCGGTCCGGGATAGGACGGGTACAGGCACCCGGGACCCTGTCCGAACTGATAGCCGCTTCCAAACTGACTCCGACTGGCGCACACGGCGGATGAGAACCCGGCGGGGGGAAGAACCGAGCCGTAATGCAGAGAAGACGAATACCTGGAGCCGTTCGAGCCACTGTACACCGAGCCGGTCTGGCCCCCGTACGGGAAGAGAGAGCACGGGTTGGTCACGTCGGAGCTCGGTTGGGAAGATGATATGAAATAACGATCAGTGCCCAGTTCGTCGATGTTGTAGCGGCGCGCGCTGGACAGCTCGTCGTCTCCACCGATTACCGGAGAAGTTTTCCGCGCGTCCGGTGCGGCGGCTGCCGCTGTTGCTTTAGTCCCGGTGAAGCTCTCGGTGTCCGCCTCATCCATCAGCGCGTTCCCGCCACTCAAGAACTTCTTGGCACCGGAGCTCGGCTCGGTATCTGTCCGGTCCATGTCCTGAAAATCGATCTGCGTTGACCCCGGGCTGTTGTTGGTGCTCTCGGAGGACGTCGACAGGTTGTAGAAGGTCTTGGGTAAGTTTACAGATGCGCCAGGGAGGATGCTTTCTAACTGCATTCTTCAATACACTGATACGGGGATGAGGATCAATCAAAAGCTGGTCGAGATCAATAAGTAGATCACACCACGACGCGGCTCCGTGCGCCCCGCAGTTTGACCTCTGAAGCGACACCTCCGGATTTTCAACTGTAATCTGTGAGTGACAGAATTGTTTGAGAGAGTTTATATATTCCATCTCACTCGAGGGGGCGGAGCCTTTGCAATTCGTGCGTTCTTACCGTTTCTCATTGGCTCAGAGGCTTTCGTTTTAACTAGGCCTATTAAAAACATATCACTTTCTCTCTTTTATTTATTTAAGGCTACACTCTTAAATTTATTTATGACGGTTGCAAAAACCTTTAGCATCAACGAAACCCTTTCCATTGCACACAAAAGCTGGGTTGTTTTAACGATGTTTGGGTTAAATATGGACAAAACCAACCGTTGGGTTTACAATTTGAATAAAAAAAAAAAACATCCGTTGGGTTTAAAAAAATTCACTTCATTCTAAATCAACGGTTGGGTTTGTCCATATTTGACCCAAACGTTTTGTAACAACCCAGCATTTTTTTTTTTTAGTTAAAGGATCATTATTTGTGGAAAAGGGTTTTTTAGATTATTCAAATGTTTTATGCACCAAGGAAAACATTTTTATCTTTAGAGCTTTTCACTGAAAGGTTCTTTGGGGAACCAATTGTTCTTGTTTTTTCCTCGAAAAAACCTTTTTGGAACCTACATTTTAAAGAGTGATTTTTTTGTATGACTTAAAAACCTGGCCCTGGTAAATATTATTAGGCCTATTAATAACACTGTTTTTATATTTACTTGGAATGCATCTAGTTTTGACTAAAAACATACTTATCATAGAACGTTTCAAAACTCGTTTCAAGCCAATTAATGAGTGTTAATTTGAGACTGACATTGAACCCACTGAGGAACTTGGAAGTGGATTGACACCATTTTTCAGATACACTGAAAACAAAACAATTAACGAGTCCTCCAGGCTGACCTGAGAACGGTTGATCTAAATACACTTGAGCTCGACTGAACTTGGCAACCCAAATAATTAACAAACGATTAATGAGGAAAGCAAACTCACCACAGACTGTCAGTCAGGACCGCCATGCCTCGAGTTGCTCGTGTCGCGGGGGTTAAAGTTCACCCCTCTCCGGTTCAGTGTGTTTGGGCTCAGTCTTCTCTCTTCTTTTCAGCACTGGAGTCCAAAAAGCGCTCAGATTTTAACGAGCTCGAGCAGCAGCGTAAGTTCTGTCCACGCGCAAGTAAACGTTCACAAATTCCGTGAGATTTTATAGTGCAATTACCCAAAGCATTCCCCGTATCAAAAAATGTATTGTGTATTTACATATGTAAGTGCCTAATCTACGTGCTCTAGTGTGTAATTCTATTGTGAACTCTGTTTCAGCGTCTTCATGATACGGACGAAACACTGCAGGAGATTGGTTTCAGCGTGCACGAGGTGAGTGAGTGAGGCGCGCGCGCGCGTGCGTCACCTGGGGAGTTCTTTAAAAAAAACCTGCGCCTTTAATAATAGTAGGTAGCCTATAAATAAAAATGTACTGTTTTGTAAAAAAAAAAAAAAAAAAGCAATTAAAGTAAATATAATAAGTGCATTTATTCCTTTTTATTTAGCCTACTTAATTTCAGAAATAATAAAAAAGGGGATAATATATTAATTAGGGTTTAATTGATGTGTTTATAATTCCTAAATTATAATAATAATCATAAATGATTGCTTTAAGCTACTAAACAAAGTCTTTATTCATAAAATACTCGTATTTGTTTATTAAACACCATGCATTTATGATTATACGTTTAATTTTTTAAAGCGAAACATTGCGTTATTTTAAATTGTGAAATTGAGCTCGAAATGCGCAGGTTGTATTGATCAAAACGTATGCACGATTCAAACAATATCTGAACACATTTTCAAAACGCGAAAGAAAAAAAAAAGGAAAAGAAAACACCACCCAGGTCAACAGATGGAAAAACAATTGAGCCCCAGTTCACCATAAGGTAATATCTGATTGTCTTTATCATCAGGCGGTGGTAATAAAAAGAGAGGGGCGGGGGAAGGCAAATCCCACCCGGCTCAACCTCTTTCCAAGCTCAGGGAAACCGGCCAATTATTTTTCCGTGTGAAGGAACCGGTGATCGTGAAGGAAGAGACAGCCGGGCGGATAGACACCGCCTTATTAAAACCCTTCTGTACCTCAAATCTGATAAAAGAGAGAGAGGGAGAGAGAGAGAAACGCACGGAATCGCTGCTTTGCGCTCTTTATAGCGACACGGAAGCGCGCGGACCGGGTGGCGATAATGGTCGGTTACCCGGAAAGGGTCACACGCTCAGCGCGAGCGCTCTTTAATGAAAAACCCACCGGGTGTCCTCATCAAACCCATCCACTGACTCTCTTGAGCTCGGCATTGTAATTAAAACTCCTTGATGACAGTCATGGGCTGCATGCTAAATTAAAGAGAGCCTGTGATACATTTAATAAGTCACAGGTTGATTACATTAGGCTACACAAAAATAACAGTCAACCATTAACCTATTCACACTTGAAATTACATATTTGATGTCATTTTATTCGCTTTAAATGTGATATCAATAATACTTTAATGATGTAGGGACACATGTGCTCAGCTCTCATGTGTAAGAAAAGACACATTTTTCCGTAAAGTCACCATGAAATCAAAATCAACGATGCGTGTTTTTGTAATGGAATATTGTTTATCTAGTGTAGTTTATCTAGAATAGTGCAGGAATATTGCACATCATTATTGTTTTAAATTAATGTTTGTGGTAATCTTGAATCAGAATAACAGCAATGTCTTTTCTCTGATGATGTGGGAGGGGCAACCTGTCACTCACATGAGATCAGCCAATAGGAAACCACAACCGTCCAATCAATTCCCACGGACAAAATCAAGCCCCGCCCACATTTGTTCTTGTTCCAGAAGCGTTTCACTCGGATAGACGGCACAATAGAGAAAGAAAAGACCGGCGCAACTTCCGGTTCATGTCGACTTTAAACCAGGAATTCAATATTCAAATCTGTTTTGTTTATATTTATCTATTATGAACGCAATGAAAAGCAACATTTGATTCGGACTCCGGCTCACGTCGCCTCGTCGTGTCAGCTCAGCCGCTGTGTCTAAATTATGAAATCAAATCCTGAAATGATCTCAACTGATGGTATGAGAAGGTGTGATGTAAAGACGATCCACACAGAGCACCTGCGAAACACACACACACACACACACACACACACACACACAGGAATGATTATGCGTTCTCACCTGACAGATCCCGGGTCCCAAGTGCCTTGTAGTTTTTAAGGTGTGAGATTCACAAGGATTAGCTCCCAGCTAAGAGGAATATTGAGATGAGAACGAGAAGAGAATACTGAACTCTGCTTCCAGCTTTCAGCGACACACGCTTCAAAATAAAGGCTTTTTAATGGCATCGATGCGTCCATAAAAAATCTTTCAATTCCACAAACGGTTCTTTAGATTTTTAAAATGTTGATCACTCTAAAAAAAGAGAAAATTTTGGATCTTTATTTTTAAGAGTGCAGCTGCCGATGATAAATTAAGCTTTGAAAAAATGCTGGGTTGTTTCAACCCAATTTTGGGTCAAATATGGACAAACCCAAGCATTGGGTTAAAAATGTAATTTATAAATTTAACCCACCGGCTGAGTTTGTCCATATTTGACCCAAAATTGGGTTGAAACAACCCAGCATTTTTTAGAGTGTGCATGAGATGCTTTAGTCATAATGCCGTTTAAACGTTTTTGCATTATTATTCATTAAATGAATAACATTTGCAGTTTCATTCAAATGCAATGAAATCTAAGCTTGATTCGGAAGTTGCTTTATTTTATTGCTTTATGTAGCCAATCATATGCATCATAATATTTTCACATTATTCCTTAAATCAACAGATTCAAATTGAAATCTGGAAGTTTATAGTATATGGAAGCATGATGAAAACCAGCAAAGCTTAATTTGTAAGTTGCTTAATTCTATTGCTTTATTTAGCTGATCATGCATCATAATGTTTCAATGTTTTCATATTATTCCTGAAATCAACAGCTTCAATCGTGAAATCTGCTTTGTATATTTACGCTTCATAATACTGTATTATCCGTGTGCAGATGTGTGTTATGAGCAGGGGATATGTGTGTGTGTTTGCATGTGTGCAATCTAGAGATGTGTGAAGAATTTGGGGAAAAGGGGCTAAAAATCTGTGAAAAGACAGAGAGGGGGGGCTGGAACTCAGCTGGAAACTGATTGGCTGCCAGCCTGAGGAGGAAATAAGAGTCTGCTGTCCTCTCCGGTCTGGGACCTCGGTGACCAGGCGCAAGATGTCTGTTTCGGCCCCCGAGGGCCCCGCCGCGTCCCCTCAACACTCCTCCGCCTCTGAAAGCGTCTTTCTCATTTTATTATTGACTGGAAATGCCACCCAGTCTTTATTTCCCTCCCTCGGTTTCTCTCTCTGTCGCTCGGAGAGAGAGAGAGGCTGCGGGTGAATCAGGGTCACTCAAAATCAATACTGTGCTTTTAGACGGGACAGATACATAAGGGACGGTAATAGTCTTAAATGTTGTTTTGTAACTCTCAGAGGCTTTGGTGGAAGATTTGGGATCGTGAAGAATCACGACACATTTTTAATTTTCCAACGCCGAACTGTGAGTATCTTCAGCGCGGTTCACAGATCTGGGTCAGTCACTGTGATTTTGTTTATAGTCCATAATTTTATCCGTTAAAACTCATCTTTGATCACCAAAATTACATATTTAAGTGTTTTTACTTGAAGAAAATGTCTTTATGCCTTAAAATAGCTTGCATGTAACTCGACACCCTTCCCTCATTTAGTATACGCGGTTCTATGAATATGCAAATGAGCCCCGCCTCCACTCACTCACTCACTCAGAGATCCACTGGGTGACGATCACACGTTGATCTGATTGGTTACAAGGTAGTGTGTGACGTCAGAAACACCAGCGATTTCACACCGTGTTTTTAAAACTGTCTTTGGTTCACTGCAGTTTTAAGCAGAAAATACTCAGCAATGCTGTCGACTTATGAATCTACACATGGTGTGTGTTAAAGCAGATTAAAAACACCACATAGACACATAAACTACATTAAAAGCTGGATTTTCACCACAGGGCGACTTTAACTTCAGCTTAATGTGCATTTTTGGTATAAAATGCACATTAAACACTCATTTATGAAAAATTAACAACATAAGCGCTTTGTAAATGTTGTTTTTAGTAAGTGCTGTATAGATCAAGCTTATTATTAATATTATAAATGTTTTTTCTCAAAAGCATGTCTGCAGTTTACATATATAACATGCTTTTACTGATTAGAATAATCATTTTTGATTGGCCGATGATAAAAAGGCCTAAAAATACTTGAATATGCATTGCACGTATTTTAAATGGCAAAATAAATGAACGATACTGAAAATGATATTCTTTGCTATTAATCTGCCGCGGTGTCAAAGTCAAGCGCAGGACAGTGACCGTCCAGGCATTCGTGACCTTGACCTGTCGTGTCACTCCTCCTTGTGCACTTGTGACCTTTGACCTGTCATGTCACTCCTCGTGCACTTGTGACCTTTGACCTGTCGTGTCACTCCTCCTTGTGCACTCGTGACCTTTGACCTGTCGTGTCACTCCTCGTTGTGCACTCGTGACCTTTGACCTAGTGTCACTCCTCCTCGTGCACTCGTGACCTTTGACCTGTCGTGTCACTCCTCCTCATGCACTCGGGACGTGACAGTGGTGTATCAGCTCAGGCCTTGCGGTGCTGTCGCTAAATGTTCGAGGCGTCTCAAACCGCGGCTCTGTTACTGAGGTCAGATGATGACAGACTGGACATATATTTACCCTCAAACTGATGTCAACACCTCATTAGATCTATCCATCCATCCATCCATCTATCCATCCATCCATCCATCCATCCATCCATCCATCCATCCATCCATCCATCCATCCATCCATCCATCTATCCATCCATCCATCCATCTATCCATCCATCTATCCATCCATCCATCCATCCATCTATCCATCCATCCATCCATCTATCCATCCATCCATCCCTCAATCCATCCATCCATCTATCTATCCATCCATCCATCCGTCAATCCATCCATCCATCCATCTATCCATCCATCCATCCGTCAATCCATCCATCCATCTATCCATCCATCCATCCCTCAATCCATCCATCCATCCATCTATCCATCCATCCATCAGTCAATCCATCCATCTATCCATCCATCCATCAATCCATCCATCCCTCCATCTATCCAAATTCATCCCTCCCATCCATCCCTCCATCCACACCTCCATCCATCCATCCATCCATCCCTCCATCCATCCCTCCATCCACCCCTCCATCCATCCATCCCTCCATCCAACCATCCCTCCCTCCATCCATCCAACCATCCCTCCATCCATCCCCCATCCATCCATAAATCCATCCATAAATCCATCCATCCATCCCTCCATCCATCAATCCATCCACCAATCCATCTATCCATCCATCAATCCATCCATCTATCCCTCCATCCATCCCTCCATCCATCAATCCCTCCATCCATCCCTCCATCCATCAATCCATCCATCAATCCATCCATCCCTCCATCCATTCATCCCTCCCTCCATCCATCTATCCATCCGTCAATCCATCCATCCCTCCATCCATCCCTCCATCCATCAATCCATCCAATCCATCAATCCATCCAATCCATCGATCCAGACGGATGGATATCTATCTTGACTTGTCTGTCTGTCATTATTAAAGATCTTCAGTGAGTGAAATTTAGCAATTTCCTGCCGAGTCATTACATTAGTTTCATTCATTAGCGTTATATTTTACTGCTAGGTGTATTTCACAGACGACTGTACAAACCTCCATAAAGCGGCCGATAAAAGCGCAGCACTCTCAGTCACGGGGAGCACGGATTGGTTTTAGAGGAGCGTTTCCATCTCTCAAGACTACCAGAAAACCAAATAAAGTTGAATTACGGCTCGTACGCATAGATTCATTCCAACTCAGCCCAAAGTTTACGTTTCCTCGTAAACCCGCTCCCGTTCTGACCCGTTCGCCATGTTCCGTGGCCACCCATAAAAGCTGAGTGACCCCCGGTGGCCAGAGGTCAGGGGTCACCGTCGAGGGGAAGGAACTGTTGTCAGAGTCCACCAGCACATGAAAGCGCTGCATTCCTGCTTTATGATGCGATCGCCTTTGCTCGGCGCTAGATTCATGAACGCCGTTGACAGGATTAACGCCGTACGTCTCATTAGAGGATCTCGATGCTGAGAGCCGCGGCGGGAGGCGAGCTGAGAAACTGAGCCATTAGTGTGTGTCGTCTGCGCTCGCGTCTGCGCTCACCTGCTCTCGTCTGCCCCAGCTAACACACATATGTGACCCTGGACCACAAAACCAGTCATTTTTGGAAATTGAGATGTATACATCATCTGAAAGCTGAATAAATAAGCTTTCCATTGATGTGTGGTTTGTTAGGATAGGACAATATTTGGTCGAGACACAACTATTGAAAATCTGGAATCTGAGGAGCAAAAAAATGTAAACATTGAGAAAATCTCCTTTAAAGTTGTGCATTTATGTTCACGATTGTGCTGCATTCACTCACAAAAATACATGTTTTATATATTTACGGTAGGACATTTACTAAATATCTTCATGGATCATGATCTTAATATCCTTTTGGCATAAAAGAAAAATTGATAATTTTGACCCGTACAGTGTATAGTTGCTATTTCCACAGATATACCCGTGCGACTCCAGACCGGGTTTGTGAGAACGTTCCCATTTAAACGTCATCTCTGAATGTTCTTAGAACGGGAACATTCCATTTTGCGATCATTATGAGAATGTTACATTATTTGAGTGTTCTCTGAACATTCCGAAACAAGAAACATTCAAAAAATGTTAGACGAACATTCCGACTGAAACGTTTCAGAGGAAAAACCTTCCATGAATGATTTGTGCTAACGTCTTGAGGAATAATATTAAAGCCCAGATAACTTTGAACAAGCGTATTAATGTTACTGGAAGAAGGTTTGTTCATAAGTTAGAGAGAGCGTTCCCTGTTTCCTGGGATCAGGATTTATTTGCACATGAAGGTCAGTGACACTCGCTCTTTAAAGAGATGAATGTCAGTGTTTTTAATCAGTGCTCATTGAGTATCCGATGCCTGTTCGCTGTCAGAGCTTTTTGTGTAAATGTTCAGTAACGTCAAGTGACCCCTAAATGTTCCTGGACTCCACGTAACACAAGCCCCAAACAAATCAATGCTGGGAGAGAGAGAGTTCACCCAACATATCTCACTTTGAACTCAGAAGAAGATATGAAAAATGCTTTTCTGTCCATGCAGTAAAAGTCCATGTTGCTCTCCACAGTTTAAGCTTCTTCACAAAAATAAATGTATGAAAGAAATGTATACTGGATTGGAAAGTCATAATGCTGAGTAAATGGTTTTTTATCTTTTTCATTCAGTCTTATTTTACTAAAAAATGCTGGGTTGTTTCAACCCAATTTTGGGTCAAATATGGACAAACCCAGCCGTTGGGTTACATTTTTACATTACATTTTTAACCCAACGTTTGGGTTTGTCCATATTTGACCCAAAATTGGGTTGAAACAACCCAGCATTTTTTAGAGTGTATACACACATATATATATAATTATACACGGTACACACACATTTATTATGTAAACACAAACTTTTATTTTGGATGCGATTAATCGTGATTAATCATTTGACAGCCCTACGCAGCCATTGGGTTACATTTTTTAATTAAAAATTTTAACCCAACGGTTGGGCTTGTCCATATTTGACCCAAATTTGGGTTAAAACAACCCAGCATTTTTTAGAGTCTGTACTATAAGTGAAAAGACCAACCATAACATTTGAAGGAGTAAATCATCTCAAAATGCCAATTTTTTCATCACTGCATGACTTTCTTTTTTGTGTAAAAAACACAAAAGATTAAAAGAAAAATGTTGTTTTGTCCATACAGTGAAAGTCAATGGGGTCCAAAGACGTTTCTGAGAAAAAAGAAATGCACAGTGGATTGTAACAACATGACGGTGAGTAAATAAGGACTGTGCACGTGTTCTTTCAGTAAATCAGTCAAAAATGTCAGCATTTACTCTCTATATGACTTTCTTTCTTCTATAGAACTCAAAAGAAGATATTTTGAAGCATGTTCCAGTGGGTATTTTTGTGCACACATTGAAAGTCAATGGGGTCCAAAGTTGTTTTGTCTTCATAATATCTTCTTTTATGTTCCACAGATAAAGAAAGAAAGAAATTCACTTCGGGTCAAAACCACATAAGTGTAAGATTTGTTTTGTGTAATCATTATTGGGTGAACTATCTCTTTAATACTAATTAAAGCCTCTGTAAAATGCTTTTCTTTGATAATTAATGATGTGGAAATTCAGCTGTTTAATCCAATCTGGTCCTTTACTACCAGTAAAAAGCCCAATATAACGTTTAAAGGAATAATTTGAGTTCTGCCATTGTTACTTCAGACCTGTATGGCTGTATGGCAATATTGCAAATTGTTCATTCAATGTGAACAGATGCTATCAAGCTTCGAAAATAACAAAAGCAACTCGTGCACTGTGTCTTTTAAAGCCATATGATAGTTTTGCATGAAGAACATGATGGCTTTTGCATGAACAAACTCCTTTTCCAAAATAAAATGAAATTCGGTGTTTGTTCTAAAGCACATCTGGGGAATTGCATGATATTCTTGAACCCCAGTCTCTCTAAGATGACAGAAAACACAATAACGCCAGTGGATTAGATGTGCGTATATGCACAAATGCAGATTGCGGATTGAATATTCTGCGGGTTTGGCTGAAGGAACGCCGCAGTTCGATGATCGATCTCATCTCCTGAACTCATCCAAGGGAACCACATAATACCATTAAAAACACACGGATGAGTCCTGAGCATCAGCTCTCCACCAGTAACCTCGTGCGTGAGACGGGCCGGCTTTGTGGAGCACCGTTTCTATCTGGTCCCGTTTAGTTTGGTTTTGGCCTCCTGACCGGAGCTGACCTCTGCGTGACCCCGGGCCGGGCCTGACCCGCTTCTCGCCTCTGATCTCTCTCTCCTCTCAGAGCGCTGAAGACATCGACCGGCGGCCCGCAGGATGACAGGTGCTAAAAGTTTGACAGCGCAGGCCACAGATACATGCTATGAAGAAAGAGTGGTGTGCGTGTGTGTGTGTGTGTGTGTGTGTGTGTGTGTGTGTGTGTGTGTGTGTGTGTGTGTGCGTGTGTGTGTGTGTGTGTCTGTGTGTGTGTGTGTGTGTGTGGGCATTTACACTGGCACCAGTGTTATTTAGGTGTTATATATATACACTGTTATAGTATTTATTAATACTTTGAATTAGCTTTTTTTAGCTCAATTTTTAGTATCCATCCTTTAGTATCAATTTTTAATGTGAATTTTTAATTTGCACATTTCGCTCTAAATGTGTCACACACACACACACACCACTTACACCAGTTCACTGATGTTTTTTAATTGCACATTTGAATATCTGTTTTTTTTTTAATGGCACATATGAATATGTGTTTGTTTAATGCAGTTTAAATGTTATGTGGCTGTATAAGCAATTGTGTTTAAACATTTAAAATTGATGATAAATTACTTTTTCCCTCTGCAGTTTGTCTGGCCCATTGTACCTGAAACTGCTCATGCTAAAAAAGTTGGCACAGCTGATGTTTCAAGAACTGTAGGGCCTAAATAATTATATTTTATTACATAATTTCAACACAAAATTATCAAAAAAAGTCATTATTAATCATAAAAACACATGGAAAAGGCATATATGGTATTATTGTCCCAAACGATTTACCAAAAAGTGGCCCATATTTAGCTGATATCACCCTATGCTATTTAGGTTTAATTTATTTTTATTTTAGTTTTTTTCAGTATTTTTAGTGCTTTAACTTATTCTAACTAATTATTTTAATAATATGGCAATAATTGAACCCTGAATCAACACATTTTTTATATTGTTTTTTTTCCACACGCCCTTATTTGTGTTACATGCAAGTACTAACTTTCTATTTTATATTTTTAGATTATATGTTATGTTAGAACACTATTTTACATAATATCTGTACTTAAGAAGAAGTACTTAAAAAATAACTAAAAATTCTAAAATAAACTAAAATAGGACATAAAAATCAATAAAAACTAAATAGCCATATTTTTTTTAAACAATAACTATTAAAATGACAAAAACACATTGCATTGTGGGACACATTATTCTTTGCATACTGCACGTATTTTTGGCAAAGAACATGTTTGCAGAATATTTGCATACGATGCAGTGTGTGTGCATACTAAATACTGCAGAAATAGTCAGAGATGCTGTTCAGAATCAGTCTCAGAGTGTGTTCTGAGAGTAACGTGTTAATTGGCCAAGATTAACTACAGTTTCTCTCTCGTGTGTGTGTGTTTGTGTGTGTGTGTGAGAGAGAGAGAGAGAGAGAGAGAGAGAGAGAGAGAGAGAGAGCGCGTGCGTTTGTGTTTGAGTTTGTGTGTGTGTGTGTGTGTGTGTTTGAGAGTGTGTGTGTGTGTGTGCACGCGCGAATGGGCATGTTTGGCTATAGTTCTGAGGATCAAATGTCCCCACAAGGACATTAAAACTAGTAAAACTTGAGATTCCCTTTCTTTGTGAGGATTTTCACAAGGAAAATTGACTAATAAACATAATAAAATGTGTGTTTTTTTAATGTAAAAATGCAGAAAGTTTTGTGTGATGGGCAGGTTTACAGAGAATATACAGTTTGTACAGTATATAAAAACCATTACGCCTATGGAGGTCCTCAGAAGTATAGCTAAACAAACATATGTGTGTGTGTGTCTGTGTGAGTGTGTGTGTAAGAGAGTCTGTGTGTGTGTGAGTCTAAGTGAGTGTGTGTGTGTCTGTGTGAGTTTGTGTGTGAGTCTGTGTGTGTCTGTGTGTGTGAGTGTGTGTGCGAGTCTGTGTGTGTGAGTGAGTGAGTCTGTGTGTGTGAGTCTGTGTGTGTGTGAGTGTATGTTTGCATGTGTGTGTGTGAATCTGTGTGTGTGTGAGTCTGTGTGTGTGAGTGTGTGTGCGAGTCTGTGTGTGTGTGTGTGTGTGTGTGTGAGTGTGTGTGTGAGTGAGTGAGTCTGTGTGTGTGAGTCTGTGTGTGTGTGAGTGTATGTTTGCATGTGTGTGTTTGCATGTGTGTCTGTGTGTGTGAGTGTGTGTGCGAGTCTGTGTGTGTGTGTGTGTGTGTGTGTGTGTGTGAGTGTGTGTGTGAGTGAGTGAGTGAGTCTGTGTGTGTGAGTCTGTGTGTGTGTGTGTGAGTGTGTGTTTGCATGTGTGTGTTTGCGTGTGTGTGTGTGTGTGAGTGTGTGTGTGTGTGTGTGTGTGTGTCTGTGCACTCTGTAGGGGTCGCGCGGTGACTCCCGCACGCGGCCCGGTGTCGGCGACCCACGAGTGCTGTTATCCGGGAACAAGCAGGGCTTTTATCACATCTCCGGCTCTGACTCAGAAACTGCATTTCCAGTCTCTCTCTCTCCCTCTCGGTCTTCGGGACGAACGAGCGGACACACTTCTCCACAGCAGTTCAAGCGCAGGAGCAGCCCGTCAGGCCCGTCTCTGTGAGTCAGAGGTTTTTACACCTTTCGCTATGAAACACACACACATCTCTCCGACTCTCAGCCTACTCAGGCATATGCTGCTTATGAAGACATGTTTATTGCTTTAAAACTGACCCCACAGAGAGAGGGAATCCCAGGCCTCGTCTGTCAGAGACCAGTGCACTCACTTCAACTGATTGTGGAAATATCACATGATCACATGTGACCCTGGAGCACAAACCCAGTCTGGAGCCGCACGGGTATATCTGTGGCAATAGCAACTATACATGGTACGGGTCAAAATTATACATTTTTCTTTTATGCCAAAAATCATGAGGATATTAAGATCATGTTCCATGAAGATATTTAGTAAATGTCCTACCGTAAATATATAAAACATGTATTTTTGTGAGTGAATGCAGCACAATCGTGAACATAAATGCACAACTTTAAAAGGAGATTTTCTCAATGTTTACATTTTTTTGCTCCTCAGATTCCAGATTTTCAATAGTTGTGTCTCGACCAAATATTGTCCTGTCCTAACAAACCACACATCAATGGAGAGATTATTTATTCAGCTTTCATGTGATGTATAAATCTCAAAGAATTGACCCATGTGACTGGTTTTGTCATCCAGGGTCACAAACGGTGAATACAAGTAATGCTTGTGCTTTTAGTGTATTCTGTGATCAAGTGCCATTATTGTGTTTTTTTTTTAATATTTCAACGCTATCTCACGAACAATTCGTACGAATTTGTACGAGTGAGTAAAATGTGGCTGATTGTACAAATTCGTACTATTTGTCTAAACCCTAGTGATGTTAGGGGGGCGGAGTCAAGGGTGGGTCATTCGTACGAATTCATACGAATTGGTAGCCTGGCTAACGCCAGACCCAATTCTCATTGAGACTTGGGTCTGGGAACCACATGTGCATTTTCTCGTATTTGAGGCGTGGTTTACGAATGCCCGGCGCCGTTTATTGGGTGCTAAGAATGTCTATCAAATGCGCCTGTACGCTCATAGCCAATCGTTTCCATTATACCAGATGACGTATGTAGAGTGACAGAAATTAGACAAGGAAGAAGACGATGGGTAAGATATTTTTATATACTTAGAACAATATCTAAGGCTGCATCAAAAGGTAGCTTCGCGTCTGCTGCCATGTTGAATCCATAGATATAAACAAACTGCTTATTTGTCGCATAGATGTCGTCATCGTCTTGCTGCTCCCTCCCCGTTCTGTGATTGGTTCCCTAGATGAGGTGAAAATCAGGTCCATGGTATCCAGACTGCCTTTCAGCGTGAATAAAATCGCGCTGCGCAAAGGCAGTATGGGGAAACCCAGGCTAACGAATTGGGCAAAACGTAAAATATGTACGATTTAGCAAAAATTTGTATTTGGTCAGTAATTCCACTCTTAATTCCAAATGAACTTGTGTAGGTTTGTAAATAATTTGCATAATGGTCTTGATTGGCTGAACAGCGCCTCATAGCTCCGCCCTCAAACACTGTAGTTGTAGCTGAACCTGTGTAGGTTTGTAACTAATTTGCATAATGGTCTTGATTGGCTGAACAGTGTCTCTTAAGCCCCGCCCTCAAACACTGTAGTTGTAGCTGAACCTGTGTAGGTTTGTAACTAATTTGCATAATGGTCTTGATTGGCTGAACAGCGCCTCATAGCTCCGCGCTCAAACACTGTAGTTGTAGCTGAACCTGTATAGGTTTGTAACTAATTTGCATAATGGTCTTGATTGGCTGAACAGTGTCTCTTAAGCCCCGCCCTCAAACACTGTAGTTGTAGCTGAACCTGTGTAGGTTTGTAACTAATTTGCATAATGGTCTTGATTGGCTGAACAAAGTCTCTTAGCCCCGCCCTCAAACACTGTAGTTGTAGCTGAACATATGTAGGCTTGTAACTAATTTGCATAATGGTCTTGAGTGGCTGTAACAACTTAAAAACTTTTAATTGAAAGTATGCTTTTATATTAAAAAATTTTTTTTTTTTTTTTTTGCAGATCAGATAATTCACATTTCATCTTTCTGAGTTAAACAAAACCAAGTAATTGCTATGATAAATAATACAACACTCGGTTGATCTTTGTAATGTTAATCTCCTCAGCTGACATAGAAGCCTGTCAAACTTTGTTGTTGTGATTATTAACGTGTACACGCACTACAGTGAGCTTTTCCGTCACCGCTAAACGTGCTTTAGTGAGGCTCCGTGAAAAGGTTTCAGCTTTTATTTTCCTTTCACGGCCCGAAGAAGATATCACGGGTTCATCAAGTTCGTTGAAATTATCCATCCTCGATCACTTTTAGTCAGCTTTGACGAAACTCCAATAGCCATCGCGTCTTTTAAAAGTGACATCTGACCTGAATACTGCGCGCTGAGTATGAAGACTGAGTCGCTGAAACTGTGTTCACCAACAAGGGAGCGACTGCTTGTGTGTTCCTGCTGTAAAACATGAACTCGCGATGCCTTGACAGCGGACATTACCGGCTTTTGTGACTAAACTTGTTTAGTGTTCAGTCAGTCTTGTCAGGCGTCTATTTCAGCTGAGGAGGTTAACGTATAAAGACACACCGGCAGACTGTATGGTTGGTGAGTAAACGAAAATGTGCGCTTTGGTGGAAGGATGTACGTGAGAATGTGGAGAGAGTGTCAAAATAAAGGTGTATATCGATATATTATGTGTAGAATCGATGCATCATATCGTTAGACGTTAACTGATTGAATCGATGCACGATCCATATCGATATATCGTTACACACCATATTGTAGGAGACTCCAAAACAATTACGAATCTTTAAAATAGCATAATACTGTAGGTGAAGGTATCAAGCGGGTAGCTACGAGCTATTTGTAAATAGACTTACTTCTTGTAAATTTATAAATTAAAACAACGCCAATGACATTTATGATCAGAAAGTGTCTCATTCAGAGGCTGCATCCTTCGAAGGACACGGACTTTAAAGGGCACCTATTATGACATTTAAAATGTTCCTAATATTGTTGTGGGAGTCCCCAACAACAGTTTTACATGCATGCAATGACAAAAAACACTTTTGTTTTCGTATAATATGCATTTATTTTTACCTGATTTGCTCACCGACTCCCAAATGAATCGTTCAACGACTCGTTTTTCCAAACCCCTCCTCTGCGCGACGCTAATCTGCGTTGATTGGTCAGATGACCCAGCAGTGTTTACAGAGATAATACTTATTTTTAACACGGAGTACAATGATGCTTTTATCAATTAAATTGTGTTATAATAATGATTATAGTCCACTGCTTTATAGTTTGTAGTAAAAAACGAAAAATAAGATAAATAATTTAATGTTATTAGCGATAGCCCAGAGTTCATATTGTAAAAGCACAATCAGTCTTTGTTTGCGTTAGCCCGATGCATAAACATAACGTTTTTACACACAAAAAATGCAGATTTACGTTACTACGAGGTATTACTCTATTCTTTAGACAACTCCGAAAACAACGACAAACACTTCACATATCTCTCAATACAATTGCCATTGAAGACCTAGAAGCTAAACGGTGCTTAGCCTACACAACAAACAAAATAATTATTAAGCATGCTACATAAAATATAAAAGCAAAAATTATTAATAACACTTACAACTTGTGATACGGAGGAGGAAGCTGATGCAAATACACTTGGAACTGAACCTTCCTTCAATATTCCTTCCTTCGAATCCAAGTTTGATTGCATTTAAAAAGCAATCGTCTTCAAAATGGTGCGAACAAAGCACAAGGCTCGGACTATACTTCTGTGGTATAGTGAATTGTAGCCACTTAGTCTTCAAATGCTCCTCCTTGGGCAGATTAAAAAAGTTGTCTTTTGTGTCGCACTTCAGAACACAGCGTCTCGTCTCCCTGATGTTTTCAAGTTTTCCCTGGCCTTGGAGCGCAATAAGTGGGCGTATCGTATTCAAATAACTTGACAAGTTGACGTCATCTAGTCAGAGAAAAAGCTTCGGTCTTCTAACGATTCATAAAAATGACTCAGAGTCGACTCTTACTTTTGAAAGACAATAACTTTATATACGGTGCACTTTCATATTTCAAACTTTGCAGGATGTTTTTGTTCACTTAGATCTATGTTACACACTACATGAAAGGTACATTTCAAAATTCCATAATAGGTGCCCTTTAAAAAGCAAGCTCTCGATGTCCGAGAACATGATAAGCGCTGTTAAATGAGTCGGCACATTTGGATTGCTCTTGTCACCTGTGACAGCTGTCGTTGATGAATTGTTATAATATATTGTATAATTAAGAGCTATATAATCAAAGAGCTGGTTTTATTTAAGGCCTTAAACTGTATGTCTTCTACATACTTCTGGAGAGAGGAATATATTAGTTTAGTTGATGATCCTTGTCTTTTATACAGTATATGTCCTGGAAATTGATCACTAAAAAATAGAAACCCTGTCAATCATATCCGTTATCTGATATTAAAACATCATTTTCAGTATAGGCCCAATTTTCCATATTGGTTCATCCCAACATAGCATATTTTCATTTCTAGACGTCTTTGTCATCAGTGGCGTCTTGCTTGGCGAATCGCTGGTCTTTGATGAGGAGAATCTCAATATTGAAGGTGCAGGACAGAAGAGGTCTGTGTATTTATCTGAGATGGTGTAAAACAGTCTGGACGGGCCGCCTGTCGACTGGACTCAGATCAGTTTCAGACGCTGATCAGATGGGTCTCCAGCAGCCGCACACACACACCCGACAGGCCCGATGACAGCAGGCACTCCTGATAAACAGACCCGCTTACACACACACACACACACACACACACACACACACACACACACACACGTTTACTTAGCTATCTAAATGGGGACTCTCAATAGACGTAATGTTATTTTGGATGGATCCCTCCACCCATCCATCCATCCATACTTCCATCCATCCATCCCTCCACCCATCCATACTTCCATCATTAATCCCTCCACCCATCCATCCATCCATACTTCCATCCATCCATCCTCCCATCTATCCATCCATCCATACTTCCATCCATCCATCCCTCCACCCATCCATACTTCCATCATTCATCCCTCCACCCATCCATCCATACTTCCATCCATCCATCCCTCCACCCATCCATACTTCCATCATCCATCCCTCCACCCATCCATCCATCCCTCCATCCATCCATAGTTCCATCCATCCACCCACCCACCCATCCATACTTCCATCATCCATTCCTCCACCCATCCATGTCATCTTCATTTATATAGTGCTTTTAACAAAATCCATCCCTCCATTCATCCATCCATCTATCCATCCATCCATACTTATTTACATCCCTCCACCCATCCATCCAATCCATCCACCCATCCATCCTTCCAATCCATGCATCCATCCATCCATCCTTCCAATCCATGCATCCATCCAATCCATCCATCCATCCACCCATCCATCCATCCATCCTTCCAATCCATGCATCCATCCACCCATCCATCCTTCCAATCCATGCATCCATCCATCCATCCATCCATCCATCCTTCCAATCCATGCATCCATCCATCCATCCATCCTTCCAATCCATGCATCAATCCAATCCATCCACCCATCCATCCTTCCAATCCATGCATCCATCCAATCCATCCATCCACCCATCCATCCTTCCAATCCATGCATCCATCCATCCACCCATCCATCCTTCCAATCCATGCATCCATCCATCCACCCATCCATACTTCCAATCCATGCATCCATCCATCCATCCAATCCATGCATCCATCCATCCATCCACCCATCCATCCTTCCAATCCATCCATCCATCCATCCATCCATCCATCCATCCATCCATCCATCCATCCCTCCATACATCCTCTAAATCAAAGCACTCGACTCTAAACTTTTTGTTTCATTTGATGCATCTTAGCGAATTAAACTCAAACTATCCGACTTAACGTGGTCCTTTGAAACACGACTACTAATCGCTGCCCCGCGAGCGAAGTGTAGTGCGAGAGAAAGTCCAGGCTGTTCTCAGATCAGCTGCTGTGGGGAAATTCCACCAGCACATGACAGGAGTGTGTTGCTTTGGATCGTCTGTTGGGTGTTTGCGTTTCCTTCTGTGCTTGTAGGTTAGCCATGACGGGAGTCCAGACACATGCGATCTTCCCTGAACATGCTGCCTGTGTGTGTGTGTGTGTGTGTGTGTGTGAGAGAGAGAGAGAGAGGTCTTGGCTTGTAGGATTTGGACCTCTCAGCCTAGAAACAGCCGGCCCAGTTTGGACTCAGACCTGGTGTTAATGTCCTTTTTTTTCTCCAATACAAATCTGTTGTGTAGCAACCCCCAGATTCTCCTTTACCCACAAACCGCATGTGTTTTTAAATGCACAGCAACACACATGACAGGCACACATAGAGAGAGAGACGTGTTGCTTATTCAGGTGTTCATGCACAACTACACTAGATTAAATCAGATCCACACAGAGATTCAGAGATGGTTGAGAGGGTATTTCTTTCTTTTCGGGGCTGCAAAGATCAATTACATGCATATCTTTATCATCAGTGTTACAGAAAACACACTACAAAAGATGTCAGCTATAGTCTGATCCTATACAGTATTGTTTTAAAGCAGCAGTAAAAAAGGAAATAACAGTGTTAATGTTGCAAAATACATCAAGTATCAAACTATTTCAATTCATAAAGCAAGTCTATAGAATATAATAGTGTCATTATTCAGCTCAATATAGTTAAATGCTAATTCAACTCAATTTAAGCCATAAAGTATGAGTAACTGTACAATAAAGTTAGGTTAAAGTGAAATCAATCAATAATTACATCTATTTACCTCCTCAAACATGCATTGCAATTCATGCACTTTATATTTTTAGAGATTTTTCACCAATATTAAAATTCAGTCATCATTTAATTTGGACCCCATTTTACTTTTATCATATGAAGAGGGGGAAAAAAGACATTTCAAAATATCATAGAGTCATACAGGATTGGAACGACGTAATGGTAAATGATGACCGAATTTACAGTTTTGGTTAAAATATCACATTAATTCATGTTTCTGGTCTTATTGTGATTGATTCATTGGTGCATGTTCTCTAAAGAAAATATATTTATCTTCATAATTCCATTTAAAAGCAACATCTTCCTCAAGTCACTCACAATATTCAAATTATGATTGACAATCATAATTTGTTTAGTTTCAGTCTGAAAAGTGTCCCATGACATTAAATGTGTTTGTGAAACATGCAATTCATAGAAGTTAAATGTGCAAAACATGCAATCCACATATTGAGGAATATTATCAATGCAATCCACATATTGAGGAATATTATCAATGCAATCCACATATTGAGGAATATTATCAATGCAATCCACATATTGAGGAATATTATCAATGCAATCCACATATTGAGGAATATTATCAATGCAATCCATATATTGAATAATATTATCAATGCAATCCATATATTGAAGAATATTATCAATGCAATCCAAATATTTAGGATTATTATCAATGCAATCTATATATTGAAGATTATTATTGCAATATTATCAATGCAAACCATACATAGAGGATTATTATCAGTGCAATCAATATTGAGGTTTTTTGTCAATGCAATTTATATATTGAATATTATTATCGCAATATTATCAATGCAATCCATATATTGAGGATTTTATTATCAATGCAATCCATATATTGAGGATTTTATTA
>NC_136894.1:30882131-30889631 GCF_949152265.1 Phoxinus phoxinus | reverse complement strand
TACACTGTACTCTACTCTACGCTGTACTGTACTCTACACTGTACTGTACTCTACTCTGTACTCTACTCTACACTGTACTGTACTCTACTGTAGTCTACTCTACACTGTACTGTACTCTACACTGTACTCTACACTACTCTACACTGTCCTCTACTCTACACTGTTTTCTACACTGTACTCTACTCTACACTGTACTCTACACTGTACTCTACTCTACACTGTACTCTACTCTACACTGTACTCTACTCTACACTGTACTGTACTCTACTCTACACTGTAGCCTACTCTACACTGTACTCTACTCTACACTGTACTCTACCTCTACTCTACTGTACTCTACTCTACACTGTACTCTACTCTACCTGTACTCTACTCTACCTGTACTCTACACTAACTCTACTCTACTCTACACTGTACTCTACTGCACACTGTACTCTACTCTACACTGTACTCTACTGCACACTGTACTCTACTCTACCTCTACTCTACACTGTACTCTACTCTACCTGTACTCTACTCTACCTGTACTCTACACTAACTCTACCTCTACTCTACACTGTACTCTACTCTACCTGTACTCTACTCTAACTCTACTCTACTCTACACTGTACTCTACTCTACACTGTACTGTACTCTACACTGTACTCTACTCTACGCTGTACTGTACTCTACACTGTACTCTACTCTGTACTCTACTCTACACTGTACTGTACTCTACACTGTAGTCTACTCTACACTGTACTGTACTCTACACTGTACTCTACTCTACACTACTCTACACTGTCCTCTACTCTACACTGTATTCTACACTGTACTCTACTCTACACTGTACTCTACTCTACACTGTACTCTACTCTACACTGTACTGTACTCTACACTGTACTCTACTCTACACTGTACTCTACTCTACACTGTACTCTACTCTACACTGTACTGTACTCTACTCTACACTGTACTCTACTCTACACTGTACTCTACACTGTACTCTACTCTACAGTGTACTCTACTCTGCACTGTACTTTACTCTACCTCTACACTGTACTTTACTCTACCTCTACTCTACACTGTACTGTACTCTACTCTGCACTGTACTCTACTCTACACTGTACTCTACACTGTACTCTACACTGTACTTTACTCTACTCTACACTGTACTCTACTCTACACTGTACTCTACACTGTACTTTACTCTACCTCTACTCTAAACTGTACTGTACTCTACACTGTACTGTACTCTACTCTACACTGTACTGTACTCTACACTGTACTGTACTCTATTCTACACTGTACTCTACACTGTACTTTACTCTACCTCTACTCTACACTGTACTCTACACATACTGTACTCTACACTGTACTCTACAC
Organism: Phoxinus phoxinus; assembly: GCF_949152265.1. Lineage (NCBI taxonomy): Eukaryota > Metazoa > Chordata > Actinopteri > Cypriniformes > Leuciscidae > Phoxinus > Phoxinus phoxinus. The sequence continues at coordinate 30,888,266 of NC_136894.1, read as the reverse complement.
TGTACTCTACTCTACACTGTTCTCTACTCTACTCTACTCTACACTCTACTCTACACTGTACTCTACTCTACATTCTACTCTAACCTCTACTTTACACTGTACTCTACTCTACACTCTACTCTACACTGTATTCTACTCTACACTGTACTCTACTCTACACTCTACTCTACACTGTACTCTACACTCTACTCTACACTGTACTCTACTCTACACTGTACTGTACTCTACTCTACACTGTACTCTACTCTACACTGTACTTTACTCTACCTCTACTCTACACTGTACTTTACTCTACCTCTACTCTACACTGTACTGTACTCTACTCTACTCTACACTGTACTCTACACTGTACTTTACTCTACTCTACACTGTACTCTACTCTACACTGTACTCTACACTGTACTTTACTCTACCTCTACACTGTACTGTACTCTACACTGTACTGTACTCTACTCTACACTGTACTGTACTCTACTCTACACTCTACACTGTACTCTACTCTACACTGTACTGTACTCTACACTGTACTTTACTCTACCTCTACTCTACACTGTACTCTACACTACACTCTACTCTACACTACACTGTACTCTACTCTACACTGTACTCTACTCTACACTGTACTCTACTCTACACTGTACTCTACTCTACAATGTACTCTACTCTACACTGTACTCTACACTGTACTGTACTCTACACTGTACTCTACTCTACACACTACTCTACACCGTACTGTACTCTACACTGTACTGTACTCTACACTGTACTGTACTCAACACTGTACTCTACACTGTACTCTACACTACACTGTACTCTACTCTACACTGTACTCTACTCTACACTCTACTCTACACTGTACTCTACTCTACACTCTACTCTACACTGTACTCTACTCTACACTCTACTCTACACTGTACTCTACTCTACACTCTACTCTACACCGTACTCTACACTCTACTCTACACTGTACTCTACACTCTACTCTACACTGTACTCTACTCTACTCTACACTGTACTCTACACTGTACTGTACTCTACACTGTACTCTACTCTACACTACACTGTACTCTACTCTACACTGTACTCTACACTGTACTGTACTCTACACTGTACTCTACTCTACTCTACACTGTACTCTACCTCTACTCTACACTGTACTCTACTCTACACTGTACTCTACTCTACCTGTACTCTACTCTAACTCTACTCTACTCTACACTGTACTCTACTCTACACTGTACTGTACTCTACACTGTACTTTACTCTACCTCTACTTTACTCTACCTCTACTCTACACTGGACTTTACTCTACCTCTACTGTACTCTACACTGTACTCTACACCGTACTCTACTCTACACTGTACAATACTCTACTCTACACTGTACTCTACTCTACACTCTACTCTACACTCTACTTTACACTCTACTCTACACTACACTGTACTCTACTCTACACTGTATTCTACTCTACTCTACACTGTACTCTACTCTATAATGTACTCTACTCTACACTGTACTCTACTCTACTCTACACTGTACTCTACTCTACACTACACTGTACTCTACTTTACACTGTACTCTACTCTACTCTACACTGTACTCTACTCTACACTACACTGTACTCTACTCTACACTGTACTGTACTCTACACTGTACTCTACTCTACACTACTCTACACTGTCCTCTACTCTACACTGTATTCTACACTGTACTCTACTCTACACTGTACTCTACTCTACACTGTACTCTACTCTACACTGTACTGTACTCTACACTGTACTCTACTCTACACTGTACTCTACTCTACACTGTACTCTACTCTACACTGTACTGTACTCTACTCTACACTGTACTCTACTCTACACTGTACTCTACACTGTACTCTACTCTACACTGTACTCTACTCTGCACTGTACTTTACTCTACCTCTACACTGTACTTTACTCTACCTCTACTCTACACTGTACTGTACTCTACTCTGCACTGTACTCTACTCTACACTGTACTCTACACTGTACTCTACACTGTACTTTACTCTACTCTACACTGTACTCTACTCTACACTGTACTCTACACTGTACTTTACTCTACCTCTACTCTAAACTGTACTGTACTCTACACTGTACTGTACTCTACTCTACACTGTACTGTACTCTACACTGTACTGTACTCTATTCTACACTGTACTCTACACTGTACTTTACTCTACCTCTACTCTACACTGTACTCTACACATACTGTACTCTACACTGTACTCTACACTGTACTCTACTCTACACTGTTCTCTACTCTACTCTACTCTACACTCTACTCTACACTGTACTCTACTCTACATTCTACTCTAACCTCTACTTTACACTGTACTCTACTCTACACTCTACTCTACACTGTATTCTACTCTACACTGTACTCTACTCTACACTCTACTCTACACTGTACTCTACACTCTACTCTACACTGTACTCTACTCTACACTGTACTGTACTCTACTCTACACTGTACTCTACTCTACACTGTACTTTACTCTACCTCTACTCTACACTGTACTTTACTCTACCTCTACTCTACACTGTACTGTACTCTACTCTACTCTACACTGTACTCTACACTGTACTTTACTCTACTCTACACTGTACTCTACTCTACACTGTACTCTACACTGTACTTTACTCTACCTCTACACTGTACTGTACTCTACACTGTACTGTACTCTACTCTACACTGTACTGTACTCTACTCTACACTCTACACTGTACTCTACTCTACACTGTACTGTACTCTACACTGTACTTTACTCTACCTCTACTCTACACTGTACTCTACACTACACTCTACTCTACACTACACTCTACTCTACACTACACTGTACTCTACTCTACACTGTACTCTACTCTACACTGTACTCTACTCTACACTGTACTCTACTCTACAATGTACTCTACTCTACACTGTACTCTACACTGTACTGTACTCTACACTGTACTCTACTCTACACACTACTCTACACCGTACTGTACTCTACACTGTACTGTACTCTACACTGTACTGTACTCAACACTGTACTCTACACTGTACTCTACACTGTACTCTACACTACACTGTACTCTACTCTACACTGTACTCTACTCTACACTCTACTCTACACTGTACTCTACTCTACACTCTACTCTACACTGTACTCTACTCTACACTCTACTCTACACTGTACTCTACTCTACACTCTACTCTACACCGTACTCTACACTCTACTCTACACTGTACTCTACACTCTACTCTACACTGTACTCTACTCTACTCTACACTGTACTCTACACTGTACTGTACTCTACACTGTACTCTACTCTACACTACACTGTACTCTACTCTACACTGTACTCTACACTGTACTGTACTCTACACTGTACTCTACTCTACTCTACACTGTACTCTACCTCTACTCTACACTGTACTCTACTCTACACTGTACTCTACTCTACCTGTACTCTACTCTAACTCTACTCTACTCTACACTGTACTCTACTCTACACTGTACTGTACTCTACACTGTACTTTACTCTACCTCTACTTTACTCTACCTCTACTCTACACTGGACTTTACTCTACCTCTACTGTACTCTACACTGTACTCTACACCGTACTCTACTCTACACTGTACAATACTCTACTCTACACTGTACTCTACTCTACACTCTACTCTACACTCTACTTTACACTCTACTCTACACTACACTGTACTCTACTCTACACTGTATTCTACTCTACTCTACACTGTACTCTACTCTATAATGTACTCTACTCTACACTGTACTCTACTCTACTCTACACTGTACTCTACTCTACACTACACTGTACTCTACTTTACACTGTACTCTACTCTACTCTACACTGTACTCTACTCTACACTACACTGTACTCTACTCTACACTGTACTCTACTCTACACTGTACTCTACTCTATACTGTACTGTACTCTACACTGTACTCTACTCTACACTGTACTCTACTCTACACTGTACTCTACACTGTACTCTACACTACACTGTACTCTACTCTACACTGTACTCTACTCTACACTACACTGTACTCTACTCTACACTGTACTATACTCTACACTCTACTCTACACTGTACTCTACACTACACTGTACTCTACTCTACACTACACTGTACTCTACTCTACACTGTACTATACTCTACACTCTACTCTACACTGTACTCTACTCTACACTGTACTCTACACTGTACTCTACTCTACACTGTACTGTACTCTACACTGTACTCTACTCTACACACTACTCTACACCGTACTCTACTCTACACTGTACTCTACTCTACACTGTACTGTACTTTACACTGTACTCTACTCTACACACTACTCTACACCGTACTGTACTCTACACTGTACTCTACACTGTACTCTACTCTACACTGTACTCTACTCTACACTGTACTCTACTCTACTCTACACTCTACTCTACACTCTACTCTACACTGTTCTCTACACTGTACTCTACTCTACACACTACTCTACACCGTACTGTACTCTACACTGTACTCTACTCTACACACTACTCTACACCGTACTGTACTCTACACTGTACTCTACTCTACACTGTACTCTACTCTACACTGTACTCTACTCTACTCTACACTCTACTCTACACTGTTCTCTACACTGTACTCTACTCTACACACTACTCTACACCGTACTGTACTCTACACTGTACTCTACTCTATACACTACTCTACACCGTACTCTACTCTACACTCTACTCTACACCGTACTGTACTCTACACTGTACTCTACTCTACACACTACTCTACACCGTACTGTACTCTACACTGTACTCTACTCTACACTGTACTCTACTCTACACTGTACTCTACTCTACACTCTACTCTACACTCTACTCTACACTGTTCTCTACACTGTACTCTACTCTACACACTACTCTACACCGTACTGTACTCTACACTGTACTCTACTCTATACACTACTCTACACCGTACTCTACTCTACACTTTACTCTACTCTACACTGTACTCTACTCTACACTGTACTCTACTCTACACTCTACTCTACACTCTACTCTACACTCTACTCTACACTCTTCTCTACACTGTACTCTACTCTACACTACACTGTACTCTACTCTACACTGTATTCTACTCTACTCTACACTGTACTCTACTCTATAATGTACTCTACACTGTACTCTACTCTACTCTACACTGTACTCTACTCTACACTACACTGTACTCTACTTTACACTGTACTCTACTCTACACTGTACTCTACTCTACACTGTACTGTACTCTACTCTACACTGTACTCTACTCTACACTGTACTCTACACTGTACTCTACTCTACACTGTACTGTACTCTACACTGTACTCTACTCTACACTGTACTCTACTCTACACTGTACTGTACTCTACACTGTACTCTACTCTACACTGTACTCTACTCTACACTGTACTCTACACTACACTCTACTCTACTCTACACTACACTGTACTCTACTCTACACTGTACTCTACTCTACACTACTCTACACTGTACTCTACACTGTACTCTACACTGTACTCTACTCTACACTGTACTCTACACTGTACTGTACTCTACACTGTACTCTACTCTACACACTACTCTACACCGTACTGTACTCTACACTGTACTGTACTCTACACTGTACTGTACTCTACACTGTACTCTACTCTACTCTACACTGTACTCTACACTGTACTCTACACTGTACTCTACACTACACTGTACTCTACTCTACACTGTACTCTACTCTACACTGTACTCTACTCTACACTCTACTCTACACTGTACTCTACTCTACACTGTACTCTACACTGTACTCTACTCTACACTGTACTCTACACTGTACTCTACACTACACTGTACTCTACTCTACACTGTACTCTACTCTACACTACTCTACACTGTACTCTACTCTACACTGTACTCTACACTGTACTCTACTCTACACTGTACTCTACACTGTACTGTACTCTACACTGTACTCTACTCTACACACTACTCTACACCGTACTGTACTCTACACTGTACTCTACTCTACACTGTACTCTACTCTACACTGTACTCTACTCTACTCTACACTGTACT
>NC_136894.1:30857131-30877131 GCF_949152265.1 Phoxinus phoxinus | reverse complement strand
CTCTCTTCTATGTGTGAAACAGGCCTATTGTTAAACGAACAGAGAAAAGAGGGAGAATTATAATAAGCGCTTAATATAATCTCACTTAGCGGCTCCGAGGAACGTCCTATAACGCTGACGTTACCGGTCAGTGGTCATTGTTAATTGCGTGTGAATCGGTGAGGGCCGTTACCGTGGTGTGTGTTCAGAAAAAAAAAAGCCCATCACTGACTTTGCACTTGCAAAAATGTCTAAATTTAGGGCCCTGCCACGCGCAACGTTTCTGGCCCCCCACTGGGGCCACATCGGGCCCACATCGCCTCACCAACAAACGAATGGTGGGCGACAGAAAGAGACAAGAGGGAAGCGTGCCTCAGTGACAGCTTGCTTTACCGAAGTGAACAATGGAAGTATTGTTCGGTAGGGGATCTGGCATGACACCTTCTTTGCGCTTTGCAGCATCTCGAGAGATCAACTTAGAAAATAGATTTCACTATGTGTGTGTGTGTGTGTGTGTGTGTGTGTGTGTGTGTGTAAAACATGCATATGGATGTCTGCGAAACGCTGTCATTTTAAAGACAATTATTTTGAGTTATTCAACTTGGTAAGTGGTCACAACACCCAATTCAGAAAACACAACTAAACTAAATAAGAGCCGGAAACACGCTGACAAACACACTTTTCAACAATTTAGCAGTTTTGTGTGTGTGTGTGTGTGTGTGGATATTAGGACTAGTATTAGAAATTATCTTTTTATATTTGTACAAATAAACAATCTTAGATTTCCTTTGTCATTGGTATTAGAGCTAACTAGTATTGAAGCCTGTAGTTTTAACTAATCTTCTCGAAAAATAAGCCTCTGGTTTGACTTGACTAGTAAAGTATTGGAGTATTTGTATTATAAGTATTATTATTGGAGCTCATATAAGACCTAGGCTATATGTTGACCTCAATTTGTTGTGTTTGTGCAGTCAAATTAAGTATAAAGATCCCAGATTGTCTTTGAGATATTAGATTAGATTCTCGTTTATTGTCATTACAAACATCATCTATTAGTATTACACTAAGCACTCTACAGATCTCAGTCTTTACAAGCTTGAATGTCTAAACATCTACTAATGTTCAATTCAGTAGATGTATGTTTTAATCTTTGTCCCTTGCTAGCAATACAATATTACAACTAAATAATCATTTTAATAATCAAAAAAAGAGAGATTGACTTGATTCCACTGCTTGAGATATGAGGTATGCATATCATAATCATGCTTTTTTCAACACAACCACATTGCAAAAAAAAAACTATTTTCCAGGACAAATATCTAAACATTCAAGACGCATTTACTTGAGAAGCAAAGTGACTGAAGATTTTAAGTCTTGTTTTCTGAAAAAATTATCAAAGTGAAGTGAGTTTGTGCTTCAAACTAGAACACATATCTGCCTGTGGGGTTTGCAGAATAAAGTAGTTTTTCTTTTTGAATTAAGTTTATTTATCTGACCCCATATACACTATTAGCTGTCAATATTTCAGTATTCATCATAAACTAGGCGTCAATTGGAAAAATTAAACACTCAGAACTCGTCCTGTGAAAACTGTTTGAAATTGGACATTGGGTTAATATGGAAATGGTATTTTAAATCCTTTTAGCCTCAATTTTTGTGATATCAACTTCAAATTTGGAACTCAACGTGTGGCTTTGATTTTCTATGAAATAGTCAGAATTATTTAATTTAGTCTGTCAGTAACGTTTTGTTTAGTTCCTGTCTCTATGAAGCCCCTCCTTCTGAAGGTTTTTTGATGGCTGGTGCCAGTGACGATATCTTAGGTAGCAGGGTGGCCGATATAAAGCTGATATATAATCATTTATATTTAGTTTAATTACTATTTAATGAAATATTAATAAATATGAAATACATTTTTAAAATAAATCTTTAAAATAAACATACTTTAGATGGCAATTGAATCAAAATAAAAGTCTGGCGCGCCGTCAAAATAAAAGTCCTGCTTCTAACACATCTGCCGATATTTCAAAAATACTGAATATTCAATTTACATTTATTTGTAGGCCTATAGCGCTTTTCACAACACACTTCATTTCAAAGCAGCTTGACAGAAAAGCTCATTAAAGTAATGAATACTTGTCTGTTAGCCAATGATTTTGCGATGGTGGACCACTAGTTTCAACACACTACTAACTAACTCAACCAGGCCCCGCCCCATTTATTCTGCGTATGAATTATTTAAATGAGGAATATTATGACTCTTTTGTTCCCGGAAGGAAACTCAAGACTACAATGGATGCGTTTCAGGGAGTTCAGAAAGATACAGTAGCTATAACTAGAACTGTGTTTAAACAGCATAGTAAGTCCTCTTTAAGGAAGCAATAATCGTGAATAAGTCATTCCTAATCCTAACCCCTTCAGCCGTGATTTATTCACGATACAGCACAGCCGCGAGTACCTTGTTGCTTTTATAAAGCGGTTACCACACAATACAAATATTATAGCCGAAAAATATGTATCTATGTAACTTTAATGAAGTAAAATCACTAAAAGCCTTCCTTCCGCTGGAAGAAATAGTCCCTGACCATAAACAGCAACAGAAGTTACATACATTATTTCGCCAATAGATGGCGGCAAAGACTGTGTTTATGAGCGAGTCAGTCGATAGAGAAGACTTTTATATTGAAAGGACTTAAACTTGTGATCACGGAGAAGGAAGACGCAACTGACAGATGACTAGGCTCGGGAAAACCCCTTCACTGTTAAACGGACGAGATATCGCAGCGGACATTAAAACGGATTTTTTTTAAATATTATGAATATATAGGACTGACCTGAAGGAAAATGCTATATCTACTGTAAATGCAGGTACACTCGCTCACTCGATCTCTCACAATACTTATAGCTTCAGTGAAGAATATCGATGAGATCAAACATGTGTTTACGTTGTTAAGAGCGGTTGCTAGGGGTGTTGTGTAGTGATACATAGAACCGTTGGGTGAAGCGGTCGTGTTTTATCGTGAATAAAACACAGCTATTGACCAATCAGAATCAAGGATGTAACTAACCGTTTTATAAGAATGTTTAGATATTTGTATTGACAAAAATACAAACAAAGTAAGGACATTTTTTTGCAGTGCAAGCATTCACACGCAGGTTGTTTACGCTGCGATCGCTGATGTCATTGCATCATCTCTCTCTCTCTCTCTCTCTCTCTCTCTCTCTCTGTGTGCTTTGGGCAGATGCTTAGACCCCCCCCCCCCCCCCCCCCCCCTCAACTCTTTCTGCGTGTTAGTCTTTGTGTGTCTTAATTGAGACCGCCACTCTGTGTAAAGAGCTCTTTAATACGTATTGAAACAGGGCAAGTGCTGGAGGTTAAATAGGTCTTAATACAGCCACTTAATCCGTTCATTACACTGGATCTGAGGCTGGTCCAGGGGCCCGAGAGCGGGGCCATTAATTAGCATGGCCTCCGGGCCCCTGCAGTGAACATGAGGAGCCGCTGAAGGTTGAAGCGAGGCTCGGATCCTCAGAGGCCATTGAGTCCGTTCAGAGCCGCCTCTCTATTCAGCGCTTGTTGTGCTTTCTGTTTGCTTTTCTGCTCCATTAGTTTCCTGAAGGAGAGCCGGGCCGAACACAGAGATGGAGGTGGGAGATTAATGAAGGCCTGATTGAGGCGATTCGCTGGGAGATCGCGAGCGTTTAAAGAGGATTGTGGAGTCCTGGATGGCTTTAGTGGTGTGTGTGTGTGTGTGTGTGTTGTTTTCATCCACTAAACTTTGTGTTCGGTCTCAGATGCCGTGGAGATGTTCGGCACATGAGTTCACTTAAGGGAAATCTCCTTAAAGTCCCGAGGAGAAGTAATCAAATAAACTGTTGTTGAATAAGCTATTGAATTTGATTAAATAAAAAATGATTAAATTGATTAAAATTAAAGTGGAGAGATTATTACACCGACTATACACACAAACTTGATTGATTTATTATAATAAATTCATATTATCATAGACTTCCATTGTTTTAAGTTCTTACTCGCTACAACAACAGAAACTATTTATTTTGTATTATTTTATGTTATATAGTGTATAATTTTTTTGAGGGAATAACATTTTTACATTTGGGAACATTTATTTATTTAGGAGAATTAAAAACAATATATCATAGACTAACATTGTTTGTAATCTAAAGTCACATAAAAAACAAAAACAAAAAAAAACCTTATTTATTTATTATAAAAGGCTTTAATTTGTATGTTAAGTTCTTACTGACAACAGCCCCAAACTACAACACAAGCTGTTTATCTGTTCACTTAATTTCATTCTTTAATTAAAAAAAATAAAAATAAACTTTATTTGATCATTTTGACCTTTATGAACATGCTCGTAAAATAAAGTAAATATTCTGTCATTTATCAAACACAAATGTTAGTCAGATTTAACTCTCTCGAGGACAGATCTCTCTCTCTCTCTCTCTCTCTCTCTCTCTCTTTCTCTCTCTCTCTCTCTCTCCCCCCCCCCCGGATCACTCCTCTCACTTTCTCTCACTGTATATTTTAGCACTTTCTCTTAAGACTCGACTCGCTTTAACAAACACGGCCAAAAATCCAGACGACTCTCTCTCTCTCTCTCTCTCTCTCTCTCTCTCTCTCTCTCTCTCTCTCTCTCTGTCGTTCAGAGCAGGCGGGTTGGAAGACACTCTCTTATCAGAGGAATTTCGCACTGTATTTTTAATATGTATCTTTTAACACCTGTAAATGTCGTGTGTGATATTCCGGGTAACGAGAGTGTGTGTGTGTGTGTGTGTGTGCATGGTAATGAATTCTCAAAGGGGGAAGTCTGCGTATGCATAAATGCATCATGGAAATGGAGCGACGCTCTGTGTGTGTCATGCGGACGCGAGTTTGTGCCGGAGACATGTTTAGACAGCCTTGTTAGTCTTATTAATTAACTTTCCGTGGAGAACTCGAGCCGGAGCCGCACAAAACTCACACTGAGAACGTGCAACTACTGTGACATCTTGAAGCGTTTCTGTTTTTAAAGACGATCTGTTCATGAATTCATCGTGATGCATCGCCGGTGTGTTAGTGTCATTCTGAGGAAATGCCTGTGCTAAAACATTATGAACATTACAGATCTGTGCATTATGAACATTACAGATCTGTGCATTATGAACATTACAGATCTGTGCATTATGAACATTACAGATCTGTGCATTATGAACATTACAGATCTGTGCATTATGAACATTACAGATCTGTGCATTATGAACATTACAGATCTGTGCATTATGAACATTACAGATCTGTGCATTATGAACATTACAGATCTGTGCATTATGAACATTACAGATCTGTGCATTATGAACATTACAGATCTGTGCATTATGAACATTACAGATCTGTGCATTATGAACATTACAGATCTGTGCATTATGAACATTACAGATCTGTGCATTATGAACATTACAGATCTGTGCATTATGAACATTACAGATCTGTGCATTATGAACATTACAGATCTGTGCATTATGAACATTACAGATCTGTGCATTATGAACATTACAGATCTGTGCATGGAGGATTTCATTACTCTGAAGCTTCACATTTGATCAGTTCATGCATTCCCTGAGAATCAAACCCGTGACCTTGGCGTTGCAAGCTTTGAGTCGCAGGAACACAGCTTTTGTATTTACAGTCACTGCCATCATAACTCCCTCTTCTAAAGCGCTTTATTATTTATAACCTAATTATATATAGTTTATTCATATTATTTTTGACACATTATAATTGTAATCACACATGTAATTCAGTCCATGCAACACTTGGTGGTTCAAAATGTTTTAAGCTTCAGTGTTTAAAGTTGAGAAGTGTCAATAATACACTCTAAAAAATAAACAGTGATGCCACAGAAAAAAATAGTTTCCCCAAAGATCGTTCAATCTTAAAAGAACCGTTTTTTTTTAAGTGTAAAGAACATTTTATAAATTTAAAGAACATTTTTCCAATATAAAGTGTGATGGAAAGAATCCATGGATGTTAAAGGTTCTTGGAAGCCAATAAAGTACCTTTATTTTTAACCGTGCATTATTGCACACAATTATTTACAGTAAATCTTATTGTGATTTTTTTTTTTTTCACAGAAGAACATACTTTTTTTTCTGTTTAAAAAATGCATCAGATATATATATTTTCCCCCATAATAGAGTAAAATGACAGATGAAGATTTGATTCAAAACCGTTGTCACCTGTTAGTCTACAATATAAAATATAAATCCCTCAAAAAATAGAAAGTGTGTGTCTCCGTTCTATTTACAGAGATTTTTTTCAATTAATTTACAATGACTGTTGAAATTTCACATGTTTGTGTAATTGTGTGCTGCAGAAAAGCGCATCTCGTGTGTTTGTGGGCGCAGACAGTCACACACAGCTCTCAGATGCTGTAAGAACACAGTAATTAAGGTTCCCCGTGATAACGAGTTCAACTCGTTACAGAAACACATCCAGTGTTAGAACGCTGCCCGAATCAGCCCAATTATTCCCCGAGAGCCAGTTCATGTGCAACACACACACACAGCACGCGCACATACACACGCACATACACACACACACACATGCACACATATGCAAGCACACACACACACACCCACATCCTCACACACGTTTTATTGGGACTCTCCATAGACACAATGGCTTTTATATTCTACAAACTGTATATTATGTCCCCTTACACGAACCCGACCCCTAAACCTACCCATCACACACACACACACACACACACTAACCCGACCCCTAAACCTACCCATCACACACACACACACACACACACACACACACACACACACACACACACACACACACACACACACTAACCCGACCCCTAAACCTACCCATCACACACACACACACACACACACACACACACACACACACACACACACACACTAACCCGACCCCTAAACCTACTCATCACACACACACACACACACACACACACACACACACACACTAACCCGACCCCTAAACCTACTCATCACACACACACACACACACTAACCCGACCCCTAAACCTGGCCATCTCTCACATACACACACACCTACACACACACACACACACACACACACACACACACTAACCCGACCCCTAAACCTACTCATCACACACACACACACACACGAACCCGACCCCTAAACCTACTCATCACACACACACACACACACACTAACCCGACCCCTAAACCTACTCATCACACACACACACACACGAACCCGACCCCTAAACCTACTCATCACACACACACACACACACTAACCCGACCCCTAAACCTACTCATCACACACACACACACACACTAACCCGACCCCTAAACCTACTCATCACACACACACACACACACACACACACACACACACACAACAACCCGACCCCTAAACCTGGCCATCTCTCACATACACACACAGCTACACACACACGCACACACACACACACACACACACACACACACACACACACAATAACCCGACCCCTAAACCTGGCCATCTCTCACATACACACACAGCTACACACACACACACACACACACACACACACACACACACACACTAACCCGACCCCTAAACCTGCTCATCACACACACACACACTCACACACACTAACCCGACCCCTAAACCTACCCATCACACACACACACTCACACACACTAATCCGACCCCTAAACCTGCTCATCACACACACACACACACACACACACACACACACACACTAACCCGACCCCTAAACCTGCCCATCACACACACACTCACACACACTAACCCGACCCCTAAACCTGCTCATCACACACACACACACTCACACACACTAATCCGACCCCTAAACCTGCTCATCACACACACACACACACACACACTCACACACACTAATCCGACCCCTAAACCTACCCATCACACACACACACACACACACACACACACACTCACTCACACAAACACACTAACCCGACCCCTAAACCTGCTCATCACACACACACACTAACCCGACCCCTAAACCTGCTCATCACACACACACACTAACCCGACCCCTAAACCTGCTCATCACACACACACACTAACCCGACCCCTAAACCTACTCATCACACACACACACACTCACACACACTAACCCGACCCCTAAACCTGCTCATCACACACACACACACTAACCCGACCCCTAAACTTACCCATCACACACACACACACACACACTAATCCGACCCCTAAACCTACCCATCACACACACACACACACACTCACACACACTAACCCGACCCCGAAACTTACCCATCACACACACACACACACACTCACACACACTAACCCGACCCCGAAACTTACCCATCACACACACACACACACACACACACACTCACTCACACACACTAACCCGACCCCGAAACGTACCCATCACACACACACACTCACACACACTAACCCGACCCCTAAACTTACCCATCACACACACACACTCACTCACACACACTAACCCGACCCCTAAACCTACCCATCACACACACACACACACACACACACACACTCACACACACTAACCCAACCCCGAAACTTACCCATCACTCACACACACTAACCCGACCCCTAAACCTACCCAACACACACACACACACACACACACACACACACACACACTAATATTGGTGTGTTTGAGCGGTGAGTTCTGAGCTTCTTTGTTCAGCTCTACAAGCCCAGACAGACTCCTCTCCATTGATCAGAGTGTGTGTGGATCAATCGGAGCGATCGATGTGTGACATGAGTGTGTGTGTGAGATTTTCACCTCCACATGTTTGAACAGAGATGCGGCTTGTTACCGCGACGACCGTCTCTCTCACCTCTCCATCCATCCATCGGTCGGTCGGCCCGGGTTTTTTTCCACACACACTCTCAGACGGATGTGTTAATAGATACGATGTCTTATTTTCTCACTTCAGTGGGATGCACTGGAGAAGTGTGTGTGTGTGTGTGTGTGGGGTCAGATGTGGGTCAGGGGGCACAAGTTCATGTGTGTGTGGGGGGGTGGGGCCGTCTCTCGGGGTGTTTGCACTCATGGGCCTCGGGGGGGCGTTTAGCTGTGATTGGCTGATGTCACGAGCGCTTCTTTCTGCTCTTTAACTCCAGATGAGCAAACCGGCAGATCCACGACCCGGCACACACACACACACACACACACACACACACACACACACACACACTCTGAAAACTTTCCAGCTGTTCACTTTAGGAAATACTTACACTTAAATTTATACTTAAATGTATTTATTAATTTTTATATATATATATATATTTTTTTTTTCATTTATTTGTAAGTATTTTTACAGTTCTCTTTGGAAAACAGTATTTTATTTATTTATTTATTTATTTATTATTAAATACATTATTCTATTTAATTACAGTATTTGTTTTATATATATTTTTCTATTTATGTGTTTATTTCCTTTATTTATTTATTACAATTATTAAACATTTATTTATTTATATTATTAGATAAATATGATTTTAAATTGTATGATTTCTTTGTTTTATTTATTTATTTCTATTTATTTGTTTGTTTGTTTAAATTATTAAAATAAATGATTAGTTTGTATTGTATTTTTATGCATGTATTTATTTACTTTTTTTAAATGTATTTTAATTATTTTCATATATTGAAATATTAATATTTATTTAACATAATTTACTTTATTTAACCATTTTTAACCTTGGAAACATAAAGTAAATCAAGTGTATAATACTGTCATTTAGTCTTATTTTAATTTAATTTAATTATTATTATTTTTAATATTTAGTGTGATTTATTTCCCATTGGTACAGCAGATCAGCCAGAGCCAGCAGTCGGTTTACAGCTGGACAGAGATACAGTCAATATTGAGTGTGTGTGTGTATGTAAATGTGTGTTTAGCTGTGAAAACACCACAGACCACCGCAGCGGATCAGACTTCGCTGTTTCTCATCTCTGCGTCTCACACACACAGGTGAGTGTGATCACAACGAGCCGGCGACGACCCCTCGTGTGTTACAGCATCAGGACCGCATCATCACGGCTGATCATGTGACTCGGGTAGAGGTTACGCAGAGCGCAGAGGATGAGAGTTTACACACTCGCACTGACAGACAGAGAGAGAGTCACAGGCTCTGAATTCCTCAATCTCTTGTTTTCCAGCCACGGTTTCCTCTTTTATAGCAGAGACAGAGAGAGAGAGAGAGAGAGAGAGAGAGAGACACTGACCTCAGACCAGTGCAAGTGAGTAAATACAACAACATCATCTGAAAGCACTTGACATTGAGAGACACAAGGTTACGACACACACACACACACCTCCTGTGTAAGGTGTGTCCGTCCCGCTGTGGGTCACTCATCTGTACAGACAACAGATGCTCTCATCAGAAAGTCCACCTGTAACACACACAAACACACACACACACACACACACACACACACACACTAACTTACACACAGAGACACGCACTCACACCCACACACACACATACATATACGTACACATCCACACACACACACACACACACACACACACACACACAAATGCACACACACACACACACACACACTCACTTACACAAGCACTCACTCACACACACACACACACTTACTCATGTCTTGCATAACCGTGTGTTGTTTCAACAGTATAAAGCTGAATTGTAATCCAGAATATAGAGGGAACTGAACTGTGTGTGCGTGACCTTTGACCCCTCGACTGCAGAGCTGCTGACCTCTGACCCCACTTCACACGGCTAATGTGGCTTTTAGCAGCTCTGAGAGACGTGACGATGACACGAGGGAAAGTTTGCGCTCGTAAGCTGCTTTTACATAATGATGCAACATCGACTGTTTTTACATCTTCTGAATGTTTCTGGGATGTTTCGTGTGTGTGTGTGTGTGTGTCGAGAGCTGTGTTTATGGAGGTCATGTGATCAGTGTGTGTCGAGAGCTGTGTTTATGGAGGTCATGTGATCAGTGTGTGTGTGTGTCGAGAGCTGTGTTTATGGAGGTCATGTGATCAGTGTGTGTGTCGAGAGCTGTGTTTATGGAGGTCATGTGATCAGTGTGTGTGTTGAGAGCTGTGTGTATGGAGGTCATGTGATCAGTGTGAGTGTGTGTGTGTGTGTCGAGAGCTGTGTTTATGGAGGTCGTGATCAGTGTGTGTGTGTCGAGAGCTGTGTTTATGGAGGTCATGTGATCAGTGTGTGTATGTGTCAAGAGCTGTGTTTATGGAGGTCATGTGATCAGTGTGTCGAGAGCTGTGTTTATGGGGGTCATGTGATCAGTGTGTGTGTCGAGAGCTGTGTTTATGGAGGTCATGTGATCAGTGTGTGTGTTGAGAGCTGTGTTTATGGAGGTCATGTGATCAGTGTGTGTGTGTGTGTGTGTGTGTGTGTGTGTCGAGAGCTGTGTTTATGGAGGTCATGTGATCAGTGTGTGTGTCGAGAGCTGTGTTTATGGAGGTCATGTGATCAGTGTGTGTGTTGAGAGCTGTGTGTATGGAGGTCATGTGATCAGTGTGTGTGTTGAGAGCTGTGTGTATGGAGGTCATGTGATCAGTGTGTGTGTGTGTCGAGAGCTGTTTATGGGGGTCATGTGATCAGTGTGTGTGTGTGTGTGTGTGTGTGTCGAGAGCTGTGTTTATGGAGGTCATGTGATCAGTGTGTGTGTGTGTCGAGAGCTGTGTTTATGGTGGTCATGTGATCAGTGTGTGTGTGATCAGTGTGTGTGTCTGCTGTGTTTATGGAGGTCATGTGATCAGTGTGTGTGTGTGTCGAGAGCTGTGTTTTATGGGGGTCATGTGATCAGTGTGTGTGTCAAGAGCTGTGTTTATGGAGGTCATGTGATCAGTGTGTGTGTCGAGAGCTGTGTTTATGGAGGTCATGTGATCAGTGTGTGTGTGTGTGTGTCGAGAGCTGTGTTTATGGAGGTCATGTGATCAGTGTGTGTGTCTGCTGTGTTTATGGGGGTCATGTGATCAGTGTGTGTGTCGAGAGCTGTGTTTATGGAGGTCATGTGATCAGTGTGTGTGTCTGCTGTGTTTATGGAGGTCATGTGATCAGTGTGTGTGTCGAGAGCTGTGTTTATGGGGGTCATGTGATCAGTGTGTGTGTCGAGAGCTGTGTTTATGAAGGTCATGTGATCAGTGTGTGTGTCTGCTGTGTTTATGGAGGTCATGTGATCAGTGTGTGTGTGTGTGTCTCAGGGTGGCGAGAGCTGGCACAGGTCAGTGCCCTACAGAGATGCATCTGATTAGCTGGACCATTGGGCAGCTTGTGCCCTCGGCTGGCATCGGCAGGGCAAGGGCAAGAGCCGTGCCAACCTGGACCTGGAGATGGAGGTGGAAACACACACACACACACACACACACACACCAACCTGAACCTGAAGCTGGAGATATCGATGGCATCATGCCTGCGTTTGTGTGTGACAGAAGATGCTGCACTGAACAAATCAGGCTCATTGTATGTATATTTATGTAGTGTAGCTGGAGACACACACACACACACACACACACACACACACACGCACACACACACACGCACACACACGCACATACACACACATACACAGACAGACAGACACACATGCACATGCACAGTCAAACACACACACACGCACGCACATACACAGTCAAACACACACACACACACACAGACAGACAGACACACATGCACATACACAGTCAAACACACACACACATACACAGACTCACACACACACATACACAGACTCACACACAGACGCACACTCATACACACACACACGCACATACACAGTCAAACACACGCATGTGCGCACACACACACACACACACACAGTCAAACATACACATACACACACACACACACACACACACACACACACACACACACATACACAGACAGTCAAACACACACACAGACACACACACGCACATACACAGTCAAACACACACACACACACACACCCACGCACTCATACACCGTCAAACACACATACACACACACACACACAGACAGACAGACACACACACACATGCACAGTCAAACACACACACACGCACGCACATACACAGTCAAACACACACACACACACATACACAGACTCACACACAGACGCACACACACACACGCACATACACAGTCAAACACACGCATGTGCGCACACACACACACACACACACACACACACGCGCGCGCACACACACACAGACTCACACACACACACACACACACACACACACACAGACTCACACACACACACACACACACACACACACACACACACACACACACAGACTCACACACACAGACTCACACACACACACACACAGACTCACACACACACACACACTCTCAAACACACACACACACACACACACACACACACAGACTCTCACTCACACACACACAGACTCACACACAGACTCACACACACACACACACACACACGCACACACTGCTGTCAGAGAGAGTGTAAGACGGAGCGAGAACACTGTTCTTCTACAGGACTGTTTCTTCACACCTCGCCGTCGAGCTCGAGCTGCATCTGTTTTCTCTCTGTCTTCCTCCACACGAGGCTTTCAGGAGGGACACGTCTTTAAAACAGTGTTGCTTAATTAATACGACTCGAAGCAATCACTGCAAATGTTTCACAGCGCATCGAAGAATAATCAACCTCATCTGACTCCTGAATATTCAGATGAGGAGGATGACAAATCACTTCTCGTCTTCATCACTGTCAGCATTAGTTATGCACGAATATATGAATGCATCTGTTCTCTAGTTATTTATACATTATAATGAGCATATCTGGTACTTTATGCAGCTCTGTGCAGCGTCTTACAGTTACGGCACGTGCGCTTGAAGTGTTTTTAGACATGAAAAGTGTGTGTGCATGACCTTTGACCCCTCGACTGCAGAGCTGCTGACCTCTGACCCCACTTCACACGGCTAATGTGGCTTTTAGCAGCTCTGAGAGACGTGACGATGACACGAGGGAAAGTTTGCGCTCGTAAGCTGCTTTTACATAATGATGCAACATCGACTGTTTTTACATCTTCTGAATGACACTTGAGTGTTGCTGGGATGTTTTGAGTGGTAACTAGGGTGTTTTTGGGGGGTTGCTAGGGTATTTTTGGATATCCTGGGTCAGACGTAACAACCCAGTGTTTGTGTAGTTTTGTGTTACCCAGATCCTGGGTCAGACGTAACAACCCAGTGTTTGTGTAGATTTTGTGTTACCCAGATCCTGGGTCAGACGTAACAACCCAGTGTTTGTGTAGTTTTTGTGTTACCCAGATCCTGGGTCAGATGTAACAACCCAGTGTTTGTATAGTTGTGTGTTACCCAGATCCTGGGTCAGTCGTAACAACCCTGCGTTTGTGTAGTTTTATTTTACCCAGATCCTGGGTCAGACGTAACAACCCAGTGTTTGTATAGTTGTGTGTTACCCAGATCCTGGGTCAGTCGTAACAACCCAGTGTTTGTGTAGTTTTTGTGTTACCCAGATCCTGGGTCAGATGTAACAACCCAGTGTTTGTATAGTTGTGTGTTACCCAGATCTTGGGTCAGACGTAACAACCCAGTGTTTGTGTAGTTTTTGTGTTACCCAGATCCTGGGTCAGACGTAACAACCCAGTGTTTGTGTAGTTATTGTGTTACCCAGATCCTGGGTCAGACGTAACAACCCAGTGTTTGTGTAGTTTTTGTGTTACCCAGATCCTGGGTCAGATGTAACAACCCAGTGTTTGTGTAGTTTTGTGTTACCCAGATCCTGGGTCAGACGTAACAACCCAGTGTTTGTGTAGTTTTGTGTTACCCAGATCCTGGGTCAGACGTAACAACCCAGTGTTTGTGTAGTTTTTGTGTTACCCAGATCCTGGGTCAGACGTAACAACCCAGTGTTTGTGTAGTTTTTGTGTTACCCAGATCCTGGGTCAGATGTAACAACCCAGTGTTTGTGTAGTTTTGTGTTACCCAGATCCTGGGTCAGATGTAACAACCCAGTGTTTGTGTAGTTTTATTTTACCCAGATCCTGGGTCAGACGTAACAACCCAGTGTTTGTGTAGTTTTTGTGTTACCCAGATCCTGGGTCAGATGTAACAACCCAGTGTTTGTATAGTTGTGTGTTACCCAGATCTTGGGTCAGTCGTAACAACCCAGTGTTTGTGTAGTTTTTGTGTTACCCAGATCCTGGGTCAGATGTAACAACCCAGTGTTTGTATAGTTGTGTGTTACCCAGATCCTGGGTCAGTCGTAACAACCCAGCGTTTGTGTAGTTTTATTTTACCCAGATCCTGGGTCAGACGTAACAACCCAGTGTTTGTGTAGTTTTTGTGTTACCCAGATCCTGGGTCAGACGTAACAACCCAGTGTTTGTGTAGTTTTTGTGTTACCCAGATCCTGGGTCAGATGTAACAACCCAGTGTTTGTGTAGTTTTGTGTTACCCAGATCCTGGGTCAGATGTAACAACCCAGTGTTTGTGTAGTTTTATTTTACCCAGATCCTGGGTCAGATGTAACAACCCAGTGTTTGTGTAGTTTTTGTGTTACCCAGATCCTGGGTCAGATGTAACAACCCAGTGTTTGTATAGTTGTGTGTTACCCAGATCTTGGGTCAGTCGTAACAACCCAGTGTTTGTGTAGTTTTATTTTACCAAGATACTGGGTCAGACGTAACAACCCAGTGTTTGTGTAGTTTTATTTTACCCAGATACTGGGTCAGATGTAACAACCCAGTGTTTGTGTAGTTTTATTTTACCCAGATACTGGGTCAGACGTAACAACCCAGTGTTTGTGTAGTTTTATTTTACCCAGATCCTGGGTCAGTCGTAACAACCCAGTGTTTGTGTAGTTTTATT
Source organism: Phoxinus phoxinus (assembly GCF_949152265.1). Lineage (NCBI taxonomy): Eukaryota > Metazoa > Chordata > Actinopteri > Cypriniformes > Leuciscidae > Phoxinus > Phoxinus phoxinus. The sequence continues at coordinate 30,861,266 of NC_136894.1, read as the reverse complement.
TTACCCAGATACTGGGTCAGACGTAACAACCCAGTGTTTGTGTAGTTTTATTTTACCCAGATCCTGGGTCAGATGTAACAACCTAGTGTTTGTGTAGTTTTATTTTACCCAGATACTGGGTCAGACGTAACAACCCAGTGTTTGTGTAGTTTTGTGTTACCCAGATACTGGGTCAGATGTAACAACCCAGTGTTTTTGTAGTTTTGTGTTACCCAGATCCTGGGTCAGACGTAACAACCCAGTGTTTTTGTAGTTTTGTGTTACCCAGATCCTGGGTCAGACGTAACAACCCAGTGTTTTTGTAGTTTTGTGTTACCCAGATCCTGGGTCAGACGTAACAACCCAGTGTTTTTGTAGTTTTGTGTTACCCAGATCCTGGGTCAGACGTAACAACCCAGTGTTTGTGTAGTTTTATTTTACCCAGATCCTGGGTCAGACGTAACAACCCAGTGTTTGTATAGTTTTATTTTACCCAGATCCTGGGTCAGATATAGTAACCCAGTGTTTGTATAGTTTTATTTTACCCAGATCCTGGGTCAGATGTAACAACCCAGTGTTTGTGTAGTTTTGTGTTACCCAGATCCTGGGTCAGATGTAACAACCCAGTGTTTGTGTAGTTTTATTTTACCCAGATCCTGGGTCAGATGTAACAACCCAGTGTTTGTGTAGTTTTTGTGTTACCCAGATCCTGGGTCAGATGTAACAACCCAGTGTTTGTATAGTTGTGTGTTACCCAGATCTTGGGTCAGTCGTAACAACCCAGTGTTTGTGTAGTTTTATTTTACCAAGATACTGGGTCAGACGTAACAACCCAGTGTTTGTGTAGTTTTATTTTACCCAGATACTGGGTCAGATGTAACAACCCAGTGTTTGTGTAGTTTTATTTTACCCAGATACTGGGTCAGACGTAACAACCCAGTGTTTGTGTAGTTTTATTTTACCCAGATCCTGGGTCAGTCGTAACAACCCAGTGTTTGTGTAGTTTTATTTTACCCAGATACTGGGTCAGACGTAACAACCCAGTGTTTGTGTAGTTTTATTTTACCCAGATCCTGGGTCAGATGTAACAACCCAGTGTTTGTGTAGTTTTATTTTACCCAGATACTGGGTCAGACGTAACAACCCAGTGTTTGTGTAGTTTTGTGTTACCCAGATACTGGGTCAGATGTAACAACCCAGTGTTTTTGTAGTTTTGTGTTACCCAGATCCTGGGTCAGACGTAACAACCCAGTGTTTTTGTAGTTTTGTGTTACCCAGATCCTGGGTCAGACGTAACAACCCAGTGTTTTTGTAGTTTTGTGTTACCCAGATCCTGGGTCAGACGTAACAACCCAGTGTTTTTGTAGTTTTGTGTTACCCAGATCCTGGGTCAGACGTAACAACCCAGTGTTTTTGTAGTTTTGTGTTACCCAGATCCTGGGTCAGACGTAACAACCCAGTGTTTGTGTAGTTTTATTTTACCCAGATCCTGGGTCAGACGTAACAACCCAGTGTTTGTATAGTTTTATTTTACCCAGATCCTGGGTCAGATATAGTAACCCAGTGTTTGTATAGTTTTATTTTACCCAGATCCTGGGTCAGATGTAACAACCCAGTGTTTGTGTAGTTTTGTGTTACCCAGATCCTGGGTCAGATGTAACAACCCAGTGTTTGTATAGTTGTGTGTTACCCAGATCTTGGGTCAGTCGTAACAACCCAGTGTTTGTGTAGTTTTTGTGTTACCCAGATCCTGGGTCAGATGTAACAACCCAGTGTTTGTATAGTTGTGTGTTACCCAGATCCTGGGTCAGTCGTAACAACCCAGCGTTTGTGTAGTTTTATTTTACCCAGATCCTGGGTCAGACGTAACAACCCAGTGTTTGTGTAGTTTTTGTGTTACCCAGATCCTGGGTCAGACGTAACAACCCAGTGTTTGTGTAGTTTTTGTGTTACCCAGATCCTGGGTCAGATGTAACAACCCAGTGTTTGTGTAGTTTTGTGTTACCCAGATCCTGGGTCAGATGTAACAACCCAGTGTTTGTGTAGTTTTATTTTACCCAGATCCTGGGTCAGATGTAACAACCCAGTGTTTGTGTAGTTTTTGTGTTACCCAGATCCTGGGTCAGATGTAACAACCCAGTGTTTGTATAGTTGTGTGTTACCCAGATCTTGGGTCAGTCGTAACAACCCAGTGTTTGTGTAGTTTTATTTTACCAAGATACTGGGTCAGACGTAACAACCCAGTGTTTGTGTAGTTTTATTTTACCCAGATACTGGGTCAGATGTAACAACCCAGTGTTTGTGTAGTTTTATTTTACCCAGATACTGGGTCAGACGTAACAACCCAGTGTTTGTGTAGTTTTATTTTACCCAGATCCTGGGTCAGTCGTAACAACCCAGTGTTTGTGTAGTTTTATTTTACCCAGATACTGGGTCAGACGTAACAACCCAGTGTTTGTGTAGTTTTATTTTACCCAGATCCTGGGTCAGATGTAACAACCCAGTGTTTGTGTAGTTTTATTTTACCCAGATACTGGGTCAGACGTAACAACCCAGTGTTTGTGTAGTTTTGTGTTACCCAGATACTGGGTCAGATGTAACAACCCAGTGTTTTTGTAGTTTTGTGTTACCCAGATCCTGGGTCAGACGTAACAACCCAGTGTTTTTGTAGTTTTGTGTTACCCAGATCCTGGGTCAGACGTAACAACCCAGTGTTTTTGTAGTTTTGTGTTACCCAGATCCTGGGTCAGACGTAACAACCCAGTGTTTTTGTAGTTTTGTGTTACCCAGATCCTGGGTCAGACGTAACAACCCAGTGTTTGTGTAGTTTTATTTTACCCAGATCCTGGGTCAGACGTAACAACCCAGTGTTTGTATAGTTTTATTTTACCCAGATCCTGGGTCAGATATAGTAACCCAGTGTTTGTATAGTTTTATTTTACCCAGATCCTGGGTCAGATGTAACAACCCAGTGTTTGTGTAGTTTTGTGTTACCCAGATCCTGAATTCATCTACAGTATGAAGTTAAAAAAAAAACCTAATACTATAGTAGAAATTAAATAAACAGGGGTAAATAACCAACCCAGTTGTGTGGGTAAAATTAACCCAACATGTGTTCTGTCCTATATTTACCCAGCCCATGGGTTGTTTTTAACCCATTGTTTTTTTAGAGTGTATAATGAAATGTTTTTACATTTTACAGATGAATGAGATGCTCAGGTCAGCACATCTTTAACACACACATATAGTCATTATCAGACCTGCTCAGAAATGGTGTGATGGAGAGACATACAGTAGAGAGAGAGAGAGAGAGAGAGAGAGAGGGAGGTGGGGGGGCTTCTGCCTGGTTAATCATAATGTAGTTTTAATTAAAAACTCTGTGTCAAAGGGTTTAGCTCAGAGATCAGGGCCAGATTGCAGCACGGCAGCAGATCACTGAGAGCACAAACATCACACACACACACAGTGCTGTATTAAACGTGTGTGTGTGTGTGTGTGTGGAGGGACAGCTTGTCATGTTGATCAGGTCTCGGTGTGAACGAGGTATCAGGGAAGGACATCAGGCCAGTTCCTTTGGATTATTCTCTCTCTCTCGTGTGCTTGTTGAGGAGCGTTTGCCGGCGTGTGCGGTTAGTTACTGTGAAAGCAGCTCTGGGGTGTGTGTGTGTGTGTGTGTGTGTGTGTGTGTGTGTTTACCACACATGTAACAGAAACATGACACTGCTCAGAAACACAAAGCCAGAGGTGATGGTGTGTGGACTTCACTATACTTTTACATTTTCTGAAGAACATGCAAAGGGTGTTTGTTCATGGAACGGTTTCTTTGCTAATGTTTTTAGGGGCTTTCTTATATTTATTTATGTATTTTTCTGGGTGTTCTGTGCGGTTGCTGAGTGGTTGCTAGGGTATAGCAAATAAATATAAAAATATAATATTCAACTCAATAGTACAGTTATTCTATAGCGTTGTATGCTGTGTGTGTGTGTATGTACTGTATCTGTGTTTGTGTTTGTGTATGTGTGCATGCATGTGTATGTATGTATGAACTGTATGCATTATGCAAGTTTATATATATATATATTCACATTTGTATATTGAATTATTGCCATTTTGCACATTTTATTATTCTGCACATATATACAGTACTGTTGTAATG
>NC_136894.1:30832664-30855164 GCF_949152265.1 Phoxinus phoxinus | reverse complement strand
TAGTCACTTTTCTATGATTTCCAGCCGATAAAAGAGACGGCAGACTGAAGGGAAGTTTATTCATAAGGATTTCCTTAAAGGATTAGTTCACTTTAAAAAAAACTTTTGCTGATAATTTACTCACCCCGATGTCATCAAGATGTCCATGTCTTTCTTTCTTCAGTGGAAAAGAAATGAAGGTTTTTGATGAACACATTTCTCCATATAATGGACGTCAATGGGCCCCAAACGGGTCAAGGTCCAGATGACAGTGTCAGCGCCGCTTCAACGGGCTTTAAACGACACCAGACGATGAATACGGGTCTTATCTAGCGAAACCATCGTCATTTCAAACATAAATAAAAAAGTTTAAGTTTTATAAGCACAAATGCTCGCCTTGCTCTGTTCTGTGATGCGCGTTCTGTGAATACGCAGTTACGTTGTAAAGGTCACGCTTGACGAGTCAGTGTTTACAGATGTGCAGAAGGAGGACCATACACACATATTCAAATGTCTTTGTGTCAGTTTATCGGTTAAAATGCCCATCTCGTGTGTGTATCCTGGTGTTGGAATATTAAAAAGCCTAAAAGAACATCTTCATCAGGACAGAAATGTTTGACTTTTCACAGAAGCGTGACCTTTACAACGTAACTGCGTATCACGGGACGTCACGAACGCGCATCACAGAACAGAGCAAGGCGAGCGTTTGTGCTTATAAAACTTAAACTTTTTTATTTATGTTTGAAATGACGATGGTTTCGCTAGATAAGACCCGTATTCATCGTCTGGTGTCGTTTAAAGCCCGTTGAAGCGGCGCTGACACTGTCATCTGGACCTTGACCCGTTTGGGGCCCATTGACGTCCATTATATGGAGAAATGTGTTCATCAAAAACCTTCATTTCTTTTCCACTGAAGAAAGAAAGACATGGACATCTTGGAGGACATCGCGGGTGAGTAAATTATCAGCAAAAGTTAACTAATCCTTTAACGTGAGTTTGTTGCAAGTTTTTTTTTTTTTTTGAAAAACAAAAGGGACAATACATATTAATGAACATTTTCACAAATGTAAATATGTCAGATTATAGCCTTAGGCTAATTTCCATCTGCAGACCCCCTGGCAGGTTGGTGTTATACACACAAATTAATAAATACATACAAATACACTATATAGAAACTATGTACAGAGAGACAAGGAGAAGAAAAGTGATCACATCGTGTTAAAACAAACAATAACAACAGGAGTGGACAACAAAAGACATAGAGAACAGGAAAGCATCGACTGTATTGCACAAACCCTGACTGACCTGATATTGCACTGACCCATATTACACAACCCATGTTATACTGATAATTGTGTCCCCTTTGTAATGTTTTACGTCTGATATATAACGATTAACTAAACATGATCACATGGTTGTGTGTCCCTCAGCCACACTTTTAAATGACTCCTATAGGTAGGAAGACATAATAATGCATGTGCAAATTTCAGTAAAACCTGCTTTAGTCTCAACCTCCTCACACTGCACCGATGAACAGAAAGTGTGTGTGGAGCGAGCAGTGAAACGTCATCCTTCTGTGTCTGATGCTTATCAGAGCCGGATTACAAGCCGTCCACACACTGATCCCTCGTTCCCGCACTGGAGAAGAAGAGACACGGCTTAACCTGTCTGTGTGTCTGTTCACTCACATCGATTCCTCATCACTCGCTCTGCAGGACTAGCGCTGTCCTGATGTCTGGCCTGCGCTAACACACACACACACACACACACACTCGGTTACAGCAGCAGTTTTGAGGAGGAGCAACTGATCAAATAACTGCAGAAAACAGCGATTCTTCTCCACTAGCGGTGTAGTAAACCACAACATGCTACGGCACTGGATTAGTGAGGATTTTGTTTTTGATTATAAATATAGAATAATTAAAACAGCAGAATTTCTGATCAAAAATATTACACTCTAAAAAATGCTGGGTTGTTTCTACCCAATTTTGGGTCAAATATGGACAAACCCAAACATTGGGTTACAAATGTAATTAAAAAAATATAACCCAACGGCTGGGTTTGTCCATATTTGACCCAAAATTGGGTAGAAACAACCCAGCATTTTTTAGAGTGTACTGTTATTACTAATACTATTACTGTAAGGCAACTGGTAAAGTCTTATGAATTCAATTGATTTAACATGTTTTTAATTATTAAAATTTAATTAGACCATTTAAATGGAAATTTTGTTTTTTAGTTTTAAACATGCTTAAAGAAAAATTAGGTATGAAACTGGTAATTTTTAATTTGTTAGTATTAAATTTGTTAACATGAACTCACTGTAAAAAAAAATTGGTTTAACTTAAAAAAACAAGTTACCTTGATGCCTTAAAATGTTGAGTTCGTTGTAATAAAAAATGTGAGTTAATACAATGAAGAAGAATGGTTTAATAAACAGAAACTCAAAATAGAATGTTATCGTCACACATAAGTTGATTTGACAAAAGAAACAAATCATGGAAATATTGTTTTACAGTGTATGAACAATACATCTACAGAGTTTATTCATTTTAGTTCATGTGTAATGTTTAAATTTCAACATTTGCCCCCAATGCATTTTTTCAATCATGAGTTGTTTCTGTTAACATTAATATACTGTGAACTAACATGCACAAACAATATTAATATTAGCAAAAGTAATATTGCTGTATATGTAATATATAAATATAAATATTGTGAACTAATGTCAACAAATGAGACTTAATTGTGAAACGTTGTCAATATACTATATTCTCTGAAATGTAGTTTTAGGATCTTATGTAGTTTTGTTTCTCAAATAAATGTCAAATTTTTTATTGGAAAAAAACTTTTTTTTTAGTAATTTATATATTTAAATAGATAGTGTGTCCTTAAACAGCTCCAAAAACGGAAATGTTCAACGTTCCACAGTTTATGCACGTTTCATGGAGTTATGAGCGAAATCGCGACACATGCTTCATTGTTATGTGCGGCTTCATGTGTTAGAAGTCCATGAGGAATATCTTTAGATCTGAGTGATGGATTATGGTGAGTTTGGGCTCTTTTTAATCGTAACAATCTGCTGTAAATAATGTTGTGCCATTTATGCATGCTTCATGGAGTTATGAGCGAAAAAGCGACATCAATGCTCCATCTATATAAAAGACTGTTTGGGCCGTATCTTGCACCCAGCGCAATTGACTTTGTACTGGACGCATGTATCATTCCTATTCTGCAACCGCGCACAGCGGACTCTTCCCTCCAGAGACACACGTCGGTAAATTAGGGAATGAACTTGCGCTCGCGGGGGCGGTTCAGTGAAAAGAGGAGCGTGTTCCGGCGCTAACGTTCCCTGGTGCTATTCTGCAGTTTCAGAAATCAACTCCGCCACTGACGGACAGTGGCGCCGCGCGTTAGTCATATGTTATTTTAAGCGCGCATGCTTGGCCATTATGTAGCGTGTGCACAACACACACACTTTGATTCTCTAATCTAAACAGACGCAGCAGTTTTCATTTTTGCAAATCATACATTATTACAAGGAAAAATATTAACACACGAGGGAAATCATTGTTGTGTCCGTGAAGATGTGGAAAACAGGCATAAATCTAGATTACACATTTACCCAAATGATTATACGCCTGTTTAACCGAAGCTAATGTGTGTGTGTTTCTCCATCATCCCCAATGTCACTTCTCTGTGTTTTACGGCCCTGACGAGAACGCCGGTCTCCTCGGCTGTGAATCGCTCCTGGCGTGCGCCGCCAAACCCGCCGTTATAATAGCGATCCGCCGTGGAACAAGCGCGCCGGCTCTTAAAGGGAATGTGAGAGGACGCTCTGATTGGTTTATTTCACGTTACGCCCAAACCACACTGGCGAGCAGGACGCGGTCGAGGGACGTGAGAGCGGCGCGAGACCGGTGGCGTGATTAATGATGAACGACACCTGCGCGACGCACCGGTCTCGTATCTCTCATGTCCTTCGACCTCGTCCTGCTCGCCACACACACCTATGAGTAATGAAGCGACTTCAGACCAACACATTTTAGATTTGCGTTGCGGGATCCGCCCACAAAGATACTCGCGCTTCGCGTTTGATACTTGCGTTTCAGATCGGCCCATAGTGCGCCTGTGCGGGTTCGTGTGTTACAACTCCATTATGAATATTTTTAAATATGATTTTGGGGTCTTGTTAATAGTGAGAATCTGCTGTAAATAATGATGTGCCATTTTCTACGATCTGTGCGTGCTTCATAAAGTTATAAGCGTAAACGCAACACGAGTGCTTCATCAGTACTTGGCTACGCTGGGATGTTTTGTGTTAGAACTCCGTGAGGAAAATCTGTAGATCTGATTGATGGATTATGTTGAGTTTAGGCTCTTTTTTAATCTGGTGTAACAGTGCTGTATAATTAAAGCCATGAACACTGTTCAGCATTTATGTTTTGAACTGGTTTTTGCTCGAGAAATATGACAGTCATCATGCATGTCCTCTTGGAGAAGTCAGTTCTGTTATTGTGCTGCACATGAATAGTGTATTGTGTGATGGATGTGTCTGTGTGTGTGCCAGGAGTCTGGATCTCCAGTTCCTCATGATAAACAGTGTGGCTCGACACAAAGAGCTGGAGAATCTGCTGTCTGTGTGAAATCTGATCCGGCCGAGCTCATTAGGAGACAGGACTCATCCTCACTACACCTGCCTCCTCGAGCCATGGTTTGTGCGTCTCCCCTTCACAACACCAGACGCTTCTCGGACAGATTGAGATGTCTTGCTTTGGCAGCAGAGATATTCTGCCTCACGAAACGTTCTGTCGTAATGCCGATGAAAAGACGCAGGGGCTGTTTTTAATGAGCGTTTGAGTGCGGACTGGACACAACCGTCTCTTTGACTGATCGCAGTAGATCTGGTCCACATTATACATTATTATGGACACTTAGGGCCCTATTTTAAGGATGTAAGCGCATGGTCTCTGAAGTGCACTTGGTGTGTGTCCGAATCCACTTTTGCTAGTTTAACGACGAGAAAAATGGTCGGTGGTCCCGGTGCATGGTCTAAAAGGGTTGTCCCTATTCTCTTAAAGGGGGGGTATAATGCCCTTTTTACAATGTAAAATAAGTCTCTGATGTCCCCAGAGTGTGTATGTGTCATTTTAACTCAAAATACCCCATAGGTGATTTTTTTAGCATGTTAAAATTGTGAATGAAATTTGAGAGTGATCAAAAACACGTTGTTTTGTGTGTCCCTTTTAATGCAAATGAGCGACTGCTCTCGGCACAGGGGGCGGAGCTTCAACAGCTTGTGTGTGTGTGTGTGTGTGTGTGTGTGAGAAACACCCTTTGTTGAGTGTTCAGGGGGCGGGGTTTAGGAAGCTTGTGTAGTCCCCATCAGCCGTTTGTTGTAGTTCTTTTCTATAAAAGCAAATATCTCCCTTTGCTTTGAACTTTGAGTGTCATAACTTTGCAGATGTTAACTCTGCGTGAGGTAATCGCAGCTGCTAATACACACACACTGATAAGATAAGAATCAATCTCAATAAGATCAACCGAATCCGCCCAACTTTAACTGCAAAAAATGCTTTTCGGAGTATTTTTGTCTTGTTTCCAGTCCAAATATCAAAAAAAAAATTAAATCAAGATGCATTTGCCAGAAAAGTAAAATGCCATAAGATATTATGTCTTGTTTTATGGAAAAAATAAATAAAACTTTAAGTTGTTTTTCAAAATTATCTGCCAATGGGGTAAGAAAAATGATCTTAATTCACACAGAAAAAAAGATAATTTTTCTTACCCCATTGTTTTTTATTTATTTCCCCAGAAAACAAGACATAATATCTTATAGCCTTTTACTACTTTAGTAAATGCATCTTGATTTTTAAGAATTTTTTTATATTTCTAACTAAGTAAGAAAAGCATTTTTTGCAGTGCACTTCCAGTCGTCTCATATTAGCGCCCTGATAAATCAGCCGAGACAAACACAACACACACTGACAGCGGCTCAAACACACACACACACCGTGATGGAGTGATGGATTTATGGGTTTAGTTGGAGATACAACCTGTGTGATGGCTGTACTCTCTGTACTGATGTGTATCATCCACGCAGCATTGATTTCACATCTCTCTATCTCTGCAGAAGTCCAGAGCCGTTCTCCTGAGTCGCTGATGCTCAACGATCTGCTCGTAGTGCAAGTGTGTTTATTTCAACATCAAACTGCATTCGAAACCCGTTTCTACACTGTAAAAAGTTGTCAGCTTAAAGATTCCCTGATTTAACTCCCTTATTTTGTTGGTTGGTATAAATGAATGTATTTAGGTTAAATCAACTATATTAAACTTTAATAAAACCAGTTAATTAAGGTTGTATTATACCATTTTATTTAACCATTAAATATCATTAATGAAATTATTGAAAAAAATTACCTTAAATTCAGTTCAAGTACCTAAATATGAAGTAAATCTGAATATTTTGGAGGTTTCGGCTCACAAGTTTGTGAATCGCTGCTCTAGACTCATAAGTGTGTAGAAGAAGAATGTGAAACCGCCATAATCATCATGTTGTCGTGTTGGGAAACTACAGTACGCCTTCAGGGACACTTCCGGCACCCCATAATGCACAGGGGCATGGACCCGTTTCCATGGTGATTACCCAGACACCCGAGGAGATCTCTGCTGGATCTCATTTCTCTCTGTTTGTTTCCTCTTGTCAGTGTATTTTCCTCGCGTCTCACACGGGAGTGTGTGTGTGTGTGTGTGTGTGTGTGTGTGTGTGTGTGTGTGTGTGTCTGTGTCTGTGTCTGTGTCTGTGTCTGTGTCTGTGTCTGTGTGTGTGTGTGTGTGTGTGTGTGTGTGTGTGTGTGTGTGTGTGTGTGTGTGTGTGTGTGTGTGTGTGTGTGTGTGTGTGTGTGTGTGTGTGTGTGTGTGTGTGTGTTCACATATGTGACCCTGGAGCACACACCAGTCTGGAGCCGCACGGGTATATCTGTGGCAATAGCAACTATACACTGTATGGGTCAAAATTATAAATTTTTATTTTATGCCAAAAATCATGAGGATATTAAGATCATGTTCCATGAAGATATTTAGTAAATGTCCTACCGTAAATATATAAAACATGTATTTTTGTGAGTGAATGCAGCACAATCGTGAACATAAATGCACAACTTTAAAGGAGATTTTCTCAATGTTTACATTTTTTTTCTCCTCAGATTCCAGATTTTCAATAGTTGTGTCTCGACCAAATATTGTCCTATCCTAACAAACCACACATCAATGGAGAGATTATTTATTCAGCTTTCAGATGATGTATTATTCTCCATTTTTGACCCATGTGACTGGTTTTGTGGTCCAGGGTCACATTTCTCCGTCCCCGTGTCTCGTGTTCATCATGAACGACAGATCTCAGGCGGAGTGAACGTGAGCTGTCGTTTTAAACATCGCTTCCTTAAACCTGCAAACCGTGAAATGGCCAATCAGAACCTGTCCCTGCTCATCAGCCGGTCACCGTGACGACGGCTCACATCTCTGACCCGGAAACGCCACAAATACAGTAAACTCGCAACGCTGAGGTCATGGGTTCGACTCCCTGGGAATGCATGATCTGATGAGATAAGATCAAACTTTATTTATCCCCGAGGGGACATGCAGTCGTTATCGCAGTTTAAACAGTCATACAACATTAAACATGTCGCAACTATTTATTCCGAAGATAAAAATAAGCAGATTTGGATAAAAGCATCTGCCAAACGCATAAATGTAAATTCTCTTTTCTTCTACAGTGTGTGTTTTATCAGGAATCATGGGAAATGTTACAAGCAATTTAGACGAGACTATTCGCTTTACTTTTGCACATTTAATGCATTCAAGCATACAGCCTTGATTATTTGTCTATTAGTCATCTCAGGTGTTGTGTTTGTTTATGGCTCAAGACAGGTGTGTGTGTGGTCTGTGATCTCGCCTCTGTCAGAACACACACACACACACACACACACAGAACGACTCGCCAGACAGTGTGTGCAGCAATAATATATGACCCAATAATTCATTCAATCACAATTTTTTTTATAAATAACTGAAAATTATAACAATCTAAAAGTAGTAGACAATAATGAAATAGTTTTTAAATAAAAATGAATTAAATTAATATTTTTTTAAATAAAGCAACCAAAATAAAACATTTTAAATCAAGTAAAACATAAATAAAATATTTTTTCTTCAAATAAATCAAAATTAAACACTAAATACAAATACATGTATATTTATATTTATATTAAAATAAATGCATAATTTAAAGAAACAGCCAAAATAAATTAAAATAAAATAATAGATCATAATGAAATATTTTAAATTAAGAAAAATAAATAAAATGTACAATTTAAAATAAAATAAATAATTTTAAAATAAAGCAAACAAAATAAAACCATTTGTAGAAAATAGTTAAATGTTTTATTTTAAATCAATTAAAATTAAATTAAAACATTTAAAATAAATAAATTATTTTTTAAATACAAAACACATACATAATTTTTTAATAAAACAACCAAACTGAACAGAAAATAATGAAATAAATTGTTTTAAATAAATTAAAATAAATTAAATTAAACTAATAAATCAAAATAAAACATTTAGTCGGAGTAATTAAATATTTTATTAAAGAAATATATAAAAAAATTACGTAAAATAAAACAATTAGTATAAATATGTAAATATTAAGGTGTGTGTGTGTGTGTGTGTGTGTGTGTGTGTGTGTGTGTGTGTGTGTGTGTGTGTGTGTGTTTAAAGGCCTGCAGGGTGTCAGGGCCACATCACTCTTGATTTGTGTGTTTGTCTGACACGGCCCTCAGTGTTGTGAGTAGCTCAATTACCCAGAACCCCCAGCGCTCTCGTTCATCAGGAGTGATGGAGGGACGACACATCTGCGCCGTTTCCCAGAAGGCCGTTCACTCGCCTCTCCGTCACGTAATCACCATCTGGACCGGCAGAGACGGACTCGAGCGAAGCCGAGGCACGAGAACTGAGAAAAGAGCAAGAAAGAGTCATTTAATGGAGGAACACACACTTCATTTCTGATCAGAGCATGCGGTGCAGAATAACGTGAACGTTTGGTGTTTATATTGTGATTCATTTCAAATTCAAGCATAATCATAATCATCATCATCATCATCATTCAATTCACGTTTATTTTTATAGCGCTTTTCACAATACACATCGTTTCAAAGCAGCTTTACAGAAATTGATGTGTCCACATTACAATTTAGAGTCTGTTATCAGAGGCAACTGCCTAAAGTTATGTATTTCAGAAATGTACATGTATTCATTTTTAATCATCAATTTAAAAATGTTCAATTTTAATCATATTATTAATCATCCTCAGAATAAAGCTGTGCAGAACCAGAACACGACGGCAGGATTGGAAAACCAATGGAAGTCAGTGGCCCTCATTTATCAATCTTGCGTCGAAACGGGCGTATATGTTGGCGTAAGATTATGCTTACACTCCTCTCACCGCCTGATTTATGAAGCTGTGCGTACCTTTGAAATTCAGGTGTACGCAAACCTGCCTCTTGATAAATGCCGCGGCTGAAAACGATCGTCATTAGATTAACACACCCCTATATATTGTAATATTAGCTTTTCTTAATAGGCTGCTGCCACCACCTTTAATTATTTTAGCCAGTATGGTCTGGCAACAGAGGACAACACACCACCACAACTTCAATTTAAATACAGTTTTATTAACAGAGGGGACTACAAGGACAGGCTAAACACAACCTGGGAAGCCATAGAACTACCCAGAGCACTATGTGAATTCACTCACTTCATTGGTGACAAACCCCAGAATAAATTACAGTGGCACTTCAAACTCATTTAAAACCTCATGCATGTGTAAAACGGTACCTATGACTGTTCCCTACCCTCCCAGTTTTTGTTACACCCACCCTTACTATCACCCTCTATTATTACGAGACACAGCTTTATTTATTACATCAGTTTAATTTAAAAACTATCTTAAAACAAACACTTAACTCGCCCACCGCGACGCTGCCCCTCCCAACGGGGGGGGGGGGGGGGGGGGGGGGGGGATCCACACCGTCCCGTGCAGGGCAACGAGAGCGTCGTTGCGGCGTGTCGCCACTTCAGCACTCACGTGGATGATGTCTGACAGTCTCAATCACACCAAAGGGGAAATCCCACCGCAAGTCTGCTTCAAAAGGGCAAAGTCCAGCCGGGCTCTTGCAATTCGGCGGCAGCATCAGCACTCAGCACAATATGACGGCACTCCTAACCTCCCATCTATCCACTCTCTCCCCGTACCCACTATCTACCTATCTTCATCGCCGGCGGCCCTAAGCAACCGCGAACGACACCCCCCTCCCAAAAAAAAGGTGAGCACCGCCGTCTTGTTGTCCACCTTGTCACTGGAACCGAGCGCGCCTTCATTCTCTTTTGCGCTACATTTAAACCCTTTTTCCACTCCCAGTCTCTCACTAAACAGCTCCCGCCCCGGTGTTTCTCGTTTCTCAATCAGTCTCATTAATTAGTTGCCAAGCCAATATCCCAAAACGCAACACACATTACACTATCCCCTCCCCCAACGGAACAGACTCGTCCCCGAGTCATACTGAATCCATCTCATAGTCCCGTGTCCACCCAGGTTGACGTCGCTCTCGTACTGGGCGTTGCAACTTTAGCTGATGCATCACCACTGTAGAGCCATCCTGCAGTCTGTCGGGGTCCTTTTGTTGTATATCCGGCTCCTGGACAGGCTGTTGTACAGGACCAGCAGCCACTGATGCTGACCCTTCCTTTGGACCTTCCACATTACGAGGGAGACCAGGTGCTCTTTGATGAACCCAACTGGCCCCCAATGGGACATCCAACTGGCCAGCCACCCTCCGACTTGAGCAATGGGACTCAGCTCCCTCTTGCGGAAGGACCAAGGGTGCAGTGGTTTCTGAGAGAGAAGAAAGAACATATGGTTTCAGTCTGTTAAAATGCACCACTATCTCCGGCTTCCCCTCTCCCAACACCACCCGATACAATGCATCAGAGATGCGTTCCACCACTTCATAAGGGCCCTGGTAACGCCTTTGTAGTTTTGGGCAAACGCCCTTTTTCTTTGCCTTATTCCGTACCCACACCAATTCACCCATAGAATAAAACTGCAAATTAGCCCGAAGATCGAATGACCCCTTCTGCTGCCCAGAGGCTTTAGCCTGATGTCTCTTTACTGCCTCTACTACTGTGGATAATGTGTCCGCCAACCCAGTCACGTACTCACTGGCAGACACAAACTTCTCATGATGGCCTACATTCAGCATCACATCCAGAGGAAGAACAATTTCCTGACCAAACAAGATCTTGTAAGGTGTAAACCCTGTACTGGCATGGACACTACTTCGATAAGCCATCAACACGTATGGCAACAGACAGTCCCAGTTGGATTGATTTTCATCAACAAACAAACTCAACATCGACAATAAAGTACGGTTAAATCGCTCCACCAAACCATTAGATTGTGGGTGATATGGGGAGCTACGTGTCTTACTCATATCCAACAGTCGGCACAATTCTTTAAACAGGGCAGACTCAAAATTTCGCCCCTGATCAGAATGAACACTTCGGGGAGTGCCAAAGCGACATATCCACTCCTCAACCAGGACACAAGCAACCGACCGTGCCTCCTGGTTGAGAAGGGGAAATGCCTCCGTCCATTTAGAAAAGTAATCACTCACGACAAGGATATACTTATGCTTTCTAGGAGTCTCAGGTAGAGGCCCCAAAATGTCCAAAGCAATACGTTCGTGGGGACGAGAGGTAACTGAAGAATTCATTGGCGCACAGGGGGCCTTCCCATGTGTCTTTCGAGACGCACATTCTACACATTGCCTACACCACTGTCTTACATCTGCAAACCACCCTGGCCAATAGAAACGATCTCTTACTTTCTCTTGCAATTTTTGAATACCCAAATGGCCTCCTGTTACCGAACTGTGCAGTTGATTCAACACAGATGCTACCAGCGCCTTAGGGAGAACCACCTGTACTTTTGAGGCTGCATCTGAGTAAGGGGGGGGTACTCGTACCAACCGCTGGTCTTGCAACCGCAATTGGCCCCAAACAGAACTATACTTCTTCAGGGTAGCATTTTGCTGTATTTCAGCTGCATTATCATCTGGGTCTTGCCTAAGATGAATAAGAAGGGCCAATTCTGGGTCATCTCGCTGGGCCTGTGCCAAATCATCACCCTCCCCCCTGTTATTAGTTTTCTTCTGCACCACCTGGGGGCCCTCCTTAACAGCACACACTAATATAGCTGGTCCCTGAATAGGGCTGATGGGGCCATCTTGCTCCTGGGCTTTCACGTAAGCTGGTAGCCGTGACAAGGCATCTGCATTGCCATGCTGCTTTCCAGGACGATGTACAATTTTATAGTGAAAACTTGCCAATTGCTCCACCCATCGAGCTAGCTGCCCCTCTAAGCCCTGAAAGTTATGCAACCATCTCAATGAGCTATGGTCTGTGCGCAACACAAACTCCTTACCTAGCAAAAAATGCTTAAAGTACTTTGTGAAAGTCACCATCGCTAACAACTCTTTCTTTGTAGTTGCATACTTGCGTTCCTCTTTAGTAAGGGCCCGACTGGCATAAGCTATTACTCGTTCCAACCCACCCTCCTCTTGCGAAAGCACAGCTCCTACCCCCACATCACTAGCATCAGTGTCCAATATAAAGGTTTTATTGGGGTCAGGATAAGCGAGCACAGGGGAAGTAATTAACCTAGCCTTCAACTGATTGAAGGCTACCTGATACTCCTCGCCCCACCTAAATCTCCTCCCCTTCTCAGTCAGCTGATGTAATGGACGTGCTATGTCTGCAAACCCCCTTACAAATCGTCTATAATAGGAGGCCAAACCTAAAAAGCTCCTCACTTCAGTCTGAGTCCCCGGGATGGGCCATTCCCTCACTGCTTCCACCTTTACAGGGTCGGCCATAATTCCTTCAGCAGAAATGATATGCCCTAAATACTTGACACGAGAGGAAAACAAATCACACTTAGAAGGTTTTACCTTCAGATTTGCAGCCTTCAACTTAGCCAATACTTCCCCCAATCTCGATAAATGCTCCTGAAATGAACGACCAAACACTATAATGTCGTCCAAATAAACTAAACACGTAGTCCATTGCAAGTCAGCCAAAACCAAATCCATCAAACGCTGAAATGTACTAGGTGAGTTACAAAGGCCAAAACTTAAGACGTTAAATTCAAATAACCCATGTCTTGTGGAAAAAGCGGTCTTGCACTTATCATTAGCATCTACCTCAACCTGCCAGTAACCACTGGCAAGATCCAGGGTGGAAAATAGCTTTGCATTGGTCAAACTATCCAGGGCATCATCTATTCTGGGGAGGGGATAGGCATCTTTAGCTGTAACATCATTCAGCTTCCGGTAGTCTACGCAAAAGCGCAAACTACCATCCTTCTTTCTTACTGGGACAACCGGGGCAGCCCATGGACTACACGAGGGCTGTATAATCCCATTTTCTTGCATTTGCTTAATATGATCATGTACCTCCTGTTGCAAATGCAACGGAACCCGACGTGGGGGTATCTTAATTGGCTTTGCATCCCCTGTATTAATCTGATGCGAGGTCAAGTGGGTTCGCCCTAGATCATGATCCCCAGTGCTAAACACTGAAGCATACTGCCCCAACAACTCACGGATGGCCTGCGTTTCAACCATAGACAGCCCCTTTTGATCTAAGCCCAGCTGCATTGAGAGAGCATCCACAGACCACCCTATGGGCATCTCAAACTCATTCCGTTGGCTGAAAGGCACTGCTTCAGGACCAACTACTACGTCTGTAGACAAGGTGCCAATCTTCATCCCCTGCCTAAGGGTGAGAGGATTATCAGTTACATTAATCACTCTAACAGGAATAACCCCTTGCCCAACATTACAAACGACTCGAGCCACTAAAAGGTCACAGTGTTTTGATAAAGAGGAGGAGGGTTCCACCATCCCAGCTATCTGTCCTGCAAGGAGCCCTTCTACTACCCCAGAAATAATAGCTTCACTACGCGGCTGTACTATGGAGTCTCTTTGAACAGTGACAGCCTTAGGCTGACAAGCATCCACTGATAAAATTAAGGGGAACTTCCTACCCATGACTGAACAGCACTTTTCCCCCAAATCAATGGTTGCCCCATACTTTAGCAGAAAATCCATCCCCAACAAAATATCAGGGGTAGATATGTCAGCTACAAGGAACTCATTTATTAACGCTAGGGACCCAAACTGACAAATAGTTTGCCAACGGCCTAGAATGTACATAGTACCCCCATTAGCTGCGGAAGCCTCCCCCACATAATCGAACAACTGACACCCCCCCTCTGTTAACTGTAACCACACATGTTTAGGGATAATTGAGGCCTGCGCCCCCGTATCCAATAACAAATGTACATCAGACCCACCTATTTTAGCATTGAGATACACTCCAGAGCTGGGTTGGTTACACAGGGCCAATCTCGTGGACTTCACTAATGAGGGGGCAGGCATTTGGCCTTCTGTGCCTGCCCCCTCTAGTTTCCCTGCAAATAGGGACAATTTCGACGTAAATGACGGTTACACCCACACTCCCAACAGGCCTCTCGATCACGAGATGACCGGTCCATAGCCCACCCCATCTGTCTGTGAGTCTCAAAGGAACCATTTCGCCTACCAGATGGTGGCATCTCAACACCAGCCTGTAGAGACTGAACTGTCTGCTGCAAAGTTTTGACTTCCTGTCTCAACCCTTCTACCACTCCCAAAAGTGTCTCCATTTGTTTATTATCTGGAACACTTTCAGACACCACCCGCACTTTAGTATCTGCAACAGAGCAGTTTCGCTCCAAACTTCGAATTAATTCTAATTCAGAAGCCAAATTGACAGCCTCTTCTAAGGTGGATGGTTTTGCACTGCGAAGCTGGACACGCAAATCCCCACTCCCCACGTGCTCTATAAAATGGTCACGAGCAAATAAATCACGTGTATTATTATCAGCGGAGGGGTAAGCTTTAGTAATCAAACGACGCAAAGCATTCCCAAATTCCCTCGCAGTCTCACTAAGCAATCGCCGACGGGCTAAAAAACTGGCCCTATTCCAATCATCACTATCACACGGCTCCAAACACCTCCCCAACGATGCTTTTAATACTACATAACTGCTTCGAGACTCAGTGGATAATCCACAATAAATGTCTCGAGCCCTCCCAGATAACAATAAGGAGAGGAACTTCAACTTCAAGCTGTCATCCCAGCCATTCACCTCAGCGGCCATTTCAAATTGTGCTATCCAATCGGACCAATCACGATTAACTCCTGTAAAAGTTTCAGGCATAAAAACTGGTCGTGTTGTCGCCATCCTAGACGCTGAACCTTGCCCTGTTCGCACCCTATCAAAAGAAGCTGATGGTGTGTTATCCCCCTCTGGGTCCAACATACTGGCCCCTAATATCCCACCGCTGCCACCAGTGTAATATTAGCTTTTCTTAATAGGCTGCTGCCACCACCTTTAATTATTTTAGCCAGTATGGTCTGGCAACAGAGGACAACACACCACCACAACTTCAATTTAAATACAGTTTTATTAACAGAGGGGACTACAAGGACAGGCTAAACACAACCTGGGAAGCCATAGAACTACCCAGAGCACTATGTGAATTCACTCACTTCATTGGTGACAAACCCCAGAATAAATTACAGTGGCACTTCAAACTCATTTAAAACCTCATGCATGTGTAAAACGGTACCTATGACTGTTCCCTACCCTCCCAGTTTTTGTTACACCCACCCTTACTATCACCCTCTATTATTACGAGACACAGCTTTATTTATTACATCAGTTTAATTTAAAAACTATCTTAAAACAAACACTTAACTCGCCCACCGCGACGCTGCCCCTCCCAACGGGGGGGGGGGGGGGGGGGGGGGGGGGGGGGGATCCACACCGTCCCGTGCAGGGCAACGAGAGCGTCGTTGCGGCGTGTCGCCACTTCAGCACTCACGTGGATGATGTCTGACAGTCTCAATCACACCAAAGGGGAAATCCCACCGCAAGTCTGCTTCAAACGGGCAAAGTCCAGCCGAGCTCTTGCAATTCGGCGGCAGCATCAGCACTCAGCACAATATGACGGCACTCCTAACCTCCCATCTATCCACTCTCTCCCCGTACCCACTATCTACCTATCTTCATCGCCGGCGGCCCTAAGCAACCGCGAACGACACCCCCCTCCCAAAAAAAAGGTGAGCACCGCCGTCTTGTTGTCCACCTTGTCACTGGAACCGAGCGCGCCTTCATTCTCTTTTGCGCTACATTTAAACCCTTTTTCCACTCCCAGTCTCTCACTAAACAGCTCCCGCCCCGGTGTTTCTCGTTTCTCAATCAGTCTCATTAATTAGTTGCCAAGCCAATATCCCAAAACGCAACACACATTACAATATTCACGTCTCCGCCTCCCCCACGCCCTCATTTTACGCCATGGACACACGGAAGACGGCAAAGAGGAGAAACTTCTCCGGTGGAAATCCAGTTTAAATCGCTGGTTGGTTGAGCAAATTACCTATCACAAACAATGCATTATTTTACAGCACGTGTTTTGAAACTATTAGCGTTGAATTTCGTATGACGTCACATGTAGGGTGTACAATAGTGATGATGATGTGAATAATTGCATGACAATTTGTAATATTTTTCTTATTAGTAGCCTATTATGATTTTGATTATTAATGACGCTTATTGTTATTTAGAAGAAGAATGTCTTTGTCATTATTATTATTTGTAGCCTATTATTATTATTATTTAAAAGAAGAAGAATGTCAAATGTTTTGCGCTATTATCTAAATATCGATAAAAAACTATTGCGAAATGACGGCGTTTCCATTAACCGATGTTATGCAACTAAAACGTCCCTTTTTCTCGCGCGATAAGTCATTCCAAAAATCACGGCAACGGACGTTGATTTATATAATATCACAGCCACCGCATTAGACATTATTATTATTAATGGAAGGAGACGTAGGCTACGTGTTATCCAAGCATTAATGTCAGGGCCCTTATAGGCTAACTTTACTCCGAACGATAAGGAGTGTCTGGGTGTTTCCCCTAATTTCTGCTCTGAGGTTTTGATTGTGACATTTCTTTGAGGTTTATAATCCAGTATTCCTATAGGCTAATTATTGTTTATTTTATTAATTTAATAAAGAACTCTGTCTCTTATTCCAAAAGATCCATGTAGGCTACTTTTGTGTCTATTCGTTTTTCCTTTTTAAACACGTAATTGAAAAACGAAAAATTAACGGTTGTCTTTTTAAAACGCAAAGTTGAACACCAAAAGTTTAATTTGAACTGGCAACACCAACTGCTGCGCAAAAAAGTAAATATCAACGAATTTTCAGATTTTTGTTTAATGACTTTTTGACCCTTTATTAAACATGTAAAATTTACACAAATTAATATGGAAAACATGTCGATGGTTTTCTAAGGTCAAATTAGAATCTGGAATTGACATTTTCCCGCAGTGATGAATGAGAAGAGCCAATATTAAACTATTGTTTTCTAAGTCGGCTAAGATCTCCATCTTCGCTGTTAATGCGCTTTTAGAGAGAAATGCACCTTTCATACGGATTACTTAATCAGAACAAAATGTATTAGCTTTCGATTCGAATTTGTTCGTTTTAAAGTGGACATTTCAAGCTTTAGATAGGCTATATTTTGTTTCAGTTCTCGCGCTCCAGTTCACGGAGATCATGAAACTGATTGTTTTATTTTATTTTACAAAAGCACAACGTTTTCTTGTAGTTACAAATAATGTATTATTATTTTCAGTATGACCAGAAATGATGGAGTATTTTAAATTGTTTCACTATTGATAGGAAAAAGTGTTCGCGCGCGCGCCTCCGTGCCATCCAGTGCGCGTTCCACACTCCGCTCCACAAACCCTTGGATATGCGTCAAAATCTTGTGTTTATTTGTGATAATCTTAGTCCTGTATTATTATTGTCTAACCCGTATTATGAATGTCATTTGACGAATTGCTTTGTTCCTTTTTTGGATAAAAGCGTCTTCTAAATATAGCCTAGTAATAATGATGATAATTATTATTATTTGCGGACACGGACCCCATCTTCAGGTGACTGTAAATGCGCAAAAACTGTTTCCATTGCAGTTTTGCGAAATATTCCTTTTTCGAATTGCCTGAAAAACCACCTCATGCGAGCGTAAAAACTTTTTTTGCGATAAACGCGAGTTTTTGCGAAATTGACGTGTTTCCATTGGGCGTATTTTCAATTCGCAATTTCAATTTGCGCAATTTAAAGGGTAATGGAAACGCATTACTGAACCCAGTCCGTGCGCGCATGCCGGGCTTAACTCACAAAAATAAACACTGAAGTTTATAATTTCTGTTGTTGTTTTTTTACAGGGTCATAATATATCATATCTTTAGTTTGTCAGTGCGTTTTGTGGTGTTAGGAATAGTTTTTCTGCGCATTTCAGCACTAACTCAAAACGTGCGTACATGTACACCACCTCCTGAGCTGGCGTAGGATTTGAGCGTGCCGTACGCCAACGTCCATATTGATAAATCGCAAAGTCACCGTGGTTTTGGGTGTACGCCAGGTGTACGCTGGAAATTTGGTGTACGCACTTTTGATAAATGAGGGCCAATGAGAGGAGCGCACTAACAGTGTGTGTGTGTGTGTGTGTGTGTGTGTGTCATGTCAGTCATTTGCTGTAATATGAGCATGAGAGGTAATTGCAGATTTCATATTCACACAGACCATTATGCCAGTTTAGCGCATTAATGTTTGATGAGCGTCTGATTACCTCCTTCCCCAGAACACCATCCAGAGGAGTGAAGATCTGCAGGGCATTCTGGGATTGATTTCACACACACACACACACACACACACACACACTCCCTCTCTCTCTCTCTCTCTCTCTCTCTCTCTCTCTCTCTCTCTCTCTCTCTCTCACACACACACACACACACACACTCTCACTCTCTCTCTCTCTCTCTCTCTCTCACACACACACTCTCTCTCTCTCTCACACACACACACACACTCTCTCTCTCTCTCTCACACACACACACACACACACTCTCTCTCTCTCTCTCTCTCACACACACACACACACACACACTCTCTCTCTCTCTCTCACACACACACACACACACACACTCTCTCTCTCTCACACACACACTCACACTCTCACTCTCTCTCTCACACACACACACTCTCTCTCTCACACACACACACACACACACGTGTGTTTGACGTTAAACCACACGGTGAGTGTTAATCTGATTTATTCAGGCTCTTATTGATGACTTATGATGTGTCCTGCTGACTCTCGAGAAGTCGTTTCTAAAGATCAAATCTCGAGATATTGCAAGTTGATTGTCAAGTTTAATGTTTTAATGCATATTAAATAATAATAATTTAAATATATCAGAACAGAGATGCTCAAACCAGGGCAATTTCCCAAATTTAAATTTAAATTTTATTTTTTGCATTTATATGTTGAGCCTAGTGAGTTGGATTTTTCTTTAAATGTGAATTGTAATATTATTATTAACGAGTTGATCAACAGACGCAGCGACAGATGAAAATTCTTCGTGTTTCCGTTCGTCCACACGCACACACTCTCTCTCACGCACACACACACACACACACACACACACACACACACACGACTGAAGCGAATGCAGCTCAGGACGAGATTAACCACAGAGAAATGAAACACCTGGAGTTAAACAGCCCCTGATTTGATGATAAAGTCTCATGGGAAACACACACACACTCACACACACACACACACACACTCACTGAACTACAGCAGAGAGAGAGAGAGAGAGAGATCCGTTCTGCTCTATTTACATCCGGTCTCTTCTCTTTTCTCTCTCATATCTGATTGGATCTCCAAAACAAGGTGTGTGTGTGTGTGTGTGTGTGTGTGTGTGTTACAGCTCCTCACGGTTCTTCCTTGTTCTCTACATGTACAGTACAAATGTAAATGTCACTGTTCACCAATCGTCTCAACATTTGTCTCAAATAAAGTACTTTTATATTTAATAAATAGTCAGTAAATATACACTTCATTCGATCGTCGCTCTCAAGGGACTATAACTAAATATTACAGTGTTTTGTTAAGGTGTTGATTATGGTAAACCTGGTAAACTGATGATCTATAGATCTACGGCACCGGTTCACTCAGAAACACGTTTCCTTCGGATCGACTCGGGTTTAAATGAAGGATTTTCTGTTGAAAAAATGCTGTCCAGTTATGCAGTTAACGAGGTTTTGAGACACAGCCGACGTGTGTTTAACTGATGCTTCTGCCGTGTTGTTTCATTTATCACCAGTAGAGGGATCAATCTCTCTCTCTCTCTCTCTCTCTCTCTCTCTCTCTCTCTCTCACTCACACACACACACACACTCTCTCTCTCTCTCGCCCTCTCTCTCTCTCTCTCTCTCTCTCTCCACAGTCGAGCCCCTGATCCTGACGCTGTTATTGGAGCAGGAATCACACACACACACACTCCTCTCCTCATGCTGGCACGGACCCCGGACTCTCTCTCTCTCTGTGTGTGTGTGTGTTTCGGAGGAGCTCGTCTTCCTCACACCGGTCCGTCAGGGACTCCGCGCTGCAGATTGATGGGAAAGGCGCTGGATCAGCAGCAGATGTTCCCGTATTTCTCCTGCTACTACAGTAAGGTACCGTGACACACACGCTTTACCTCTCTTTGTTCTCGCTTCTGCTCAATCAGTTTACATGTTCAATTTCAAATGAGCTTTATTAGCAAGACTGTGTATCACGACATACATATATCATATGTAGTAAAACACAATCTCTCTATCCTGATGATGAAGATGATGATAAAGGATTGACTGATTGACACTGATTGTCAAATCACATTTATTGCTGTGGCTCTTTACACAACACAGATTGTTTCAAAGCGATAAACATTGTTAATTCTGCACAGTTCGTCAATTATTAATTCAGTTCCAGCTGAAAAGCATTAGATAATAGTGTCAGTTCAATTTAGCTCAAAGTTGATTCGTGTGTGTGTGTGTGTGTGTGTGTGTTCACTCACTCATACACACACACACACACACCAATTTTGCGTTTGTCTTGCTCAGTGTGTGTGTGTGTGTGTGTGTTCACTCACTCACTCACTCACACACACACACCACTTTTGCGTATGTGTGTGTGTGTGTGTGTGCGCGCATATGTGTTTAATTAGTTCTAGTTTGAGGACAGGTTTGCCTCCAGAAGTGATTTATATCTGATGCTGCCTCCCTTTGGGGACGTTCTCAAAGGTAAAAGTGATTTGTCTTATAGTTTTCTTTAGCGTGAGGATGTGTGTTGGTCAGTAGTGTTTATTATTACTGTAGCTGCATATAAAAAGCTAAAAATGTTAGTTTATATATGTGTTCTGTTTAGGTTTCCGCACGCATCCTCAGACACACACACACACTCTGCATGTATCTTCATGCTCTGAATATCTCTGTGTGTGTGAGTGAGTGTGTGTTAAATTTGTTGTCGTTGTTTTAATGATGCACGCATGAAATACTGCATATCTGTGTGTTGTTAAACACGACCTATAAACACCTGGCAGATGTGCAGGTGTGTGTGTGTGTGTGTGTGTGTGCGTGCGTGTGTGTGTGTGTGTGTGTGTGTGTGTGTGTGTGTGTGTGTGACGCTCGTCTGTTCAGCTTGTTTCCCTACATGTAACTCATACTACAGTACTTTGATATGTACCGTAGTATATATATATGGGCTTTATAAACCACAGAAGCTCTGATTCCTTTAAGTTTATTATAAATTCATCAATGGAAGCTTATAGGTAGCAATATTTGCATTTTTGTATTTTAATTTAAATTTTCTCATACATTTGTGCAACGTTTGGTGCAAAATGAAAATTCAATTATATAATTTACATTTGCCATTTCATACACTAGTTTTAATATGTAAATTGAATAAATATTTTAACGCTTTATAAGTTGCAAAATTAAAGCAGCACTAGGTTACTTTTCTTTTTTTTGCTCTCGGGGTCCCCCTACAGTTGGGAAACAGTATTGTCCTCTACTACTGTCGTAAACTCTGTCATCCTACATGCACGTGCATTTGTTGACAACCATGATAGCCCTGAACACTGTAGGAGGAGTTCACATGCAGGTGCTCTGCTTGCGTCGCGTGTGAAATGTCTTCATCCAGGTACAGTGGCATATATTTCAGCATGTCATGATATGAATATAATTTCATGGGTTTTTTTTTTTTTTTCAAACGACAAATGATCGCGATGCTCACGTTTACAAGCCAGCGTCATTATAGTAGCCTAGTCTATTGGTTACCGTTTTACTGAATCTATATAGGCTAATACTTCAATGCAATGTTTGAGTGGTAGATATAATAACCATATATCGTCAATATTATAATATCAAGCTACCATAGATGATTCTGCAAATTTTACA
>NC_136894.1:30817664-30827664 GCF_949152265.1 Phoxinus phoxinus | reverse complement strand
TAAAAACATTATTTTACCGTTCCTTTTTAAAAAATTGGTTTTCTTATTATTTTTTTATTTATAGGCCTAACCTTTGATGACTTTACACCTCACTTCACTCCACTTCAAGCTTTTTGTTAATTTTTATTAGTTGTAATTTTATAGAATTTTAAGATACTCAAACTGCAAAAAAATGCCTTTCTTACTCAGTATTTTTGTCTTGTTTCCCGTCCAAATATCTCAAAATTCTTAAATCAAGATGCATTTACTAGATAAGTGAAATCTTTTTTTGCTAAAAAGTTTTTGCTTAAAACATGTCAAATAATCTGCCAATGGGGTAAGATAAATAAGGACATAATCAGTGACTTTGCCAACAAAAAGGTCAGACAATGGGATTTTGGTTTATCCTAGTGAAGTGACGTGTAAGGTCATCAAAGGTTAAAGATCAAACAAACCGATATACATATACTAAATACTTGTATAATTTTATTAGTTATTTCAATGTTCATTTTTGAAAGAAATTTCATTTTTCTATTTAGGCCTATTTTCTTTTTATATTTAATGTTATATTTGTTTATTTTGCTTTTGCTGATGTTCATTAAAATCTTGATTTACATTTATTTGTTATCTGCTTTGTTATTTTGTAAGAAAACCCTAGTTACATGTGGGCCTCCATGCATATTGTACAGTACGCCAACAATATATGAGTATGCATGCAGAAAATATATTGGTGGAGGGTGGTGGGGGGCCCACATCAATATTTTTTCAGGGGGCCCCGGATCCTCTAGCTACGGCCCTGCCTGGATTTCCTGAACGCAGTTTCACAAAGTGCTTTTAGACGTGATCCGCTCAAGGATGAGGGACGGATTCAGGAAACATTATTTTAGAATAAAAATTGTCATTTAAGAATTACCAAAAAGGCTTCTTAAGAATGTTCTTTCTTGTAGTCGATAATGTTATCCCTTAAAACTCATCTTTGATCACCGAAATGACAAATTGAAGCGTTTTTACTTGAAAAAAAAGTCTTCATGCCTTAAAACAGCTCGAATTAAGTATACGCGGTTCTATGAATATGCAAATGAGCCCTGCCTCCACTCACTCACTCACTCAGAGATCCACTGGTTGACGATCACACGTTGATCTGATTGGTTACAAGGTAGTTTGTGACGTCAGAAACACCAGCGATTTCAAACCGTGTTTTTGAGACTGTCATGTGACCTGATAACACTGGTCATGTGACCTGGTAATACTGGTCATGTGACCTGATAATACTGCTCATGTGACCTGATAATGCTGGTCATGTGACCTGATAATTCTGGTCATGTGACCTAATAATTCTGGTCATGTGACCTGAAAATACTGCTCATGTGACCTGATAATTCTGGTCATGTGACCTGATAATTCTGGTCATGTGACCTGATAATACTGGTCATGTGACCTGATAATACTGATAATGTGACCTGAGTTTACGGTTCTGCCGTGTCTGTAGGTTACGGTTTCGTGGACTTCGACTGTCCGGCAGCGGCACAGAAAGCAGTTTTGTCTCTGAAGGCCAGCGGTGTGCAGGCGCAGATGGCGAAGGTGAGACATCTTCATCCCTTCATCATCTTCCTCATCTTAATCCTCCTCATCTTCCTCATCTTCATCTTCCTCATCTCTTCCTCATCTTCATCTGCATCCCTTCATCATCTTCCTCATCTTAATCCTCCTCATCTTAATTTTCCTCATCTTCATCTTCCTCATCTCTTCCTCATCTTCATCTGCATCCCTTCATCATCTTCCTCATCTTAATCCTCCTCATCTTCATCTTCCTCATCTTCATCTTCCTCATCTCTTCCTCATCTTAATCCTCTTCCTCATCTTCATCTGCATCCCTTCATCATCTTCCTCATCTTAATCCTCCTCATCTTCATCTTCCTCATCTTCATCTTCCTCATCTCTTCCTCATCTTAATCCTCTTCCTCATCTTCATCTGCATCCCTTCATCATCTTCCTCATCTTAATCCTCTTCCTCATCTTAATCCTCTTCCTCATCTCTTCCTCATCTTCATCTGCATCCCTTCATCATCTTCCTCATCTCTTCCTCATCTTCATCTGCATCCCTTCATCATCTTCCTCATCTTAATCCTCTTCCTCATCTTCATCTGCATCGCTTCATCATCTTTATCTTCCTCTTCTTCATCTTCCTCTTCTTCATCTTCCTCACGACTGTAACGTAAGATGTTATGAGCTGTTTTATCTTCTGCACATTCACTCAGACATTTGATGTGTTTAAAAGCAGACGTATTTCACGCACCGACACAAGGTCATGGGTTCGATTCCCAGGGAATGAGTGAATTTTTTTGTTTTTGTTTACAGACATATTTTATTATCATTGATATACTACTATAGTTCTTATTAATATTTTGTATTAGTTTTTATTTGTATATTTTTGGCTTATAGTTGTGTTTTTGCATTTTTATTCATTTGTTTTATGGCTTTATAGTATTTATTATATTTCTGTATCAGTTATTCCAGTACATCAAGTTAAGCTGATAGAAAATGTGAAATGTTGCTTTGGCAACTAGATTAAAAATAAGTACATTTTTAAATATTTTATTTTATTTCAGGTAACAGAATAGTTTCAGCTACCGATACTAATCCTGGTCGTTTGTCTGTTTTTCATCTTGATGTTGGTCAGAGAACTAGCATATGTTTGTCTACTAGTTTTGTCCCTATAATGCTTGAAGTTGTGCTCGTCTTTTCTTCCCTATTGTGACGTGCAACTGCTTCTCAAACAAGAACAAATGAAGGGCGGGGCTTGATTTTGTCTGTGAGGAATTGATCGGATGATTGGATGGTTGTGGTTTGCTATTGGTGGATCTCATGTGAGTGACAGGTTGCCCCGCCCACATCATCAGAGAAGAGAAGAGATGCTGCAAGAGGGGAACATAAATGTATAACAATAAATGATGTGCACCAATAAATCATTTAGAATAAACACTGCAATATTCCATTTAAAAAAGAATAGTCCATTTTGGTTTCATTGTGACTTTAAAGCTACAATATGTAAATGTTTTCACCGCTAGGGGTCGCTAACCTCTTACAATAACACAGGCGTAGGTTGATGACGCATAAGCGGAATTATGGAACTTGTCGAAGGATCTAATAATGTTTATGGATGAGTGAATACATTGATGTTTTTATCATGACTGTGGTGTGAAGCAGCGAGCGAGTGCTAATGAGAGACAGATATCAGCGCCTCACGTGAGTCTCGCGGATATAAAGGAATGAGGACATTTCATTCTACCGAACTAACGTACCCGCAAGTGCTGAATTACTCACACAGGACAGTTTATTAGACGAATGAAACTTGTGAGATAACGCAGCACTGTCTCACTGTCTACACTATCACACTAAACTGCATCTGAGTGTGTTACAGTTATGATGTTATTCTGTGTGTTAGTTTGTCTATATGATCAACATTAGAATAACATACTGATCATATTCTAACATTTCATCATGTTGAGCTATATAACATTGATTAGTTTTGTGTACATTTGCTCACCGGTCTAATAAAGCTCATGCGTGAGTATACAGAGCGGCGTCTCTGTCGAGTGGAAGTTAGCCGCGGACGCTAGCTCTCGGCGTCTCTGTCGAGTGGAAGTTAGTCGCGGATGCTAGTTCTCGGCGTCTCTGTCGAGTGGAAGTTAGTCGCGGACGCTAGCTCTCGGCGTCTCTGTCGAGTGGAAGTTAGTCGCGGACGCCAGCTCTCGCCGTCTCTGTCGAGTGGAAGTTAGTCGCGGACGCTAGCTCTCGCCGTCTCTGTCGAGTGGAAGTTAGTTGCGGACGCTAGCTCTCGGCGTCTCTGTCGAGTGGAAGTTAGTCGCGGACGCTAGCTCTCGCCGTCTCTGTCGAGTGGAAGTTAGTTGCGGACGCTAGCTCTCGGCGTCTCTGTCGAGTGGAAGTTAGTCGCGGACGCTAGCTCTCGGCGTCTCTGTCGAGTGGAAGTTAGTCGCGGACGCTAGCTCTCGGCGTCTCTGTCGAGTGGAAGTTAGTTGCGGACGCTAGCTCTCGGCGTCTCTGTCGAGTGGAAGTTAGTTGCGGATGCTAGCTCTCGGCGTCTCTGTCGAGTGGAAGTTAGTCGCGGACGCTAGCTCTCGCCGTCTCTGTCGAGTGGAAGTTAGTCGCGGACGCTAGCTCTCGGCGTCTCTGTCGAGTGGAAGTTAGTCGCGGACGCTAGCTCTCGGCGTCTCTGTCCAGTGGAAGTTAGTCGTGGACGCCAGCTCTCGCCGTCTCTGTCGAGTGGAAGTTAGTCGCGGACGCTAGCTCTCGCCGTCTCTGTCGAGTGGAAGTTAGTTGCGGACGCTAGCTCTCGGCGTCTCTGTCGAGTGGAAGTTAGTCGCGGACGCTAGCTCTCGCCGTCTCTGTCGAGTGGAAGTTAGTCGTGGACGCTAGCTCTCGGCGTCTCTGTCGAGTGGAAGTTAGTTGCGGACGCTAGCTCTCGGCGTCTCTGTCGAGTGGAAGTTAGTCGCGGACGCTAGCTCTCGCCGTCTCTGTCGAGTGGAAGTTAGTCGCGGACGCTAGCTCTCGCCGTCTCTGTCGAGTGGAAGTTAGTTGCGGACGCTAGCTCTCGGCGTCTCTGTCGAGTGGAAGTTAGTCGCGGACGCTAGCTCTCGCCGTCTCTGTCGAGTGGAAGTTAGTCGCGGACGCTAGCTCTCGCCGTCTCTGTGGAGTGGAAGTTAGTCGTGGACGCTAGCTCTCGGCGTCTCTGTCGAGTGGAAGTTAGTCGTGGACGCTAGCTCTCGGCGTCTCTGTCGAGTGGAAGTTAGTCGTGGACGCTAGCTCTCGGCGTCTCTGTCGAGTGGAAGTTAGTCGCGGACGCTAGCTCTCGCCGTCTCTGTCGAGTGGAAGTTAGTCGCGGACGCTAGCTCTCGGCGTCTCTGTCGAGTGGAAGTTAGTCGCGGACGCTAGCTCTCGGCGTCTCTGTCGAGTGGAAGTTAGTTGCGGACGCTAGCTCTCGGCGTCTCTGTCGAGTGGAAGTTAGTTGCGGACGCTAGCTCTCGGTGTCTCTGTCGAGTGGAAGTTAGTTGCGGACGCTAGCTCTCGGCGTCTCTGTCGAGTGGAAGTTAGTTGCGGATGCTAGCTCTCGGCGTCTCTGTCGAGTGGAAGTTAGTCGCGGACGCTAGCTCTCGGCGTCTCTGTCGAGTGGAAGTTAGCCGCGGACGCTAGCTCTCGCCGTCTCTGTGGAGTGGAAGTTAGTCGCGGACGCTAGCTCTCGGTGTCTCTGTCGAGTGGAAGTTAGTCGCGGATGCTAGCTCTCGGCGTCTCTGTCGAGTGGAAGTTAGTCGCGGACGCTAGCTCTCGGCGTCTCTGTCGAGTGGAAGTTAGTCGCGGACGCTAGCTCTCGGCGTCTCGAAAACGCCACGCTGATATTGATCCTCGGTTTATTTCTCCTTTTGTCCCAAAGTCTGCTTGCCATGATCCATAATGTTTGAACGAAACAACAACAGCGTGAGCGCCGCTAGACGTTACGCAGTCGTTCACGTCTGTCGCCATGGTTACTATGGCAGGACGAGCGGATACCAGGGATAATGCGGATATTATGTCAGTGACAGGCGACAGTGAACAGGGACGAGCCATTATTTAAAATCGGAATTTCTCTGAAAAATAAAAATCTTTGTGAACTTTTGGGATATTGTAAGTACAACTGCAGGAAATATATCACACTCTGCACGTGATTTCTGGATATTTTATTACAAAAATCTTACATATTGTAGCTCTAAGTCATATTTGTTCCATATTCATGAGAAGTGCTTTCTGTCTTTCCTCCTCTGTGAGCTTAATAATAAATCTGCACCCCTCCTTCTCTCTCGCTCTCTCTCTCTCTCTCTCTCTCTCTCTCTCTCTTTCTATCTCTCTCTCTCTCTCTCTCTCTCTCTCTCTCTTTCTATCTCGCTCTCTCTCTCTCTCTCTCTCTCTCTCGCGCGCTCTCTCTCTCTCGCTCTCTCTCTCGCTCTCTCTCTCTCTCTCTCTCTCGTTACTGTTTGACAGTCGAGTCGGGTGTTAATTAGTTGGTCTAACAGATTTTCTCCTCTGTTTCTCACACACACATAATCAGGTGATGTGACTCTAAATGAATCTCTCATTCTCACAGTGTCTCTTTACTGACAGGACTCGAGCTTCTCATCAAACGCTCAGAGGTTAAGTCTGTAATGTGTGTGATGCCCATGTAAACAGACCTGATAGAAACCGGTGCATGTAAACACAGTCACAGGGTCCCTGAAGCCCCTTAAAAACCCATTCCCAAAGTTCAGTTTGAACACATTTAAGGTTTTAAAATAAAAATTAATTTAAACATCTTAAATGGCATAAAAACAGTATTTTAAGAGATCTTGAATTTGGGTGTAGAAAAACAGGAAATTAATTATGGCCCAATTTATATGATTAAACTTCAGAAGTCT
The DNA here is from genome assembly GCF_949152265.1 of Phoxinus phoxinus. NCBI lineage: Eukaryota > Metazoa > Chordata > Actinopteri > Cypriniformes > Leuciscidae > Phoxinus > Phoxinus phoxinus. The sequence goes on along the minus strand of NC_136894.1, from coordinate 30,821,242 downwards.
ATGATATGATGAAGTAAAAATTCTTTCTATATCAATAAATTCCGCACATTATGCATTTACATTTATTCATTTAGCAGACGCTTTTATTTTATTTTTTCACTAGTATAAAGTTAAACATAACTTGTGTTAACTGTGCGTTCGCATATAATTTTGTGTCTTTTATAGCCGTACTGAAAGTCAACAATTCACCTCAGATCTTCTAAATAAATAAAAGTGAACAAGAACGTTCAAACTGTCAACTCATTGTTAACAGACAAGTGTATTCCATGACCACGATTGTTTCAGTAACTCAGTGTGTGTTTTTAATAGTGGTAAAATCGTGTAATATTCATGAATTGGACTATGTACTTATCAATTTCGTTGAGAGTGCCGAGAGACTCCGCCCACGCACTCTTCTGATTGGCTGTGAGTTTTGATTGACTACATCGCGTCCCATATTTTTGACACTAGGCTCTATGATGAATTGCTGTTGTTTGACGAAGCCTCTTTGGGTGAATGTACATGTAACTGAAGCCCTGTGATCAGTGTGAGATGATTCTGAGAGTGTGTTTCTGAGATCGAGCTGTAATCAGAGCAGCGAGGCAGGGGAACCCAATCCCATAATGCATCTCTCTCCTCTGTACCCACAACTCCCTCTCATTGCCCTTCAAAACTAACCGTCTCTTCCAGAACTGAGACGGATGGCATCAGTGGAACAGAAAAGTTGTTCAGAGGCGGAAAATGTTATTAATTTTGATGAAATATCATCTTTTATTATTATTATTAATTCTAGAATAACTAAATCCTTCACAAAACGACCAGTAACACACAAGTAGGCCGAGTCAGTTTTGGTTTCAAGTTAGTTTGAGTAATGATATTTCAGTTTTGTTTTCTGCACTCGGTTCACTATGATCGTATGATAATGAGATGCTAATCACATGTAAATTTCCTCTCTCACCTGAAATGGCGGGAAGATCCGGCTCTCATTAGGCCATGTTTTCCATAGGAATAGAGATTTGTATCCACACTATTCCCATGATGCTTTGTGTGAATTATGCATCATCAAGCACACTGTACATAATCAGCTAAACTACAAGTGTACTTGTGTATGCGGTGCGTTGATTGAAAGACTATGAAAGTGTCTTAAGGGAGATGTCATCGTGATTTATTATAGGTTTACTGCAGAAATGGTGATTTAGATGACCATTAAACAATGAGTGTTATGGTAATTTGTATGTGGGTTATATATTTGCATATTAATGTTTATGATAATGAGCAAATGTATTCTGCATGTTGTTTACATGTACTGAACAAACCTCTAGAGAACACACACACATATTATAATTTGACATGTATACATGAACACACACACACTTTTTTAGTGGGAGTTTTTCGCATACTGTATATTATAGAAGTTGGCATATTTGGACACAGCGATGGTTTGTTACGTGAACTTTAACTGAAATACAATATTAAACAAAAACAAGTTGTATAAACCAACAAGAGACACTAGTTACTGTAATGGTAATTACAGCATATTAATGACAGCATATTCAACAACACACACACACACACACACACACACACACAGGTTTCCCACAATAATCAGAGCGTCGGAAAGAACATATGCGCGGAGGAGTCCAAGTTTGTGTTTACGTTTGTTTACACAACAGGAGGAAACGCACACATACACACACACACACACTGCCAGGCACGTCTTCTTCCTGTGCCAGTCACGCAATCCTTCCAAAACACGGAACACATTGAACATGTACATGCCAGTAGGAGATGGACACACACACACACACACACACACACACACACACACACACACACACACACAAAACCAGTAAGCAGTGTGTGTGTGTTTGTGTGTGTGTGTGTGTGGCTTCATGGATTAGAGTGACCATAACACATTTAAATCAGTTATATGTAAATATGTATAGAAATATTATATTTAAAATATTATAATGAATTGTTTTTAAATATAATAATTAAAATAACTATTTTAATTATATTTCTTAAATGTACACATAATGTTCATATTATGCATACAAATTGTAGTATATAGAAAAGTATTAAAGGGTAACTAAACCCCTGGTCAGAGCCTGACTCCACCCACTGGCAATATTTGAAAAATGCTGGAAAAGTGGGCAGAGCCCAACGGACGAACCGAGGGCGGGGCTGAGTGGGTGATTGACAGACCCGCAGTGACTGACAGCTGCTGTCAGACTCGCTAAGATGGAGAGTGACGCAAGTAGCTTTGCAACAGAGCGGTCATTTAAAATTGAGGACTTTTCTCACCTGAAGTGGAGGAATTGTCTGTGGACACAGAGCTAAAATCATATCAATTCGAGCCGCGAGCTCAAACTGCGGTGTCGCATCGCATTAACTCCCGCCTCGCGATCGGCATCCGACGATGCTAGCGAAGCAGCCGCGCAAGAGAGAATGAGTCCAGTATCTGAGTGGATTATTATTACTATTGACCTACGTTAAGCATATTTTGCCGCTATGTGAAAAAAAATATCCAGCAAAACGCGCCGGCGGTTGTGGAGTCCATGCAGGAAGAGCAGCGTTTGGCACACAAGTGCATGTAAACACTGGCGCCTAATTTCTAAGTCTGGGGGAAAGTTATACAGTCCAGCAGTGCTGTTGCAACCGGCACCACTACACCTATACCAGTAACCACTGTACTAAATACAGATAAAGCTAATGCTAAAAATCTACACTATCCTAACTGATGCAATACTATGCTACTAACTAACTAGCAGCTATGCTTCTAACAACACTAACAACTATGCTAAATAACTACCTAGGCTACACAAAATAATCTAAATAACTATAAATGCTATGCTAACTAGATGCTAAAATACGCTATCCTGATCGTTTTCAAAACTCGTAATTCCAATTTCCAGCTCCTGACTCGCTCTGGTGTTGACGGAAGCAGATGCTTTTATACCAGGGGCTGCCAGGGGCGTGGTGAGCTCGCAGCGTCAGAGAGTACCCTACGTCAGAGAGTACCCCTGCTTCAGGAGATTCCGTTTAACCTGAAGAGGGCAGCACTCAGACGTTTTTACACCATATATTTGAAAATTAAAACACTTTATACTCAAATGTTAAAAAAAGTACTCGAATCAATGAACAGCATTTATGAAGCTCCATTCGTACAGATCATTAACTAAAAAAAGTTGGTTTAGTGTTTAGTTACCCTTTAAAGTAAATTATTTAAATTTGAATTTGAAGCCAATATATTAAACCACTTCTAGAAAACAAGCATTTGTATAATTGATCATCTAGAGAGACCTGTGACAACTAGCCCTGGCGTTGTGATATTCAGCCACACACACACACACACACACACACACACACACACACACACACACACACACACACACACAGGCTTCAGTGGCAGTGTAATTTACTGTTAAACCTCTCTCTCTCTCTCTCTCTCTCTCTCTCTCTATGAGTGTGTTGGTCTGTCAGTGTGTGGAAGAAAGTCGAACCCTGATCTGTCATCACAAACTCGCATGCTTACACAGTTATGGTCCTTACACACTGAGTCCCAAATTTCCGTATGCATTTTTTTCCTCCGTGTTCGT
>NC_136894.1:30795164-30812664 GCF_949152265.1 Phoxinus phoxinus | reverse complement strand
CGTGTGTGTCCATGCGTGTGCGTGTGTGTGTGAGTGTGCGTGTGTGTGTGTGTCCGTGTGTGTGTGTGTGTCCGTGCGTGCGTGTGTGTGTGTGTGTATGCGTGCGTGTGTGTGTGTGTGTGTGTGTGTGTGTGTGTGTGTGTGTGTGTGTGTGCGTGCGTGCGTGTGCGTGTGTGTGTGCGCTTGTGTGTGTGTGTGCGTGCGTGCGTGTGTGTGTGTGTGTGTGCGTGTGTGTGTGCGTGTGTGTGTGTGTGCGTGTCCATGCGTGTGTGCGTGTCCGCGTGTGTGTGTGTGTGTGTGTGTGCGTGCGTGTGTGTGTGTGTGTGTGTGTTCGTGTGTGTGCGTGTGTGTGCGTGCGTGTGTGTGCGTGTCCATGTGTGTGTGTGTGTGTGTGTGTGTGTGTGTGTGTGTGTGTGTGTGTGTGTGTGTGTGTGTGTGTGTGTGTGTGTGTGTGTGTGTGTGTGTGTGTGTGTGTGTGTGTGTGTGTGTGTGTGTGTGTGCGTGCGTGTGTGTGTGTGTGTGTGTGTGTGTGTGTGTGCGCGTGTGTGTGTGTGTGTGTGTGTGTGCGTGTCCGTGCGTGTGTGTGTGTGTGTGTGTGTGTGTGTGCGTGTCCATGCGTGTGTGTGTGTGTGTGTGTGTGTGTGTGTGTGCGTGTGTGAGTAGGGCTCGATCATCAGCCCCGGACTCGATCACAGTGGCGTGTCGGCTCCAGTGGCCATGATGTCTGCACTCACACCACAGATGAACCAGCTCACACTGGGATCTGCTGCTAACGTGAGTGTGTATGAGTCGGGTCTGACTTCAGATCTACTCAACACTAAATGCTACATAAAAACATGATATGAAACATGGTTCTCTGTCAGAATATGAACCAGACTATTTACCAGACTATATTCTGGTCTATATACAAAACTATAGACTTAACTATATACTGGACTATATACTGGGCTATACTGGACTATATACTGGACTATATACAACACCTGACTATTGACCTACTATAGAGGACTATATACAGGTCTATATTATACAGGATATAGTCAGGCCTATATAGAGGTTTATACACGGGTCTATAAACTGGACTATATACAGGCCTATTTAAAGGAATATATAGAGGACTATATACAGCACTGTATACTGGACTATATATAGGCCTATTTAGAGGATATACAAGACTATATTCAGGACTAAAAACCAGACTGCATATATGGAGCTTTATACCGAACAATTTACAAGATTATATACTATACCGGACTGTTTACCAGATCTAAGAGCTGCTAGAAAAGAAAGTACCTCACGACTGCCTGCATCTAGATATAATTGGTGGTGTTTCGGGTTAATACATGGATGGGATTGTGTTGTGTGTGTGTGTGTGTGTGTGTGTGTGAGTGTGAGAGAGCTCATCCAGTGGTGTGCAGTCAGTCTTCAGTGCTGTGACACTGATGTAGTTTAACTCTGTGCTCCAGTACAGGAAGTTAATCACCCGTGACCACGCCCTTTAACTCCACTCATTAGCACTGACAGCTGAACCATCCTTTACACACACACACACACACACACACACACAGGAAGGACTGCTTGATCTGAAGCTCGGTCAGTCAGCACCCTCTGCAGGACATCAGGATAACTGTGTGTGTGTGTGTGTGTGTGTGTGTGTGTGTGTGTGTGTGTGTGTGTGTGTGTGTGTGTGTGTGTGTGTGTGTGTGTGTGTGTGTGTGTGTGTGTGTGTGTGTGTGTGTGTGTGTGTGTGTGTGTGTGTGTGTGTGTGTTTCAGTATATAACGGCCCCTATGCAAGGATCGTTCATCCATCAGTTGACGCCGGTCCCTCGGTCAGCACTTCCAGTAGAGGTAAATCACACACACTTCATGAGCGGTGTGTGTTAAATATAGATCTCAGACCCTCAATAATAAGATCTCATATGGGGAAAATATCTAATTGGGAATTTTCTAATAAAAATTGTATGTTTGGTGTGCTTGTTCATACGGCTGCACCCAAAATCAATATGACTATTGTTAATTATTAATAATTATTATTATTAGTGTTGTTTTTGTTGTGCTTTACTAAATAAAATAAGAAATATTACTATTGTAATATTCCACTGTAAAATATATATTATTTAAGTAAAATAATACAATAATACATTTTCTACTGTTCAATTTTAAAATAGTTTGTAGAGCTGCATTATTTGGCCCAAAATGTTGTGATTTATACATTAATATGATTAGTTATGTTATTTTACAGTGCAACTATAAAATTGTTTGTAGGGCTGCACTTTTTGCACTAAATTTGTCATTATATTTCAATATCAATATAATAATATGGATTATTACCAAATACAAATTTTAAACAAAGTATTGCTATTGTTATATTTCATATTTTATATTGTGTATGTAAGCAAGATAATCATAATAATTGTATTGTACTGTACAACTGTAAAAGAGTTTGTAGGGCTGCACTATTTGCACTAATTTTGTCATTATATTGCAATATCAATATAATACAAATAATAATTATTATTAAATAAAATATGAAACGAGAATGTATTGCTATTGTTATATTTCACTGTACTGGTTAATTGTATTGTTCTGTAAAACTGGAAAATTGTTTGTAGGGCTGCACTATTCAGCCCAAAAGTTTGTCATTATACATCAATGTCACATATTAATTAGTCTTATTATAATTTGTTACAGTATAACTGTAAAATTCCATTACTAAAATGTAGTATAGTGTGAGTGTGAGTGGAGCGAGCCGCTGAAAACACTGTAAATGAACACAGAACACTTTGCTCTGAAACACGCAGCGCATATTATTATTATTATTGAATTAAATCGCAGCCCTACTAAACACCTGCACTTCCTGAATCCTGATGATGTCACTTCCTGTTCTCAGGGTGTATTGACAGAAGCTCCTCCACAGACGCCCTCGTCACATGACGTCCACGTAGCACAGCAACAGATCACCGTGGAAACCAGTGACCTTATCCAACCCTGCTACCAGTCCAAGTGCGCACTACATACTTCACATCCACACTACACACTTCACATCCACACTACACACTTCACATCCACACTACAGTCAACTCACCAAACACACACACGAGCATCTGTGAACCCCACACATCCGTACACACTTTCATCACGTTTAACAGTCAAAACTAAAACAGTTAGTATATGTAGATATTCACATTATTATTATATTTTAATGTTTATTACATTTTTGTAATGATCAAACTAAATTTAAATGGTGGTTAATGTTAGTTAATCCATCATGTAATGCATTGGGAATCATTAATCTAGAATATACTGTAAAATTAATAAAATATTCTGACTTTAGATGTAAAATCTGTTAGTATCAGTTAAATTTTAATGTTTATAATATTTTTAATGATCAAATCTTAAATACAATTGTTAGTTAATGCATCATTTCATGCATTGGGAAACATTCATCTAGATATAAAAATATACAATTAAAATAATGAAATATACAAACTTGAAATGTAAAAATCTGTTAGTATATGTAGAAATTAACATTATATTTTAATATTCAATATTTTTAATGATCAAAACTTAAATACAATTGTTAGTTAATGCATCATTTCATGCATTGTGAAACATTAATCTATATATAAAATATACTATTAAAATAATGAAATATACAAATTTGAAGTAAAAAATTTAGAAATTAACATTATTATTATATATTAGTAAATTAAATGTAATGTTATTATATATTAATAAATTAATTAAATGCACTTTACAACCCTTTTATAATTTTGTAATGGTCAAAACTAAACTAAAATATATTAGTTAATGCATAATTTAATGCATTGGGTATCATTAAACTACATATACACATATACTATTAAATTAAGTGCATATTAAACAAACTTGAAATGTAAAAATATTTTAATACAATAATAAACTATCACACTAATTTCTCTGAAATTAAACATCTTTGGGAACTTTTGTGATATTGTAAGTACAACTGATAACACTGTGCAAGTGATTTTTGGATATTTTATTACAAAATTCTTACATATTGCAGCTTTAATGTGTTCTAGAGATCATTAGCAGCAGATTTGATGGCGAATGGGAAATTCTTATTACATTTTAATTTTAATAATGCATTGATGATGCGTTGTGTCTGTGTTGTTGTCAGATAGCGTTGTGAAGAGCTGATGCACGTCAGCGTTTCCTTCTGATGGAGAACCACACACTCTGCACTGAACTCATGAGGAACACACACACACACAGGTGAACGAGCAACACACACACTCTGCACTGAACTCATGAGGAACACACACACACACACAGGTGAACGAGCAACACACACACTCTGCACTGAACTCATGAGGAACACACACACACACAGGTGAACGAGCAACACACACACTCTGCACTGAACTCATGAGGAACACACACACACACACAGGTGAACGAGCAACACACACACTCTGCACTGAACTCATGAGGAACACACACACACACAGGTGAACAAGCAACACACACACTCCACTCAGCTCCTACGGGACTGAAGGACTCGGCGGGTCGTGAGGACGATCATGATTTCATGATTTTTCCTTTTTTTTTCTGTCTGTCGGACTGAAGCTTCTTCAGAGAGTTTCTAAATATGAACATATTGTGTGGATAGAAGATGTAGAATTATCAGAAGAAGAAGAACACGGACCGTCTTCCTCAGATATTAAGCGATCGCATCTTCATATTGTTGATTTTCTTCTGTCAAATGTGACAATGGACCACAAAACCAGTCACATGGGTCAATTTTTTGAAATTGAGAATTACACATAATCTGAAAGCTGAATAAATAATCTCTCCATTGATGTGTGGTTTGTTAGGACAGGACAATATTTGGTCGAGACACAACTATTGAAAATCTGGAATCTGAGGAGCAAAAAAATGTAAACATTGAGAAAATCTCCTTTAAAGTTGTGCATTAATGTTCACGATTGTGCTGCATTCACTCACAAAAATACATGATTTATATATTTACAGTAGGACATTTACTAAATATCTTCATGGAACATGATCTTAATATCCTCATGATTTTTGGCATAAAAGAAAAATGTATAATTTTGACCCGTACAGTGTATAGTTGCTATTGCCACAGATATACCCGTGCGGCTCCAGACTGGTGTGTGTTCCAGGGTCACATGTGTGGGAATTTACATAAATATCACTTGCCTTAATTTGAATGCATCTCAAGTCTCCTGTATATTGTGTCTCATCTGGTGTGTGTGTGAAACTGAATCCTGATATCACATTTGCTTTATTTGAAGAATTATAATTTTCCTGAATGGATTGCATTATTTTTCACAAAGAGGGAAACGAGTACAGCAGTTTGCTGCAATTTATGAACATGCTTTTTATTTATTTAATTGTATAAATTGATCAATTTACACTTTTTTGTATGAACGTTCATGTTTTAGCGTGTGTGTGTGTGTGTGTGTGTGTGTGTGTGTGTGTGTGTGTGTGTGTGTGTGTGTGTGTGTGTGTGTGTGTGTGTGTGTGTGTGTGTGTGTGTGTGTGTGTGTGTGTGTGTGTGTTCGTGTAGTCCATCAGTCTAAAGCAATAGAGGAATAGTTGCTGTAGTTTTGTGTAGTTGTGTAAGAACAGCAGTCGTTTCTAGACCAAAGATGAAGAAACTTTTGCTCTGAATATGAATATGATGATGTTTCTAGAGCTGCTATTGATGTTTTTTGTTATTATGGTTTTATTTGAATATTTTGATTGTGGTAACCTGGATGATTATTGTTTTATATGATGGATGTAGAAGCTGAGCTGCAGTAAAGCACACATCTGATGATGAGCCCGTTAACCGTGTGTGTGTGTGGGGGGGGGGGGGGGGGGGGGGGGGACTTCTCACGGATCTTCTGTCAGCCGATGTGAAGACGATCACACAGGCTAGAGCTCCGTCTACGCGACGGCTCTATGCGTCTAAATGGTCAACATGGCACATTCATATGTTTATGGTTCACACGCACGGTTTATTTAGATTGTTTTTAATATTGATTTATTTTCATTTTACATTTTATATGATTTATTTCATATTTACTGTTTATTTCGATAATTTTAATGTTACGATTATTTATTTTAATTTTACATTTTTATGATTTACTTTGTAGTGTTTTATTTTTATTTGTTTTCATATTTAAATTATTGAATTATTTGTACATTTATATGGATTTAATTAAGTTTAAATGTTTTATTATATTAGTTTAGTGTTTTATTTACACACTCACACTCATTCACACACACACTCTCTCACACACACTCACACTCATTCACACACACACAAATACACTCACTCTCTCTCACACACACACTCACATTCTCTCTCTCTCACACACACACACACTCAGAAGTATGCACTTTCCCCATGTCAGTCAAGTCCACTCTTGTAGATTGTAGTGTAGAGGAATGTGACTGTTCACTGAAACTCTTATATTCTGTTATTCTGGCCTCTTCTTCTCATCAAGGCCCAGTGTCAAAGCTGTCCGGGTACATGGGATTTTTTTTTTTCATATGCAACCACCCTAGAATTTTTATTTTAATAATATAAAATAAAATATATTATCTTTTTTAGTAAACTTTTTTTTTATTGTTTTGATTGTACAATAATTTTAGAGTTACCTTATGTTTTTATTTAGGAGATACGCTCTGAAAACACACACACACACACACACACACACACACTTTAGGGGTTTTTAAGCAGAAAATGGACTCCAGCATCTCGAGCAGGACCAGCTCGAGATGGATTTATTTAAAAACTAGAAAACATGTTCAAAAGCTGTAGTTCTGTAGTCGAGACACTGCGGTTTGTGTCTATGGACAGTCAACAAATAAACCTATACTGAGAATTATTGATTATAGGTCAATTAACATTGTGACAACTAGCCCGGTCTCCTCCAGACCTTAATCTGAACTGGTGTATCTGAGTATCTGATTAGATTAAATTACAAATTCAAATATTTATTAAAGTTTACCAAACCTGATGATGTAGATCAGCAACACAAACTGCACAAGCTCGTTTCCTCAATGCAATAACAAAATGACAGCTTTTTATCTCACAATTCTGACTTTTTTCTCGCATTGCATGTTTAACTCTGAGGGAAAAAAGTGTGAATTGTGAGTTAAAAACTCTCAAGTGTGATTTATTAATATTATATTGCAAGATATAAACTCGAAATTCAGAGTAAAATAAAGTCAGGTGGTATTAAAATGTTTTCAAATGTCCCTCAGAAATGTAGAGTGAATCATGTTGAGACGTGTGTGTGTGTGTGTGTGTTTGTGTGTGTGTGTGTGTGTGTGTGTGTGTGTGTGTGTGTGTGTGTGTGTGTGTGTGTGTGTGTGTGTGTGTGTGTGTGTGTGTGTGTGTGTGTTGTGAAAGAGCTCTACAGAAGAAATAAAGCCCTGGCTGGACGTAATGAATGTCGGACGTGTTCTTGTTCTCTGGACACAGACGGTTCAGATCTGTGTGTTGTGTATCTCGTATGACAGATGTGAATAATGACAAGCAGATCGTTTGAATGTGTGTGTAAAATATTGTATTGCATATGTACTGTGTGTGTGTTTAAATTCTGTCTCGTTTCAGTTCATTTGGATCTCCAGATACACAGAAACAAGACTAAGTACCAGATTAAAACTATCAGTTAACTAAAACTATAGCTCAGCAAACTAAAATTGAGCTTATTTTATTTTGCCATTTCTCATTTTCATTTAGTTTAAACATGCAAGTATTACGCAATCATCTAAAACATTTGTCCTGTTTTCTAAGTGTGTGTGTGTGTGTGTGTGTGTGTGTGTGTGTGTGTGTGCGTGCGTGCGTGCGTGCGTGTGTGTGTGTGGATCAGAACCAGATCTGTTTGAAGCTCCTGATATAAAGCAGATTCAGTGTAAATAAGGTGATGAGATGGTCTGTTCATTCATGTGTGTGTAAAATTAATAAATGTAGTGAGTATGTATGTGTGTGTGTGTGTGTGTGTGAGAGAGAGTGTGTGTGTGAGTGTTTGCGTGTGTGTGTGTGAGAGAGAGAAAGAGAGTGTGTGTTTTTCAAAGTTCTCTCAGTATTGTGTGTGTGTGTGTGTGTGTGTGTGTGTGTGTGTGTGTGTGTGTGTGTGTGTGTGTGTGTGTGTGTGTGTGTGTGTGTTCATAAGATATAAAGCAGCTCCGCCTATTGTTTATGGGAACTGACGAAATGCTGCTCAGTTTTCTGTAAAGCATCTGGTTTTAGATTATCTGATATTGAAACTGAGTGTGTGTGTGTGCGTGTGTGTGTGTGTGTGTGTGTCATTGTTCTTGTTGTTGTTGTAATGCTTCTCATCATGTGTTGTTTCTCAGATGGTAAAGCCTGATTCTGAAAGACTGAACAGTGAATCATCACCAGTTCTTGAGCTGATCTGATCAAGCCTAAAGCGGAGTGTGTGTGAGTGCAGCGTTTGTGCTTCAGACGTGAGTGAGAGTGTGTTGTTGATCAAATTCAGTGATCGATCCCTGCTGGATCATAAAACAGCCGAGAGATGGAGCATCATGGGTAATCTGTCAGCTTGTGCACATACACACTCGCTATCTCTCCAGGAGATGCGATATACTCTCTGAGACTCTAATACATTTCACAGAAGAAGTCACAGAATTATTCTGATGTGTAAATAATGATCATCCATTTCAAATTATCAAAATGAGATTTCAAAAGAGTCTGGTTGGACAGTAGTGAAGGTCAATGTTTGAATACTGTGTAGGACTCTCCACTGTCGGTCCTCATTGTCAAGCCCTAGATGAGCTCTCCAAGGGGTGTTCGCCCGACCACTTAGTTTACCTTTATTTACAATTTTTACAAACATTTTATACATAGTTTTTCCTCTCATGTCATCAAACTCATTTGTGAGCGTCTCTCTGGACTCAGTTGACCGGTACAGTCTTTAAAATCAGGAAATAGAGTCAATGCTGGAAAAGAATCCTCAACAACTGGTTGGCAGTGTCCATTACAGTAATCTTTTAGCTATAGGGTAATTCAGTCTTTGTGATGTGAGTTCACACTTCCAAGTGTTGAGGATTTGATTCATGATCCTGATCGATGTAACTCCCACATGAGAGGCTGGACCTGCAGTGCCGATCAGATTAGGTCCACACAGATCAACCACATGTCTCAGGCCTCATCCACACTACTGCGTTTTAGTTTAGAAACGGAGAATTAAAACGAATACGATCTCCGTCCACACCAGTGTTTTAGCTGCATATTAGAATAGGGGATTATCACGCTGATACGTAGTACTTCCGCATTCAGTGATCTTTGTGCACTGCCACTTCCGGTGAATCACTCATCACTCTGGCGAACCCATGATGGACGACCCTAAGTTTATTTATACTGCATCCCCACCTCTGAATTATATATTTATACAAACATACGTGCTACCTTGTTTTATTTTAAAGTTTGGCCCTTTATCCCGGTGAACCGCTTTAATCCACTTCTTCCTTAGACTCAGTTCAGTCGGGAATCCATGGAAACTTAAATAAGGTTGGCGTTGTTTGTTTGATTGACAAAGTGGAACAGAGCAATGACATGATCTAGCCTTCGTTTCAACCATTGTTGAACTGTGCCGGAAGTGGACATGCACAAAGTTGAAAAATCCCGCCCATGAAACCCCGAAGCGTGATAATCCCCTATTGATCTCCGTCCACATTAAAACGAATGAAAACGCGGATCACTTGACCATTCACCAACACTGGGCATGTGTGTGCCGGTGTAAACAGGCGCATGTAGGCAGTGATAACATTGTAAAATGCATTATTTACTTGCACAACTGGTGCTAGCAAAGACATTAACGTCAGTAACGCTTGTAATTCGTTATCCATGTTGCAGTCACTAACGTTACGTAGTCCAGGCTGGTTTTGTATGTTTTCTTCCGGGGACGGGTCATGTGATGGGTGTCTGACGAATCAGGGAAGGATACGCCATGACTGATGACACCCAATCATAGAGACGAGCGTGAGCTCTGCGTCAGCGTTTCTAAAGTCCTCCGTTTTGACCGTCTTCACTAAAACACCCTCCGGACATTCAAAACGCAAAACGGGGTCGGCAGCGCTTCTAAACTTCTCCGTTTTAGGTCTTCGTTTTTGCCGCTGTAGTCTGGACGGGAGGTGCAAACGTAGCAAAAGGTCTCGGTTTCTAAATGAAAACGCAGTCGTGTGGATGGGGCCTGAGTGTGACAGTCCCAGCCGAACAGAACGACTGCATCACGAAGGGTCCAGTTATGTGTTCTACGTTGAAACGAGTGCCATTCACCACTGGCTCTTTCAACAGCCATGACAGGGACTCACAGCTTGCCACTCTCTTTTCATGAAACATCCCACACACAGTGAACGGCACATGGTTAAACTTCGGGAGGTTACACAGTTTTTTTTGCACCCAGGTCCATTACCCAAATGCCCACCACGGATCAATATGGTTCTGGCTAAGGGTGTCCAGACAAGGTCTGCGGGCCCAACAAGGAGTCTCTGGATAAACTGGAGTCGGAAAGCGGCGCCCCTACTGGCGAGATGAATGAGTCCCTCCTTCCTCTTTTGGCAAAAACAGTACACTTTGTGGGACCCAGTGCAGACGGTCCCAGAAAGAGTCCACAAACACTGCCTGAATCTTGACAAGCAGTTGTGCAGGAGGGTCTACACATGATAATCGGTGCCACAGTGTAACCCCTCCACCCGGGTCCTTCTCACCCCGCTCCGTGCGGGTCTCCGGCGTGAGAGTCAGGCGTTCTAACAAGGAGGCTAAAGACTGCATCCTCTAGCGTCTGTCGCTAGAGCGCCTATTGAGATCAGAGGAGTGAGGTTTACTCGCACAGCAACTACTAGCTGGCCTCCGTTACACTCACCCACCTAAACCTCACTCCCATCCGGGTCACGGCACCAATATAACCCCTCCACCCGGGTCCTTCTCACCCCGCTCCGTGAGAGTCAGGCGTTCTAACAAGGAGGCTAAAGACTGCATCCTCTAGCGTCTGTCGCTAGTGCGCCTATTGAGATCAGAGGAGTGAGGTTTACTCGCACAGCGACTACTAGCTGGCCTCCATTACAACAGCATTGATGACACTAGGTTGTGAATCACTAGTGTACGACCCCTGAAAGACATGTGTGGCAAGATCCATTTCCATTTTTGAGACGTCCTTCAACTTTTCTAAAACATTGTCCCAATTTTTGCACACAAAAGTATCATCTCCAAGATAAACACCAAGGTATTTAAAACCAACCTTGTTCCAAATGAACCCGGCAGGTAAAATTTTTCTGCTTAACTCCTCACTGATTGTTACAGCTTCACTTTTCCCCCAGCTGATTTTAGCAGAGGACAAAACACCAAAAACATTAATATTTTCTACAAGGGTGTCAATATCTTCGTGTTTTCTGACAATGACAACAACATCATCGGCATAAGCAGATAACTTAAAAACGGTTTCACATCCAGGAAGGTTTACACCGACAAGAGATTTTCTTAATTTGTGCAGAAGAGGCTCTATGGCCAAAGAGTACAGCATGCCAGATCATGAACATCCTTGTCTGACCCTCCTCTGAACTTTAAAAGGAGCACTTAAAGCTACACTGTGTATTTTTTTAAGTTGATTCTTAGCAAAAAACACTTTGTTCTTTCAAAATTATATGTGCTCATTAATGTATAATTACTTAGCAACTAATCAAGTATTCTCTCGTAAGCGTAGAACCTGCCATTTATAATACATACGGGTGAGCTTCTCGACTGGCGGAAGCCATGTTGCGCCTCCATCTTGAAACTACATTAGATAAAGAGGGACACACCTGGAAATTCAAGCTTAGCCTTTCACGTTTTTACACTCAGTGGCACCGTGACGAATGCGAGGGGAGATTACTCGCGACTGCCGGCAGATTTGAAATAATACGGCCACCGTAGGAGTTAAAACGCCCTGGGAATGGGAGGGGCTAGAAAGTAATATTGAGTTGGTAGTCATATACAATTTCACCGCTAGATGGGAGAAAATCCTACACAGTGTAGCTTTATACCACCATTGATCTTTAAAATGCTCTCAATGTCACTATACAAGACTCGAATCATGTTTATAAGGCCAGAACTGAACCCAAACGCATCTCAAATCAAATTTCACAACTCAATGAATTGGAGAGGTCCAAAACATCACGAATTAAAATGTCAGATATCAACCTAATGGGTATGAAATAAGTCTGGTCAACATGAATAATATACTCCATAACTTTTTTTAGTTGTATTGCCAACACCTTTGACAAAAGTTTGTAGTCAGTGCAGAGCAGAGTTATGACATTAACAAGTCAAAATTATGATTTAGTGTCATAATGACAAAAAGTAGAAATCAACACTTAATTGTAAGATAAAAAGTAGATATTGGAAATTAAAACATAATTATGATAAAAGTCAAAATTGACATACTATGTTATGATTATGAGATGAAAAGTTAAATTCTGACTTATAAAGTCAATATGACAAAAAGTTGAATGAGATATAAAAAAATATTCATTATGACATCATAATTGTAAATATATCAAAATTATGACTTTCTATGTCCATGATTAACCATTTTAGACTTTAGTCATGACTTCATAATTTTACATTTTTGTCATAATTTTGACTTTAATGTAGATGAATCGCATCCAAAATAAAAGTTTGTGTTTACATAATATATGTGTGTGTGTGTGTTGTGTATAATTATTTTGTATATATAAATACACACGCATGTATATATTTGAGAAATATTTGCATTTATATACTGCATATATTTTTATATAATTTATATTATATATAAATAGAACTATTTTATATATAAATAACACATTTTTCTTAAATATATACATGCATGTGTGTGTATTTATATATACAAAATAATTATACACAATACACACACACATATATTATGTAAACACAAACTTTTATTTTGGATGGTTTACAGCCCTACATTAATGTCATAAGTTAGACTTTTCAGCTAAATATGACTTAGTATGTCATATTTTTAACTTTTTAATCTCATAATTATGACTTAGTATGTCATAATAATGATTTACCAAAGCATTTTTCGATAATGTGAAATAAATCAGAGACCAGTGTGCAAAAAATGTGTTTAAATATCGGCACGTCCGTCTAGAAAACAAACGCTGAATAAAAACAGCAGAAAATGTGTTAATAATGATATTATTGAGCATGCTGTGTTTCACGAGACGAGACGAAGCTCAGACTGATGACTGTGAGTGTTTAGGGAACTCGTCTCGTCTGTGTGAGTTATAGACCATCATAATCACACTCTTAACACACTGAGTTTAGAGGAATCATGCAGGATTCACAAACATAGAAACCTTTAACCTGGGGTTATTGTCACGATCCACACGCGGGGAAAACAGATCCAAGTGCAGTATGTTTATTTAAATGTAATCCAAAATCGTAGTATCCAGGCAGGGGTCAAAATCCAAATAAGCAGTACAACACAATAAACAAAACAAGAACAAACCAGGAAACAGACATCGGAAGTGTAGTGACAAACCATAGCAAGGACTCCGTGACATGAACTGAGACAGACAGGGTACTTATACACAGACACTAACAAGGAACAGCTGGGAACAATAAAGACAGGGAACAGCTGTGTAAAATGAACATTGATGGGTAACAGACAAAGGATTATGGGAAATGTAGTATAATGTGGATGACACCGTGGGGAAGAGGACCTCTAGTGGACACCAGGAATACCCAAACCAGACACTGTGACATAACCCCCCCTCTACGGAGCAGCTACCAGACGCTCCAAGACCCACAAAAAACAAACAAAACAAGAGTCCAGGCGGGAGGTGGAATGGTGGAGGATCAGGGGGAGGGATGGAGGGCCAGGACCATGAAGGGGAACAGGAACAGGGGATGACGACTTAACCGGCGGCCGGGGCGAAGCAGACAGTCCATCTGGCGTCCAGGGCGGAGACGACCCCTCAGACACGGGCACCGGCTCAGACACAGACACGGGCACCGGCTCAGACACAGACACGGGCACCGGCTCAGGGACAGACACGGGCACCGGCTCAGGGACAGACACTGGCACCGGCTCAGGGACAGACACGGGCACCGGCACCGGCTCAGGGACAGACACTGGCACCGGCTCAGGGACAGACACGGGCACCGGCACCGGCTCAGGGACAGACACTGGCACCGGCTCAGGGACAGACACGGGCACCGGCTCAGGGACAGACACTGGCACCGGCTCAGGGACAGACACGGGCACCGGCTCAGGAACAGACACGGGCACCGGCTCAGGGACAGACACGGGCACCGGCTCAGGGACAGACACTGGCACCGGCTCAGGGACAGACACGGGCACCGGCTCAGGGACAGACACGGGCACCGGCTCAGGGACAGACACGGGCACCGGCTCAGGGACAGACACGGGCACCGGCTCAGGGACAGACACGGGCACCGGCTCAGGGACAGACACGGGCACCGGCTCAGGAACAGACACCGGCACCGGCTCAGGGACAGACACGGGCACCGGCTCAGGGACAGACACGGGCACCGGCTCAGGGACAGACACGGGCACCGGCTCAGGGACAGACACGGGCACCGGCTCAGGGACAGACACGGGCACCGGCTCAGGGACAGACACGGGCACCGGCTCAGGGACAGACTCGGGCACCGGCTCAGGGACAGACACGGGCACCGGCTCAGGGACAGACACGGGCACCGGCTCAGGGACAGACACGGGCACCGGCTCAGGGACAGACACGGGCACCGGCTCAGGGACAGACACGGGCACCGGCTCAGGACAGACACGGGCACCGGCTCAGGACAGACACGGGCACCGGCTCAGGGACAGACACGGGCACCGGCTCAGGGACAGACACGGGCACCGGCTCAGGGACAGACACGGGCACCGGCTCAGGGACAGACACGGGCACCGGCTCAGGGACAGACACGGGCACCGGCTCAGGGACAGACACGGGCACCGGCTCAGGGACAGACACGGGCACCGGCTCAGGACAGACACGGGCACCGGCTCAGGGACAGACACGGGCACCGGCTCAGGAAGAGACACGGGCACCGGCTCAGGACAGACACGGGCACCGGCTCAGGGACAGACACGGGCACCGGCTCAGGGACAGACACGGGCACCGGCTCAGGAACAGACACGGGCACCGGCTCAGGACAGACACGGGCACCGGCTCAGGACAGACACGGGCACCGGCTCAGGGACAGACACGGGCACCGGCTCAGGGACAGACACGGGCACCGGCTCAGGGACAGACACGGGCACCGGCTCAGGGACAGACACGGGCACCGGCTCAGGGACAGGCACTGGCACCGGCTCAGGAACAGACACTGGCACCGGCTCAGGAACAGACACTGGCACCGGCTCAGGAACAGACACTGGCACCGGCTCAGGGACAGACACGGGCACCGGCTCAGCAGGCGTGACGTGAAGCTCAGGCTCAGAAATATGCAAAATCACATTGATTTACTGCGTCAGTATCTTTCAGGAATCATAAAAGGAAAGTGCTTTTGTTTTGGGGGAGAGAAAATATGCATGCAACTGTTCAAATCTATACCAATGCATTCAATATGTGTATTTAAGAAGCAGTGAAGAAGAAGTCAGTGTTTGAACATCTGGGGTTAATCATGTTCTAGACGCTGTTGACAGACAAAAACATGCATTTTCTCTCGCATTGTGCTTCACTTCCAGTTAAAGGAGAGAGAGAGAGAGAGAGAGAGAGAGAGAGAGAGAGAGAGAGAGAGACGTCTCCTGGCTCCTGAGCGGCTCTTTCCGTGGAGTATCGTGTGTCGCAAGCCTTGCTCTGATTTCCAGGAACACGTTCAATCGTGACAGACGGAGTAAACATTATCCAAACTCACGTGACTTCTGCATCAGTTTTATCTTCTTTACACATCTAAACATCAATCATTGCGACTGCACTCGCTGCAAACGCAGGAGATGTGAAGTGTGTGTGATGCACAAAACTGTTTCCCAGTGCCTATATCTCAACTTTCCTAAATAAAGAAACATTTACTTGAGATGCAAAATTCCCTTTAAATTAGGTTTTATTTTTCTGACCCTCATTTTAAGCATAAACTCGCTTAATATCGATAAAATTCTCAGAAAACAAGATCATATTATTTGACTTCTTGTGCATCTGTTGTGCTGCACTATTCTTCTTTATTTGCAGATGTGTTTACGCAATCATTTCTTGTTGGTTCTTCTCACTCGTGACGCTTGTGTGTGTGTGTGTGTGTGTGTGTGTGTGTGTGTGTGTGTGTGTGTGTGTGTGTGTGTGTGTGTGTGTGTGTGTGTGTGTGTGTGTGTGTGTGTGTGTCAAACCTCCAGTAGTAGAGAGACTGCATTTTTCAGCGTAATTAGTGTGATTATAGTGAAGACTTCTGTGTGTGACTGCAGTCTGGTTCGGTGTGTGTGTGGGTGTGTGTGTGTGTGTGTGTGTGTGTGTGTGTGTGTGTGTGTGTGTGTGTGTGTGTGTGCGCGTGTGTGACTGCAGTCTGGTTCGCCAGAGATTGTGTGTGTGTGTGTGTGTGTGTGTGTGTGTGTGTGTGTGTGTGTGTGTGTGTGTGTGTGTGTGTGTGTGTGTGTGTGTGCATTACTGTAGGCTGTAGGTTTGCAAGGTTTCGAGATGTTCGAGAGTGTTGTGTAGGCGTCCAGCTCACTACGAGACACACGTGCTCACAAACACACATTTGAAACGTGCAGACTTGCAGAACTTATGTCTGATAAATGCTGCAGGAAAACTAGATTTTAAGACTGTGACGCATTGAGGCCAGAAATCTGGTCTATGTTAGAAATGCAAGAGATTTTTAGACTATGGCAACTATGTTGTATATGTATGTAACTCACTAGGTTTCGGGACTGAGGCCTAATTTTTTTTAAATCTATATGTAGGCAAGTAAGGGAACTCATAGGTTTTGAGAATATGATGCCTAAAAATGCTGTCTATATACAGGTTTTGGGTTTTTGATGCCTAAAACTGTCTTCTTTATAGGCCACTCGCTATATTTTAAGACTATGAGCCCCAGAATGTTGTCTAGAGACTACGAGGCTTAACAAATGCTGTCTATATAGGCAACTCACTCGGTTTTGAGACTTGAATGCTCAGAAATGCTGTCTATAGGCAACTCACTCGGTTTTGAGACTTGAATGCTCAGAAATGCTGTCTATATAGGCAACTCACTCGGTTTTGAGACTTGAATGCTCAGAAATGCTGTCTATAACTCACTAGGTTTTGTTATTTATGTGGGCAGCTCAAGGTTTGAGAATATGATGCCTCAAATGTAGGAGACTCAATTGATTTTCAGACTTTGATGACTAAAAATGTTATTTATGTGGGCAGCTCACTAGGTTTTAGGACTGATGCATACCATGTGCTGTCGAAATAGGCAAGTAACTATAGGTTTTGAGACTATGATGCCTAAAAATGCTGTCTATATAGGCAACTTACTGTTTTTTGTTATTTATG